>NC_091991.1:98537397-99148144 GCF_044704955.1 Pristiophorus japonicus | reverse complement strand
ACTGTGTGTGGGATCTTGGTGTGCACACATTACCTGACACATTTCCCATATTAACACACTGACCACACTGAGATTGGGTGTGGAATCTTGCTGTGCACACATTATCTCCCACATTAACATACTGACCACACTGTGAGACTGTGTGTGGGATCTTGCTGTGCACGAAATACCTGACACATTTCCCACATTAACACACTGACCACACTGAGACTGTGTGGGATCTTGCTGTGCACACATTACCTGACACATTTCCCACATTAACACACTGACCTCACTGTGAGACTGTGTGTGGGATCTTGCTGTGCACACATTACCTGACACATTTCCCACATTAACACACTGACCACAGTGTGAGACTGTGTGGGATCTTGCTGTGCACACATTACCTGACACATTTCCCACATTCACACACTGACCTTACTGTGAGATTGTGTGTGGGATCTTGTTGTGCACACATTCCCTGACACATTTCCCACATTAACACACTGACCACACTGTGAGACTGTGTGTGGGATCTTGGTGTGCACACATTACCTCCCACATTAACACACTGACCTCACTGTGAGACTATGTGGGATCCTGTTGTGCACACATTACCTGACACATTTCCCACATTGACACACTGACCTCACTGTGGGACTGTGTGTGGGATCTTGCTGTGCACACATTACCTGACACATTTCCCACATTAACACACTGACCACACTGAGAGACTCTGTGTGGGATCTTGCTGTGCACACATTACCTACCACATTTCCCACATTAACACACTGACCTCAGTGTGAGACTGTATGTGGGATCCTGCTGTGCACAGATTACCTGACACATATTACCTGACACATTTCCCACATTAACACAACTGACCACACTGAGACTGTTTGTGGGATCTTGCTGTGCACACATTACCTGACACATTTCCCACATTAACACACTCAGCACACTGTGAGACTGTGTGTGGGAACTTGCTGTGCACACATTACCTGACACATTTCCCACATTAACACACTGACCTCACTGAGACTGTGTGTGGGATCTTGCTGTGCACACATTGCCTGACACCTTTCCCACATTGACACACTGACTACACTGTGAGACTGTGTGTGGGATCTTGCTGTGCACAAATTGCCTGACACCTTTCCCACATTAACACACTGACTGCACTGTGAGACTGTGTGGGATCTTATTGTGCACACATTACCTCCCACATTAACATACTGACCACACTGTGAGACACTGTGTGGGATCTTGCTGTGCACACAATACCTGACACATATCCCACATTAACGCACTGACCTCACTGAGACAGTGTGGGATCTTGCTGTGCACACATTACCTACCACATTTCCCACATTAACACACTGACCTCAGTGTGAGACTGTATGTGGGATCCTGCTGTGCCCAGATTACCTGACACATTTCCCACATTAACACAACTGACCACACTGAGACTGTGTGGGATCCTGCTGTGCACACATTACCTGACACATTTCCCATATTAACACACTGACCACACTGAGATTGGGTATGGAATCTTGCTGTGCAGACATTATCTCCCACATTAACACACTGACCTCACTGCGAGACTGTGTGTGGGATCTTGCTGTGCACACATTACCTGACACACTTCCCACATTAACACACTAACCACACTGTGAGACTGTGTGTGGGATCTTGCTGTGCACACATTATTTACCACATTTCCCACATTAACACACTGACCTCAGTGTGAGACTGTATGTGGGATCCTGCTGTGCACATATTACCTGACACATTTCCCACATTAACACACTGACCTCAGTGTGAGACTGTGTGTGGGATCTTGGTGTGCGCACATTACCTCCCACATTAACACACTGACCTCACTGTGAGACTGTGTGTGGGATCTTGGTGTGCACACATTACCTGACACATTTCCCATATTAACACACTGACCACACTGAGATTGGGTGTGGAATCTTGCTGTGCACACATTATCTCCCACATTAACATACTGGCCACACAGAGACTGTGTGTGGGATCTTGCTGTGCACACATTACCTGACACATTTCCCACATTAACACACTGACCTCACTGTGAGACTGTTTGTGCGATCATGCTGTGCACACATTACCTACCACATTTCCCACATTAACACACTGACCTCAGTGTGAGACTGTATGTGGGATCCTGCTGTGCACAGAATACCTGACACATATTACCTGACACATTTCCCACATTAAAACAACTGACCACACTGAGACTGTGTGTGGGATCTTGCTGTGCACACATTACCTGACACATTTCCCACATTAACACACTGACCACACTGTGAGACTGTGTGTGGGATCTTGCTGTGCACACATTCCCGACCACATTTCCCACATTAACACACTGACCTCAGTGTGAGACTGTATATGGGATCCTGCTCTGCACACATTACCTGACACATTTCCCACATTAACACACTGACCACACTGTGAGACTGTGTGTGGATATTGCTGTGCACATATTGGCTGACACATTTGCCACATTAACACACTGACCTCACTGTGAGACTGTGTGGGATCTTGCTGTGCACACATTACCTGCCCCTTTCCCACATTAACACACTGACCTCACTGTGAGATTGTGTGTGGGATCTTGCTGTGCACACATTACCTGACACATTTCCCACATTAACACACTGACCTCACTGTGAGACTGTGTGTGGGATCTTGCTGTGCACACATTACCTACCACATTTTCCACATTAACACACTGACCACAGTGTGAGACTGTGTGGGATCTTTCTGTGCATACATTACCAGCCTCATTTTCCACATTAACACACCGACCACACTGTGAGACTGTATGTGGGATCTTGCTGTGCACACATTACCGACCACATTTCCCACATTAATACACTGAGCACAATGTGAGATTGTGTGATCTTGCTGTGCACACATTACCTGACCCATTTCCCACATTAACACACTGACCACACTGTGAGACTGTGTGTGGGATCTTGCGGTGCACACATTACCTGACACATTTCCCACATTAACACACTGACCTTACTGTGAGATTGTGTGTGGGATCTTGCTGTGCACACATTACCTGACACATTTCCCACATTAACACACTGACCACATTGTGAGACTGTGTGTGGGATCTTGGTGTGCACACATTACCTCCCACATTAACACACTGACCTCACTGTGAGACTATGTGGGATCCTGTTGTGCACACATTACCTGACACATTTCCCACATTAACACACTGACCTCACTGTGAGACTGTTTGTGGGATCTTGCTGTGCACACATTACCTGACACATTTCCCACATTAACACACTGACCACACTGAGAGACTGTATGTGGGATCCTGCTGTGCACAGATTACCTGACACATATTACCTGACACATTTCCCACATTAACACAACTGACCACACTGAGACTGTGTGTGGGATCTTGCTGTGCACACATTACCTGCCACATTTCCTACATTAACACACTGACGTCACTGTGAGACTGTGTGGGATCTTGCTGTGCACACATTGCCTGACACCTTTCCCACATTAACACACTGACTGCACTGTGAGACTGTGTGTGGGATCTTGCTGTGCACACATTACCTCCCACATTAACACACTGACGTCACTGTGAGACTGTGTGGGATCCTGCTGTGCACAGATTACCTGACACATTTCCCACATTAACACAACTGACCACACTGAGACTGTGTGTGGGATCTTGCTGTGCACACATTACCTACCACATTTTCCACATTAACACAGTAACCACAGTGTAAGACTGTGTGTGACATCTTTGTGTGCACACATTACCGACCACATTTCTCACATTAACACACTGACCTTAGTGTGAGACTGTATGTGGGATCCTGCTGTGCACACATTACCTTCTACATTTCCCACATTAACATATTGACCACACTGAGACTGTGTGGGATCTTGTGCACACATTACCTGACACATTTCCCACATTAACACACTGAGACTGTGTGTGGGATCATGCTGTGCATACATTACCTGCCTCATTTTCCACATTAACACACCGACCACACTGAGACTGTGTGTGGGATCTTGCTGTGCACACATTACATGACACATTTCCCACATTAACACACTGAGCACAATGTGAGATTGTGTGATCTTGCTGTGCACACATTACCTGACACATTTCCCACATTAACACACTGACCACACTGTGAGACTGTTTGTGGGATCTTGCTGTGCACACATTACCTGACACATTTCCCACATTAACACACTGACCTCACTGTGAGACTGTGTGTGGGATATTGCTGTGCACATATTGGCTGACACATTTGCCACATCAACACACTGACCTCACTGTGAGACTGTGTGGGATCTTGCTGTACACACATTACCTGACACATTTCCCACATGAACACACTGACCACACTGAGATTGGGTGTGGAATCTTGCTGTGCAGACATTATCTCCCACATTAACATACTGACCACACTGTGAGACTGTGTGGGATCTTGCTGTACACACATTACCTGACACATTTCCCACATTAACACACTGACCACACTGTGAGACTGTGTGTGTGATCTTGCTGTGCACACATTACCTGACACATTTCCCACATTAACACACTGACCTCACTGCGAGACTGTGTGTGGGATCTTGCTGTGCACACATTACCTAACACATTTCCCATATTAACACACTGACCACACTGTGAGACTGTGTGTGGGATCTTGCTGTGCACACATTACCTACCACATTTTCCACATTAACACACTGACCACAGTGTGAGACTGTGTGGGATCTTGGTGTGCACACATTACCTCCCACATTAACACACTGACCTCACTGTGAGACTATGTGGGATCCTGTTGTGCACACATTACCTGACACATTTCCCACATTAACACACTGACCTCACTGTGAGACTGTGTGTGGGATCTTGCTGTGCACACATTACCTGACACATTTCCCACATTAACACACTGACCACACTGAGAGACTCTGTGTGGGATCTTGCTGTGCACACATTACCTACCACATTTCCCACATTAACACACTGACCTCAGTGTGAGACTGTATGTGGGATCCTGCTGTGCACAGATTACCTGACACATATTACCTGACACATTTCCCACATTAACACAACTGACCACACTGAGACTGTTTGTGGGATCTTGCTGTGCACACATTACCTGACACATTTCCCACATTAACACACTCAGCACACTGTGAGACTGTGTGTGGGAACTTGCTGTGCACACATTACCCACCACATTAACACACTGACCTCACTGAGACTGTGTGTGGGATCATGCTGTGCACACATTGCCTGACACCTTTCCCACATTGACACACTGACTACACTGTGAGACTGTGTGTGGGATCTTGCTGTGCACAAATTGCCTGACACCTTTCCCACATTAACACACTGACTGCACTGTGAGACTGTGTGGGATCTTATTGTGCACACATTGCCTCCCACATTAACATACTGACCACACTGTGAGACTGTGTGTGGGATCTTGCTGTGCACACAATACCTGACACATTTCCCACATTAACGCACTGACCTCACTGAGACAGTGTGGGATCTTGCTGTGCACACATTACCTACCACATTTCCCACATTAACACACTGACCTCAGTGTGAGACTGTATGTGGGATCCTGCTGTGCCCAGATTACCTGACACATTTCCCACATTAACACAACTGACCACACTGAGACTGTGTGGGATCTTGCTGTGCACACATTACCTACCACATTTCCCACATTAACACACTGACCTCAGTGTGAGACTGTGTGTGGGATCTTGGTGTGCGCACATTACCTCCCACATTAACACACTGACCTCACTGTGAGACTGTGTGTGGGATCTTGGTGTGCACACATTACCTGACACATTTCCCATATTAACACACTGACCACACTGAGATTGGGTGTGGAATCTTGCTGTGCACACATTATCTCCCACATTAACATACTGGCCACACAGAGACTGTGTGTGGGATCTTGCTGTGCACACATTACCTGACACATTTCCCACATTAACACACTGACCTCACTGTGAGACTGTTTGTGCGATCATGCTGTGCACACATTACCTACCACATTTCCCACATTAACACACTGACCTCAGTGTGAGACTGTATGTGGGATCCTGCTGTGCACAGAATACCTGACACATATTACCTGACACATTTCCCACATTAAAACAACTGACCACACTGTGAGACTGTGTGTGGGATCTTGCTGTGCACACATTACCTGACACATTTCCCACATTAACACACTGACCACACTGTGAGACTGTGTGTGGGATCTTGCTGTGCACACATTCCCGACCACATTTCCCACATTAACACACTGACCTCAGTGTGAGACTGTATATGGGATCCTGCTCTGCACACATTACCTGACACATTTCCCACATTAACACACTGACCACACTGTGAGACTGTGTGGGATCTTGCTGTGCACACATTACCTGACACATTTCTCACATTAACACACTGACCACAGCGTGAGACTGTGTGGGATCTTGCTGTGCACACATTACATGACACATTTCCCACATTAACACACTGACCTCACTGTGAGACTGTGTGTGGGATCTTGCTGTGCACACATTACCTGACACATTTCCCACATTAACACACTGACCTCACTGTGAGACTGTGTGGATATTGCTGTGCACATATTGGCTGACACATTTGCCACATTAACACACTGACCTCACTGTGAGACTGTGTGGGATCTTGCTGTGCACACATTACCTGCCCCTTTCCCACATTAACACACTGACCTCACTGTGAGATTGTGTGTGGGATCTTGCTGTGCACACATTACCTGACACATTTCCCACATTAACACACTGACCTCACTGTGAGACTGTGTGTGGGATCTTGCTGTGCACAGATTACCTTCTACATTTCCCACATTAACATATTGACCACAGTGTGAGACTGTGTGGGATCTTGCTGTGCATACATTACCAGCCTCATTTTTCACATTAACACACCGACCACACTGTGAGACTGTATGTGGGATCTTGCTGTGCACACATTACCGACCACATTTCCCACATTAATACACTGAGCACAATGTGAGATTGTGTGATCTTGCTGTGCACACATTACCTGACCCATTTCCCACATTAACACACTGACCACACTGTGAGACTGTGTGTGGGATCTTGCGGTGCACACATTACCTGACACATTTCCCAGATTAACACACTGACCTTACTGTGAGATTGTGTGTGGGATCTTGCTGTGCACACATTACCTGACACATTTCCCACATTAACACACTGACCACACTGTGAGACTGTGTGTGGGATCTTGGTGTGCACACATTACCTCCCACATTAACACACTGACCTTACTGTGAGATTGTGTGTGGGATCTTGCTGTGCACACATTACCTGACACATTTCCCACATTAACACAACTGACCACACTGAGACTGTGTGTGGGATCTTGCTGTGCACACATTACCTGCCACATTTCCTACATTAACACACTGACGTCACTGTGAGACTGTGTGGGATCTTGCTGTGCACACATTGCCTGACACCTTTCCCACATTAACACACTGACTGCACTGTGAGACTGTGTGTGGGATCTTGCTGTGCACACATTACCTCCCACATTAACATACTGACCACACTGTGAGACTGTGTGTGTGATCTTGCTGTGCACACATTACCTGACACATTTCCCACATTAACACACTGACCTCAGTGTGAGACTGTATGTGGGATCCTGCTGTGCACAGATTACCTGACACATTTCCCACATTAACACAACTGACCACACTGAGACTGTGTGTGGGATCTTGCTGTGCACACATTACCTACCACATTTTCCACATTAACACACTAACCACAGTGTAAGACTGTGTGTGACATCTTTGTGTGCACACATTACCGACCACATTTCTCACATTAACACACTGACCTTAGTGTGAGACTGTATGTGGGATCCTGCTGTGCACACATTACCTTCTACATTTCCCACATTAACATATTGACCACACTGAGACTGTGTGGGATCTTGTGCACACATTACCTGACACATTTCCCACATTAACACACTGACCACAGTGTGAGACTGTGTGGGATCTTGCTGTGCACACATTACATGACACTTTCCCCACATTAACACACTGAGACTGTGTGTGGGATCATGCTGTGCATACATTACCTGCCTCATTTTCCACATTAACACACCGAACACACTGAGACTGTGTGTGGGATCTTGCTGTGCACACATTACATGACACATTTCCCACATTAACACACTGAGCACAATGTGAGATTGTGTGATCTTCTTGTGCACACATTACCTGACACATTTCCCACATTAACACACTGACCACACTGTGAGACTGTTTGTGGGATCTTGCTGTGCACACATTACCTGACACATTTCCCACATTAACACACTGACCTCACTGTGAGACTGTGAGACTGCGGGTGGGATCTTGCTGTGCACACATTACCTGACCCATTTCCCACATTAACACACTGACCACAGTGTGAGACTGTGTGGGATCTTGCTGTGCACACATTACATGACACATTTCCCACATTAACACACTGACCTCACTGTGAGACTGTGTGTGGGATCTTGCTGTGCACACATTACCTGACACATTTCCCACATTAACACACTGACCTCACTGTGAGACTGTATGTGGGATCCTGCTGTGCACATATTACCTGACACATTTCCCACATTAACACACTAACCACACTGTGAGACTGTGTGTGGGATCTTGCTGTGCACACATTACCTACCACATTTCCCACATTAACACACTGACCTCAGTGTGAGACTGTGTGTGGGATCTTGGTGTGCGCACATTACCTCCCACATTAACACACTGACCTCACTGTGAGACTGTGTGTGGGATCTTGGTGTGCACACATTACCTGACACATTTCCCATATTAACACATTGACCACACTGAGATTGGGTGTGGAATCTTGCTGTGCACACATTATCTCCCACATTAACATACTGGCCACACACAGACTGTGTGTGGGATCTTGCTGTGCACACATTACCTGACACATTTCCCACATTAACACACTGACCTCACTGTGAGACTGTTTGTACGATCATGCTGTGCACACATTACCGACCACATTTCCCACATTAACACACTGACCTCAGTGTGAGACTGTATGTGGGATCCTGCTGTGCACAGAATACCTGACACATATTACCTGACACATTTCCCACATTAAAACAACTGACCACACTGTGAGACTGTGTGTGGGATCTTGCTGTGCACACATTACCTGACACATTTCCCACATTAACACACTGACCACACTGTGAGACTGTGTGTGGGATCTTGCTGTGCACACATTCCCGACCACATTTCCCACATTAACACACTGACCTCAGTGTGAGACTGTATATGGGATCCTGCTCTGCACACATTACCTGACACATTTCCCACATTAACACACTGACCACACTGTGAGACTGTGTGGGATCTTGCTGTGCACACATTACCTGACACATTTCCCACATTAACACATTGACCACAGTGTGAGACTGTGTGGGATCTTGCTGTGCACACATTACATGACACATTTCCCACATTAACACACTGACCTCACTGTGAGACTGTGTGTGGGATCTTGCTGTGCACACATTACCTGACACATTTCCCACATTAACACACTGACCTCACTGTGAGACTGTGTGTGGATATTGCTGTGCACATATTGGCTGACACATTTGCCACATTAACACACTGACCTCACTGTGAGACTGTGTGGGATCTTGCTGTGCACACATTACCTGCCCCTTTCCCACATTAACACACTGACCACATTGTGAGACTGTGTGTGGGATCTTGGTGTGCACACATTACCTCCCACATTAACACACTGACCTCACTGTGAGACTATGTGGGATCCTGTTGTGCACACATTACCTGACACATTTCCCACATTAACACACTGACCTCACTGTGAGACTGTTTGTGGGATCTTGCTGTGCACACATTACCTGACACATTTCCCACATTAACACACTGACCACACTGAGAGACTGTATGTGGGATCCTGCTGTGCACAGATTACCTGACACATATTACCTGACACATTTCCCACATTAACACAACTGACCACACTGAGACTGTGTGTGGAATCTTGCTGTGCACACATTACCTGCCACATTTCCTACATTAACACACTGACGTCACTGTGAGACTGTGTGGGATCTTGCTGTGCACACATTGCCTGACACCTTTCCCACATTAACACACTGACTGCACTGTGAGACTGTGTGTGGGATCTTGCTGTGCACACATTACCTCCCACATTAACACACTGACGTCACTGTGAGACTGTGTGGGATCCTGCTGTGCACAGATTACCTGACACATTTCCCACATTAACACAACTGACCACACTGAGACTGTGTGTGGGATCTTGCTGTGCACACATTACCTACCACATTTTCCACATTAACACAGTAACCACAGTGTAAGACTGTGTGTGACATCTTTGTGTGCACACATTACCGACCACATTTCTCACATTAACACACTGACCTTAGTGTGAGACTGTATGTGGGATCCTGCTGTGCACACATTACCTTCTACATTTCCCACATTAACATATTGACCACACTGAGACTGTGTGGGATCTTGTGCACACATTACCTGACACATTTCCCACATTAACACACTGAGACTGTGTGTGGGATCATGCTGTGCATACATTACCTGCCTCATTTTCCACATTAACACACCGACCACACTGAGACTGTGTGTGGGATCTTGCTGTGCACACATTACATGACACATTTCCCACATTAACACACTGAGCACAATGTGAGATTGTGTGATCTTGCTGTGCACACATTACCTGACACATTTCCCACATTAACACACTGACCTCACTGCGAGACTGTGTGTGGGATCTTGCTGCACACATTACCTGACACATTTCCCACATTAACACACTGAGACTGTGTGTGGGATCATGCTGTGCACACATTACCTACCACATTTTCCACATTAACACACTGACCACAGTGTGAGACTGTGTGGGATCTTGGTGTGCACACATTACCTCCCACATTAACACACTGACCTCACTGTGAGACTATGTGGGATCCTGTTGTGCACACATTACCTGACACATTTCCCACATTAACACACTGACCTCAGTGTGAGACTGTATGTGGGATCCTGCTGTGCACAGATTACCTGACACATATTACCTGACACATTTCCCACATTAACACAACTGACCACACTGAGACTGTTTGTGGGATCTTGCTGTGCACACATTACCTGACACATTTCCCACATTAACACACTCAGCACACTGTGAGACTGTGTGTGGGAACTTGCTGTGCACACATTACCCACCACATTAACACACTGACCTCACTGAGACTGTGTGTGGGATCATGCTGTGCACACATTGCCTGACACCTTTCCCACATTGACACACTGACTACACTGTGAGACTGTGTGTGGGATCTTGCTGTGCACAAATTGCCTGACACCTTTCCCACATTAACACACTGACTGCACTGTGAGACTGTGTGGGATCTTATTGTGCACACATTGCCTCCCACATTAACATACTGACCACACTGTGAGACTGTGTGTGGGATCTTGCTGTGCACACAATACCTGACACATTTCCCACATTAACGCACTGACCTCACTGAGACAGTGTGGGATCTTGCTGTGCACACATTACCTACCACATTTCCCACATTAACACACTGACCTCAGTGTGAGACTGTATGTGGGATCCTGCTGTGCCCAGATTACCTGACACATTTCCCACATTAACACAACTGACCACACTGAGACTGTGTGGGATCTTGCTGTGCACACATTACCTACCACATTTCCCACATTAACACACTGACCTCAGTGTGAGACTGTGTGTGGGATCTTGGTGTGCGCACATTACCTCCCACATTAACACACTGACCTCACTGTGAGACTGTGTGTGGGATCTTGGTGTGCACACATTACCTGACACATTTCCCATATTAACACACTGACCACACTGAGATTGGGTGTGGAATCTTGCTGTGCACACATTATCTCCCACATTAACATACTGGCCACACAGAGACTGTGTGTGGGATCTTGCTGTGCACACATTACCTGACACATTTCCCACATTAACACACTGACCTCACTGTGAGACTGTTTGTGCGATCATGCTGTGCACACATTACCTACCACATTTCCCACATTAACACACTGACCTCAGTGTGAGACTGTATGTGGGATCCTGCTGTGCACAGAATACCTGACACATATTACCTGACACATTTCCCACATTAAAACAACTGACCACACTGTGAGACTGTGTGTGGGATCTTGCTGTGCACACATTACCTGACACATTTCCCACATTAACACACTGACCACACTGTGAGACTGTGTGTGGGATCTTGCTGTGCACACATTCCCGACCACATTTCCCACATTAACACACTGACCTCAGTGTGAGACTGTATATGGGATCCTGCTCTGCACACATTACCTGACACATTTCCCACATTAACACACTGACCACACTGTGAGACTGTGTGGGATCTTGCTGTGCACACATTACCTGACACATTTCTCACATTAACACACTGACCACAGCGTGAGACTGTGTGGGATCTTGCTGTGCACACATTACATGACACATTTCCCACATTAACACACTGACCTCACTGTGAGACTGTGTGTGGGATCTTGCTGTGCACACATTACCTGACACATTTCCCACATTAACACACTGACCTCACTGTGAGACTGTGTGGATATTGCTGTGCACATATTGGCTGACACATTTGCCACATTAACACACTGACCTCACTGTGAGACTGTGTGGGATCTTGCTGTGCACACATTACCTGCCCCTTTCCCACATTAACACACTGACCTCACTGTGAGATTGTGTGTGGGATCTTGCTGTGCACACATTACCTGACACATTTCCCACATTAACACACTGACCTCACTGTGAGACTGTGTGTGGGATCTTGCTGTGCACACATTACCTGACACATTTCCCACATTAACACACTGACCACATTGTGAGACTGTGTGGGATCTTGCTGTGCACACATTACCTACCACATTTTCCACATTAACACACTGACCACAGTGTGAGACTGTGTGGGATCTTTGTGTGCACACATTACCTTCTACATTTCCCACATTAACATATTGACCACAGTGTGAGACTGTGTGGGATCTTGCTGTGCATACATTACCAGCCTCATTTTTCACATTAACACACCGACCACACTGTGAGACTGTATGTGGGATCTTGCTGTGCACACATTACCGACCACATTTCCCACATTAATACACTGAGCACAATGTGAGATTGTGTGATCTTGCTGTGCACACATTACCTGACCCATTTCCCACATTAACACACTGACCACACTGTGAGACTGTGTGTGGGATCTTGCGGTGCACACATTACCTGACACATTTCCCAGATTAACACACTGACCTTACTGTGAGATTGTGTGTGGGATCTTGCTGTGCACACATTACCTGACACATTTCCCACATTAACACACTGACCACACTGTGAGACTGTGTGTGGGATCTTGGTGTGCACACATTACCTCCCACATTAACACACTGACCTCACTGTGAGACTATGTGGGATCCTGTTGTGCACACATTACCTGACACATTTCCCACATTAACACACTGACCTCACTGTGAGACTGTGTGTGGGATCTTGCTGTGCACACATTACCTGACACATTTCCCACATTAACACAACTGACCACACTGAGACTGTGTGTGGGATCTTGCTGTGCACACATTACCTGCCACATTTCCTACATTAACACACTGACGTCACTGTGAGACTGTGTGGGATCTTGCTGTGCACACATTGCCTGACACCTTTCCCACATTAACACACTGACTGCACTGTGAGACTGTGTGTGGGATCTTGCTGTGCACACATTACCTCCCACATTAACATACTGACCACACTGTGAGACTGTGTGTGTGATCTTGCTGTGCACACATTACCTGACACATTTCCCACATTAACACACTGACCTCAGTGTGAGACTGTATGTGGGATCCTGCTGTGCACAGATTACCTGACACATTTCCCACATTAACACAACTGACCACACTGAGACTGTGTGTGGGATCTTGCTGTGCACACATTACCTACCACATTTTCCACATTAACACACTAACCACAGTGTAAGACTGTGTGTGACATCTTTGTGTGCACACATTACCGACCACATTTCTCACATTAACACACTGACCTTAGTGTGAGACTGTATGTGGGATCCTGCTGTGCACACATTACCTTCTACATTTCCCACATTAACATATTGACCACACTGAGACTGTGTGGGATCTTGTGCACACATTACCTGACACATTTCCCACATTAACACACTGACCACAGTGTGAGACTGTGTGGGATCTTGCTGTGCACACATTACATGACACTTTCCCCACATTAACACACTGAGACTGTGTGTGGGATCATGCTGTGCATACATTACCTGCCTCATTTTCCACATTAACACACCGAACACACTGAGACTGTGTGTGGGATCTTGCTGTGCACACATTACATGACACATTTCCCACATTAACACACTGAGCACACTGTGAGACTGTTTGTGGGATCTTGCTGTGCACACATTACCTGACACATTTCCCACATTAACACACTGACCTCACTGTGAGACTGTGAGACTGCGGGTGGGATCTTGCTGTGCACACATTACCTGACCCATTTCCCACATTAACACACTGACCACAGTGTGAGACTGTGTGGGATCTTGCTGTGCACACATTACATGACACATTTCCCACATTAACACACTGACCTCACTGTGAGACTGTGTGTGGGATCTTGCTGTGCACACATTACCTGACACATTTCCCACATTAACACACTGACCTCACTGTGAGACTGTATGTGGGATCCTGCTGTGCACATATTACCTGACACATTTCCCACATTAACACACTAACCACACTGTGAGACTGTGTGTGGGATCTTGCTGTGCACACATTACCTACCACATTTCCCACATTAACACACTGACCTCAGTGTGAGACTGTGTGTGGGATCTTGGTGTGCGCACATTACCTCCCACATTAACACACTGACCTCACTGTGAGACTGTGTGTGGGATCTTGGTGTGCACACATTACCTGACACATTTCCCATATTAACACATTGACCACACTGAGATTGGGTGTGGAATCTTGCTGTGCACACATTATCTCCCACATTAACATACTGGCCACACACAGACTGTGTGTGGGATCTTGCTGTGCACACATTACCTGACACATTTCCCACATTAACACACTGACCTCACTGTGAGACTGTTTGTACGATCATGCTGTGCACACATTACCGACCACATTTCCCACATTAACACACTGACCTCAGTGTGAGACTGTATGTGGGATCCTGCTGTGCACAGAATACCTGACACATATTACCTGACACATTTCCCACATTAAAACAACTGACCACACTGTGAGACTGTGTGTGGGATCTTGCTGTGCACACATTACCTGACACATTTCCCACATTAACACACTGACCACACTGTGAGACTGTGTGTGGGATCTTGCTGTGCACACATTCCCGACCACATTTCCCACATTAACACACTGACCTCAGTGTGAGACTGTATATGGGATCCTGCTCTGCACACATTACCTGACACATTTCCCACATTAACACACTGACCACACTGTGAGACTGTGTGGGATCTTGCTGTGCACACATTACCTGACACATTTCCCACATTAACACATTGACCACAGTGTGAGACTGTGTGGGATCTTGCTGTGCACACATTACATGACACATTTCCCACATTAACACACTGACCTCACTGTGAGACTGTGTGTGGGATCTTGCTGTGCACACATTACCTGACACATTTCCCACATTAACACACTGACCTCACTGTGAGACTGTGTGTGGATATTGCTGTGCACATATTGGCTGACACATTTGCCACATTAACACACTGACCTCACTGTGAGACTGTGTGGGATCTTGCTGTGCACACATTACCTGCCCCTTTCCCACATTAACACACTGACCTCACTGTGAGATTGTGTGTGGGATCTTGCTGTGCACACATTACCTGACACATTTCCCACATTAACACACTGACCTCACTGTGAGACTGTGTGTGGGATCTTGCTGTGCACACATTACCTGACACATTTCCCACATTAACACACTGACCACATTGTGAGACTGTGTGTGGGATCTTGCTGTGCACACATTACCTTCCACATTTTCCACATTAACACACTGACCACAGTGTGAGACTGTGTGGGATCTTTGTGTGCACACATTACCTTCTACATTTCCCACATTAACATATTGACCACAGTGTGAGACTGTGTGGGATCTTGCTGTGCATACATTACCAGCCTCATTTTCCACATTAACACACCGACCACACTGTGAGACTGTATGTGGGATCTTGCTGTGCACACATTACCGACCACATTTCCCACATTAATACACTGAGCACAATGTGAGATTGTGTGATCTTGCTGTGCACACATTACCTGACCCATTTCCCACATTAACACACTGACCACACTGTGAGACTGTGTGTGGGATCTTGCGGTGCACACATTACCTGACACATTTTCCACATTAACACACTGACCTTACTGTGAGATTGTGTGTGGGATCTTGCTGTGCACACATTACCTGACACATTTCCCACATTAACACACTGACCTCACTGTGAGACTGTGTGTGGGATCTTGCTGTGCACACATTACCTGACACATTTCCCACATTAACACACTGACCACATTGTGAGACTGTGTGTGGGATCTTGCTGTGCACACATTACCTTCCACATTTTCCACATTAACACACTGACCACAGTGTGAGACTGTGTGGGATCTTTGTGTGGACACATTACCTTCTACATTTCCCACATTAACATATTGACCACAGTGTGAGACTGTGTGGGATCTTGCTGTGCATACATTACCAGCCTCATTTTCCACATTAACACACCGACCACACTGTGAGACTGTATGTGGGATCTTGCTGTGCACACATTACCGACCACATTTCCCACATTAATACACTGAGCACAATGTGAGATTGTGTGATCTTGCTGTGCACACATTACCTGACCCATTTCCCACATTAACACACTGACCACACTGTGAGACTGTGTGTGGGATCTTGCGGTGCACACATTACCTGACACATTTCCCACATTAACACACTGACCTTACTGTGAGATTGTGTGTGGGATCTTGCTGTGCACACATTACCTGACACATTTCCCACATTAACACACTGACCACACTGTGAGACTGTGTGTGGGATCTTGGTGTGCACACATTACCTCCCACATTAACACACTGACCTCACTGTGAGACTATGTGGGATCCTGTTGTGCACACATTACCTGACACATTTCCCACATTAACACACTGACCTCACTGTGAGACTGTGTGTGGGATCTTGCTGTGCACACATTACCTGACACATTTCCCACATTAACACAACTGACCACACTGAGACTGTGTGTGGGATCTTGCTGTGCACACATTACCTGCCACATTTCCTACATTAACACACTGACGTCACTGTGAGACTGTGTGGGATCTTGCTGTGCACACATTGCCTGACACCTTTCCCACATTAACACACTGACTGCACTGTGAGACTGTGTGTGGGATCTTGCTGTGCACACATTACCTCCCACATTAACATACTGACCACACTGTGAGACTGTGTGTGTGATCTTGCTGTGCACACATTACCTGACACATTTCCCACATTAACACACTGACCTCAGTGTGAGACTGTATGTGGGATCCTGCTGTGCACAGATTACCTGACACATTTCCCACATTAACACAACTGACCACACTGAGACTGTGTGTGGGATCTTGCTGTGCACACATTACCTACCACATTTTCCACATTAACACACTAACCACAGTGTAAGACTGTGTGTGACATCTTTGTGTGCACACATTACCGACCACATTTCTCACATTAACACACTGACCTTAGTGTGAGACTGTATGTGGGATCCTGCTGTGCACACATTACCTTCTACATTTCCCACATTAACATATTGACCACACTGAGACTGTGTGGGATCTTGTGCACACATTACCTGACACATTTCCCACATTAACACACTGACCACAGTGTGAGACTGTGTGGGATCTTGCTGTGCACACATTACATGACACTTTCCCCACATTAACACACTGAGACTGTGTGTGGGATCATGCTGTGCATACATTACCTGCCTCATTTTCCACATTAACACACCGAACACACTGAGACTGTGTGTGGGATCTTGCTGTGCACACATTACATGACACATTTCCCACATTAACACACTGAGCACAATGTGAGATTGTGTGATCTTCTTGTGCACACATTACCTGACACATTTCCCACATTAACACACTGACCACACTGTGAGACTGTTTGTGGGATCTTGCTGTGCACACATTACCTGACACATTTCCCACATTAACACACTGACCTCACTGTGAGACTGAGACTGCGGGTGGGATCTTGCTGTGCACACATTACCTGACCCATTTCCCACATTAACACACTGACCACAGTGTGAGACTGTGTGGGATCTTGCTGTGCACACATTACATGACACATTTCCCACATTAACACACTGACCTCACTGTGAGACTGTGTGTGGGATCTTGCTGTGCACACATTACCTGACACATTTCCCACATTAACACACTGACCTCACTGTGAGACTGTATGTGGGATCCTGCTGTGCACATATTACCTGACACATTTCCCACATTAACACACTAACCACACTGTGAGACTGTGTGTGGGATCTTGCTGTGCACACATTACCTACCACATTTCCCACATTAACACACTGACCTCAGTGTGAGACTGTGTGTGGGATCTTGGTGTGCGCACATTACCTCCCACATTAACACACTGACCTCACTGTGAGACTGTGTGTGGGATCTTGGTGTGCACACATTACCTGACACATTTCCCATATTAACACATTGACCACACTGAGATTGGGTGTGGAATCTTGCTGTGCACACATTATCTCCCACATTAACATACTGGCCACACACAGACTGTGTGTGGGATCTTGCTGTGCACACATTACCTGACACATTTCCCACATTAACACACTGACCTCACTGTGAGACTGTTTGTACGATCATGCTGTGCACACATTACCGACCACATTTCCCACATTAACACACTGACCTCAGTGTGAGACTGTATGTGGGATCCTGCTGTGCACAGAATACCTGACACATATTACCTGACACATTTCCCACATTAAAACAACTGACCACACTGAGACTGTGTGTGGGATCTTGCTGTGCACACATTACCTGACACATTTCCCACATTAACACACTGACCACACTGTGAGACTGTGTGTGGGATCTTGCTGTGCACACATTCCCGACCACATTTCCCACATTAACACACTGACCTCAGTGTGAGACTGTATATGGGATCCTGCTCTGCACACATTACCTGACACATTTCCCACATTAACACACTGACCACACTGTGAGACTGTGTGGGATCTTGCTGTGCACACATTACCTGACACATTTCCCACATTAACACATTGACCACAGTGTGAGACTGTGTGGGATCTTGCTGTGCACACATTACATGACACATTTCCCACATTAACACACTGACCTCACTGTGAGACTGTGTGTGGGATCTTGCTGTGCACACATTACCTGACACATTTCCCACATTAACACACTGACCTCACTGTGAGACTGTGTGTGGGATCTTGCTGTGCACACATTACCTGACACATTTCCCACATTAACACACTGACCACATTGTGAGACTGTGTGTGGGATCTTGCTGTGCACACATTACCTTCCACATTTTCCACATTAACACACTGACCACAGTGTGAGACTGTGTGGGATCTTTGTGTGCACACATTACCTTCTACATTTCCCACATTAACATATTGACCACAGTGTGAGACTGTGTGGGATCTTGCTGTGCATACATTACCAGCCTCATTTTCCACATTAACACACCGACCACACTGTGAGACTGTATGTGGGATCTTGCTGTGCACACATTACCGACCACATTTCCCACATTAATACACTGAGCACAATGTGAGATTGTGTGATCTTGCTGTGCACACATTACCTGACCCATTTCCCACATTAACACACTGACCACACTGTGAGACTGTGTGTGGGATCTTGCGGTGCACACATTACCTGACACATTTCCCACATTAACACACTGACCTTACTGTGAGATTGTGTGTGGGATCTTGCTGTGCACACATTACCTGACACATTTCCCACATTAACACACTGACCTCACTGTGAGACTGTGTGTGGGATCTTGCTGTGCACACATTACCTGACACATTTCCCACATTAACACACTGACCACATTGTGAGACTGTGTGTGGGATCTTGCTGTGCACACATAACCTTCCACATTTTCCACATTAACACACTGACCACAGTGTGAGACTGTGTGGGATCTTTGTGTGGACACATTACCTTCTACATTTCCCACATTAACATATTGACCACAGTGTGAGACTGTGTGGGATCTTGCTGTGCATACATTACCAGCCTCATTTTCCACATTAACACACCGACCACACTGTGAGACTGTATGTGGGATCTTGCTGTGCACACATTACCGACCACATTTCCCACATTAATACACTGAGCACAATGTGAGATTGTGTGATCTTGCTGTGCACACATTACCTGACCCATTTCCCACATTAACACACTGACCACACTGTGAGACTGTGTGTGGGATCTTGCGGTGCACACATTACCTGACACATTTCCCACATTAACACACTGACCTTACTGTGAGATTGTGTGTGGGATCTTGCTGTGCACACATTACCTGACACATTTCCCACATTAACACACTGACCACACTGTGAGACTGTGTGTGGGATCTTGGTGTGCACACATTACCTCCCACATTAACACACTGACCTCACTGTGAGACTATGTGGGATCCTGTTGTGCACACATTACCTGACACATTTCCCACATTAACACACTGACCTCACTGTGAGACTGTGTGTGGGATCTTGCTGTGCACACATTACCTGACACATATTAGCTGACACATTTCCCACATTAACACAACTGACCACACTGAGACTGTGTGTGGGATCTTGCTGTGCACACATTACCTGCCACATTTCCTACATTAACACACTGACGTCACTGTGAGACTGTGTGGGATCTTGCTGTGCACACATTGCCTGACACCTTTCCCACATTAACACACTGACTGCACTGTGAGACTGTGTGTGGGATCTTGCTGTGCACACATTACCTCCCACATTAACATACTGACCACACTGTGAGACTGTGTGTGGGATCTTGCTGTGCACACATTACCTGACACATTTCCCACATTAACACACTGACCTCAGTGTGAGACTGTATGTGGGATCCTGCTGTGCACAGATTACCTGACACATTTCCCACATTAACACAACTGACCACACTGAGACTGTGTGTGGGATCTTGCTGTGCACACATTACCTACCACATTTTCCACATTAACACACTAACCACAGTGTAAGACTGTGTGTGACATCTTTGTGTGCACACATTACCGACCACATTTCTCACATTAACACACTGACCTTAGTGTGAGACTGTATGTGGGATCCTGCTGTGCACACATTACCTTCTACATTTCCCACATTAACATATTGACCACACTGAGACTGTGTGGGATCTTGTGCACACATTACCTGACACATTTCCCACATTAACACACTGACCACAGTGTGAGACTGTGTGGGATCTTGCTGTGCACACATTACATGACACTTTCCCCACATTAACACACTGAGACTGTGTGGGATCATGCTGTGCATACATTACCTGCCTCATTTTCCACATTAACACACCGACCACACTGAGACTGTGTGTGGGATCTTGCTGTGCACACATTACATGACACATTTCCCACATTAACACACTGAGCACAATGTGAGATTGTGTGATCTTGCTGTGCACACATTACCTGACACATTTCCCACATTAACACACTGACCACACTGTGAGACTGCGTGTGGGATCTTGCTGTGCACACATTACCTGACCCATTTCCCACATTAACACACTGACCACAGTGTGAGACTGTGTGGGATCTTGCTGTGCACACATTACATGACACATTTCCCACATTAACACACTGACCTCACTGTGAGACTGTGTGTGGGATCTTGCTGTGCACACATTACCTGACACATTTCCCACATTAACACACTGACCTCACTGTGAGACTGTGTGTGGGATATTGCTGTGCACATATTGGCTGACACATTTGCCACATTAACACACTGACCTCACTGTGAGACTGTGTGGGATCTTGCTGTACACACATTACCTGACACATTTCCCACATTAACACACTGACCTCACTGTGAGACTGTGTGTGGGATCTTGCTGTGCACACATTACCTGACACATTACCTCCTACATTAACACACTGACCTCACTGAGAGACTATGTGGGATCCTGCTGTGCACACATTACCTGACACATTTCCCACATTAACACACTGACCTCACTGTGAGACTGTGTGTGGGATCTTGCTGTGCACACTATACCTGACACATTTCCCATATTAACACACTGACCACACTGAGATTGGGTGTGGAATCTTGCTGTGCACACATTATCTCCCACATTAACATACTGACCACACTGTGAGACTGTGTGGGATCTTGCTGTACACACATTACCTGACACATTTCCCACATTAACACACTGACCACACTGTGAGACTGTGTGTGTGATCTTGCTGTGCACACATTACCTGACACATTTCCCACATTAACACACTGACCTCACTGCGAGACTGTGTGTGGGATCTTGCTGTGCACACATTACCTAACACATTTCCCATATTAACACACTGACCACACTGTGAGACTGTGTGTGGGATCTTGCTGTGCACACATTACCGACCACATTTCCCACATTAATACACTGCGCACAATGTGAGATTGTGTGATCTTGCTGTGCACACATTACCTGACCCATTTCCCACATTAACACACTGACCACACTGTGAGACTGTGTGTGGGATCTTGCGGTGCACACATTACCTGACACATTTCCCACATTAACACACTGACCTGACTGTGAGATTGTGTGTGGGATCTTGCTGTGCACACATTACCTGACACATTTCCCACATTAACACACTGACCACACTGTGAGACTGTGTGTGGGATCTTGGTGTGCACACATTACCTCCCACATTAACACACTGACCTCACTGTGAGACTATGTGGGATCCTGTTGTGCACACATTACCTGACACATTTCCCACATTAACACACTGACCTCACTGTGAGACTGTGTGTGGGATATTGCTGTGCACACATTACCTGACACATTTCCCACATTAACACACTGACCACACTGAGAGACTGTGTGTGGGATCTTGCTGTGCACACATTACCTACCACATTTCCCACATTAACACACTGACCTCAGTGTGAGACTGTATGTGGGATCCTGCTGTGCACAGATTACCTGACACATATTACCTGACACATTTCCCACATTAACACAACTGACCACACTGAGACTGTGTGTGGGATCTTGCTGT
This sequence comes from Pristiophorus japonicus, assembly GCF_044704955.1. NCBI lineage: Eukaryota > Metazoa > Chordata > Chondrichthyes > Pristiophoridae > Pristiophorus > Pristiophorus japonicus. The sequence goes on along the minus strand of NC_091991.1, from coordinate 99,124,456 downwards.
GCACACATTACCTGACACATTTCCCACATTAACACACTGACCACACTGTGAGACTGTGTGTGGGATCTTGCTGTGCACACATTATTGACACATTTCCCACATTAACACACTGACCTCACTGTGAGACTCTGTGTGGGATCTTGCTGTGCACACATTACCTGACACGTTTCCCACATTAACACACTGACCTCACAGAGACTGTGTGGGATCTTGCTGTGCACACATTACCTGACACATTTCCCACATTAACACACTCAGCACACTGTGAGACTGTGTGTGGGAACTTGCTGTGCACACATTACCCACCACATTAACACACTGACCTCACTGAGACTGTGTGTGGGATCATGCTGTGCACACATTACCTGACACATTTCCCACATTAACACACTGACCTCACTGAGACTGTGTGTGGGATCTTGCTGTGCACACATTGCCTGACACCTTTCCCACATTAACACACTGACTACACTGTGAGACTGTGTGTGGGATCTTATTGTGCACACATTACCTTTTACATTTCCCACATTGACCACACTGTGAGACTGTGTGTGGGATCTTGCTGTGCACACATTGCCGACCACATTTCCCACATTAACACACTGACCTCAGTGTGAGACTGCATATGGGATCCTGCTCTGCACACATTACCTGCCTCATTTCCCACATTAACACACTGACCACACTGAGACTGTGTGTGGGATCTTGTTGTGCACACATTACCTGACACCTTTCCCACATTAACACACACTGCACTGTGAGACTGTGTGTGGGATCTTGCTGTGCACACATTACCTCCCACATTAACATACTGACCACACTGTGAGACTGTGTGTGGGATCTTGCTGTGCACACATTACCTGACACATTTCCCACATTAACACACTGACCTCACTGAGACTGTGTGTGGGATCTTGCTGTGCACACATTACCTACCACATTTCCCACATTAACACACTGACCTCAGTGTGAGACTGTATGTGGGATCCTGCTGTGCACAGATTACCTGACACATTTCCCACATTAACACAACTGACCACACTGAGACTGTGTGGGATCTTGCTGTGCACACATTACCTCCCACATTTTCCACATTAACACACTAACCACAGTGTAAGACTGTATGTGACATCTTTGTGTGCACACATTACCGACCACATTTCTCACATTAACACACTGACCTTAGTGTGAGACTGTATGTGGGATCCTGCTGTGCACACATTACCTTCTACATTTCCCACATTAACATATTGACCACACTGAGACTGTGTGGGATCTTGTGCACACATTACCTGACACATTTCCCACATTAACACACTGACCACAGTGTGAGATTGTGTGATCTTGCTGTGCACACATTACCTGACACATTTCCCACATTAACACACTGACCACACTGTGAGACTGTGTGTGGGATCTTGCTGTGCACACATTACCTGACACATTTCCCACATTAACACACTGACCTCACTGTGAGACTGTGAGACTGCGTGTGGGATCTTGCTGTGCACACTTTACCTGACACATTTCCCACATTAACACACTGACCACAGTGTGAGACTGTGTGGGATCTTGGTGTGCACACATTACCTCCCACATTAACACACTGACCTCACTGTGAGACGATGTGGGATCCTGTTGTGCACACATTACCTGACACATTTCCCACATTAACACACTGACCTCACTGTGAGACTGTGTGTGGGATCTTGCTGTGCACACATTACCTGACACATTTCCCACATTAACACACTGACCACACTGAGAGACTGTGTGTGGGATCTTGCTGTGCACACATTACCTACCACATTTCCCACATTAACACACTGACCTCAGTGTGAGACTGTATGTGGGATCCTGCTGTGCACAGATTACCTGACACATATTACCTGACACATTTCCCACATTAACAACTGACCACACTGAGACTGTGTGTGGGATCTTGCTGTGGACACATTACCTGACACATTTCCCACATTAACACACTGACCACACTGTGAGACTGTGTGTGGGATCTTGCTGTGCACACATTATTGACACATTTCCCACATTAACACACTGACCTCACTGTGACTCTGTGTGGGATCTTGCTGTGCACACATTACCTGACACATTTCCCACATTAACACACTCAGCACACTGTGAGACTGTGTGTGGGATCTTATTGTGCACACATTACCTTTTACATTTCCCACACTGACCGCAGTGTGAGACTGTATATGGGATCCTGCTCTGCACACATTTCCTGCCTCATTTCCCACATTAACACACTGACCACACTGAGACTGTGTATGGGATCTTGCTGTGCACACATTACCTGCCACATTTCCTACATTAACACACTGACCTCACTGTGAGACTGTGTGGGATCTTGCTGTGCACACATTGCCTGACACCTTTCCCACATTAACACACTGACCGCACTGTGAGACTGTGTGTGGGATCTTGCTGTGCACACATTACCTCCCACATTAACATACTGACCACACTGTGAGACTGTGTGTGGGATCTTGCTGTGCACACATTACGTGACACATTTCCCACATTAACACACTGACCTCACTGTGAGACTGCGTGTGGGATCTTGATGTGCACACATTACCTGACACATTTCCCACATTAACACACTGACCTCACTGAGACTGTGTGGGATCTTGCTGTGCACACATTACCTGACACATTTCCCACATTAACACACTGACCTCACTGAGACTGTGTGTGGGATCTTGCTGTGCACACATTACCTAACACATTTCCCACATTAACACACTGACCACACTGTGAGACTGTGTGTGGGATCTTGGTGTGCACACATTACCTCCCACATTAACATACTGACCACACTGTGAGACTGTGTGTGGGATCTTGCTGTGCACACATTACCTGACACATTTCCCACATTAACACACTGACCTCACTGTGAGACTGTGTGTGGGATCCTGTTGTGCACACATTACCTGACACATTTCCCACATTAACACACTGACCTCACTGTGAGACTGTGTGTGGGATCTTGCTGTGCACACATTACCTGACACATTTCCCACATTAACATACTGGCCACACAGAGACTGTGTGTGGGATCTAGCTGTGCACACATTACCTGACACATTTCCCACATTAACACACTGACCACACTGAGAGACTGTTTGTGCGATCTTGCTGTGCACACATTACCTACCACATTTCCCACATTAACACACTGACCTCAGTGTGAGACTGTATGTGGGATCCTGCTGTGCACAGTATACCTGACACATATTACCTGACACATTTCCCACATTAACACAACTGACCACACTGTGAGACTGTGTGTGGGATCTTGCTGTGCACACATTACCTGACACATTTCCCACATTAACACACTGACCACACTGTGAGACTGTGTGTGGGATCTTGCTGTGCACACATTACCGACCACATTTCCCACATTAACACACTGACCTCAGTGTGAGACTGTATATGGGATCCTGCTCTGCACACATTACCTGACACATTTCCCACATTAACACACTGACCACACTGTGAGACTGTGTGGGATCCTGTTGTGCACACATTACCTGACACATTTCCCACATTAACACACTGACCTCACTGTGAGACTGTGTGTGGGATCTTGCTGTGCACACATTACCTGACACATTTCCCACATTAACATACTGGCCACACAGAGACTGTGTGTGGGATCTAGCTGTGCACACATTACCTGACACATTTCCCACATTAACACACTGACCACACTGAGAGACTGTTTGTGCGATCTTGCTGTGCACACATTACCTACCACATTTCCCACATTAACACACTGACCTCAGTGTGAGACTGTATGTGGGATCCTGCTGTGCACAGTATACCTGACACATATTACCTGACACATTTCCCACATTAACACACTGACCTCACTGTGAGACTGTGTGTGGGATCTTGCTGTGCACACATTACCTGACACATTTCCCATATTAACACACTGACCACACTGTGAGACTGTGTGTGGGATCTTGCTGTGCACACATTACCTACCACATTTTCCACATTAACACACTGACCACAGTGTGAGACTGTGTGGGATCTTTGTGTGCACACATTACCTTCTACATTTCCCACATTAACATATTGACCACAGTGTGAGACTGTGTGGGATCTTGCTGTGCATACATTACCAGCCTCATTTTCCACATTAACACACCGACCACACTGTGAGACTGTGTGTGGGATCTTGCTGTGCACACCTTACCGACCACATTTCCCACATTAATACACTGAGCACAATGTGAGATTGTGTGATCTTGCTGTGCACACATTACCTGACCCATTTCCCACATTAACACACTGACCACACTGTGAGACTGTGTGTGGGATCTTGCGGTGCACACATTACCTGACACATTTCGCACATTAACACACTGACCTTACTGTGAGATTGTGTGTGGGATCTTGCTGTGCACACATTACCTGACACATTTCCCACATTAACACACTCACCACAGTGTGAGACTGTGTGGGATCTTGCTGTGCACACATTACCTGACACATTTCCCACATTAACACACTGACCACACTGAGAGACTGTGTGTGGGATCTTGCTGTGCACACATTACCTACCACATTTCCCACATTAACACACTGACCTCAGTGTGAGACTGTATGTGGGATCTTGCTGTGCACACATTACCTGACACATTTCCCACATTGACACACTGACCACACTGTGAGACTGTGTGTGGGATCTTGGTGTGCACACATTACCTCCCACATTAACACACTGACCTCACTGTGAGACTGTGTGTGGGATCTTGCTGTGCACACATTACCTGACACATTTCCCATATTAACACACTGACCACACTGAGAGACTGTGTGTGGGATCTTGCTGTGCACACATTACCTACCACATTTCCCACATTAACACACTGACCTCAGTGTGAGACTGTATGTGGGATCTTGCTGTGCACACATTACCTGACACATTTCCCACATTGACACACTGACCACACTGTGAGACTGTGTGTGGGATCTTGGTGTGCACACATTACCTCCCACATTAACACACTGACCTCACTGTGAGACTGTGTGTGGGATCTTGCTGTGCACACATTACCTGACACATTTCCCATATTAACACACTGACCACACTGACATTGGGTGTGGAATCTTGCTGTGCACACATTATCTCCCACATTAACATACTGGCCACACGCAGACTGTGTGTGGGATCTTGCTGTGCACACATTACCTGACACAGTTCCCACATTAACACACTGACCTCACTGAGACTGTGTGTGGGATCTTGCTGTGCACACATTACCTGACACATTTCAAACATTAACACTGACCACACTGAGAGACTGTGTGTGGGATCTTGCTGTGCACACATTACCGACCACATTTCCCACATTAACACACTGACCTCAGTGTGAGACTGTATGTGGGATCCTGCTGTGCACAGTATACCTGACACATATTACCTGACACATTTCCCACATTAACACACTGACCTTTCTGTGAGATTGTGTGTGGGATCCTGCTGTGCACAGATTACCTGACACATATTACCTGACACATTTCCCACATTAACACAACTGACAACACTGAGACTGTGTGTGGGATCTTGCTGTGCACACATTATTGACACATTTCCCACATTAACACACTGACCACACTGTGAGACTGTGTGTGGGATCTTGCTGTGCACACATTATTGACACATTTCCCACATTAACACACTGACCTCACTGTGAGACTCTGTGTGGGATCTTGCTGTGCACACATTACCTGACACATTTCCCACATTAACACACTCAGCACACTGTGAGACTGTGTGTGGGAACTTGCTGTGCACACATTACCCACCACATTAACATACTGACCTCACTGAGACTGTGTGTGGGATCATGCTGTGCACACATTACCTGACACATTTCCCACATTAACACACTGACTACACTGTGAGACTGTGTGTGGGATCTTGCTGTGCACAAATTGCCTGACACCTTTCCCACATTAACACACTGACTACACTGTGAGACTGTGTGTGGGATCTTATTGTGCACACATTACCTTTTCCATTTCCCACATTGACCACACTGTGAGACTGTGTGTGGGATCTTGCTGTGCACACATTGCCGACCACATTTCCCACATTAACACACTGACCTCAGTGTGAGACTGTATATGGGATCCTGCTCTGCACACATTTCCTGCCTCATTTCCCACATTAACACACTGACCACACTGAGACTGTGTGTGGGATCTTGCTGTGCACACATTACCTGCCACATTTCCTACATTAACACACTGACTGCACTGTGAGACTGTGTGGGATCCTGCTGTGCACACATTACCTCCCACATTAACATACTGACCACACTGTGAGACTGTGTGTGGGATCTTGCTGTGCACACATTACCTGACACATTTCCCACATTAACACACTGACCTCAGTGTGAGACTGTATGTGGGATCCTGCTGTGCACAGATTACCTGACACATTTCCCACATTAACACACTAACCACAGTGTAAGACTGTGTGTGACATCTTTGTGTGCACACATTACCGACCACATTTCTCACATTAACACACTGACCTTAGTGTGAGACTGTATGTGGGATCCTGCTGTGCACACATTACCCTCTACATTTCCCACATTAACATATTGACCACACTAAGACTGTGTGGGATCTTGTGCACACATTACCTGACACATTTCCCACATTAACACACTGACCACAGTGTGAGACTGTGTGGGATCTTGCTGTGCACACATTACATGACACTTTCCCCACATTAACACACTGAGACTGTGTGTGGGATCTTGCTGTGCATACATTACCTGCCTCATTTTCCACATTAACACACCGACCACACTGAGACTGTGTGTGGGATCTTGCTGTGCACACATTACATGACACATTTCCCACATTAACACACTGAACACAATGTGAGATTGTGTGATCTTGCTGTGCACACATTACCTGACACATTTCCCACATTAACACACTGACCTCACTGTGAGACTGTGAGACTGCGTGTGGGATCTTGCTGTGCACACATTACCTGACACATTTCCCACATTAACACACTGACCACAGTGTGAGACTGTGTGGGATCTTGCTGTGATCACATTACATGACACATTTCCCACATTAACACACTGACCTCACTGTGAGACTGTGTGGGATCTTGCTGTGCACACATTTCCTGACACATTTCCCACATTAACACACTGACCTCACTGTGAGACTGTGTGTGGGATATTGCTGTGCACATATTGGCTGACACATTTGCCACATTAACACACTGACCTCACTGTGAGACTGTGTGGGATCTTGCTGTGCACACATTACCTGACACATTACCTCCCACATTAACACACTGACCTCACTGAGAGACTATCTGGGGACCTGCTGTGCACACATTACCTGACACATTTCCCACATTAACACACTGACCTCACTGTGAGACTGTGTGTGGGATCTTGCTGTGCACACAATACCTGACACATTTCCCATATTAACACACTGACCACACTGAGATTGGGTGTGGAATCTTGCTGTGCAGACATTATCTCCCACATTAACATACTGACCACACTGTGAGACTGTGTGGGATCTTGCTGTACACACATTACCTGACACATTTCCCACATTAACACACTGACCACACTGTGAGACTGTGTGTGTGATCTTGCTGTGCACACATTACCTGACACATTTCCCACATTAACACACTGACCTCACTGCGAGACTGTGTGTGGGATCTTGCTGTGCACACATTACCTGACACACTTCCCACATTAACACACTAACCACACTGTGAGACTGTGTGTGGGATCTTGCTGTGCACACATTACCTACCACATTTCCCACATTAACACACTGACCTCAGTGTGAGACTGTATGTGGGATCTTGCTGTGCACACATTACCTGACACATTTCCCACATTGACACACTGACCACACTGTGAGACTGTGTGTGGGATATTGGTGTGCACACATTACCTCCCACATTAACACACTGACCTCACTGTGAGACTGTGTGTGGGATCTTGCTGTGCACACATTACCTGACACATTTCCCATATTAACACACTGACCACACTGACATTGGGTGTGGAATCTTGCTGTGCACACATTATCTCCCACATTAACATACTGGCCACACGCAGACTGTGTGTGGGATCTTGCTGTGCACACATTACCTGACACAGTTCCCACATTAACACACTGACCTCACTGTGAGACTGTGTGTGGGATCTTGCTGTGCACACATTACCTGACACATTTCAAACATTAACACACTAACCACACTGAGACTGTTTGTGCGATCTTGCTGTGCACACATTACCTACCACATTTCCCACATTAACACACTGACCTCAGTGTGAGACTGTATGTGGGATCCTGCTGTGCACAGATTACCTGACACATATTACCTGACACATTTCCCACATTAACACAACTGACCACACTGTGAGACTGTGTGTGGGATCTTGCTGTGCACACATTACCTGACACATTTCCCACATTAACACACTGACCACACTGTGAGACTGTGTGTGGGATCTTGCTGTGCACACATTACCGACCACATTTCCCACATTAACACACTGACCTCAGTGTGAGACTGTATATGGGATCCTGCTCTGCACACATTACCTGACACATTTCCCACATTAACACACTGACCACACTGTGAGACTGTGTGGGATCTTGCTGTGCACACATTACCTGACACATTTCCCACATTAACACACTGACCTCACTGTGAGACTGTGTGTGGGATCTTGCTGTGCACACATTACCTGACACATTTCCCACATTAACACACTGACCACAGTGTGAGACTGTGTGGGATCTTGCTGTGCACACATGACCTGACACATTTCCCACATTAACACACTGACCTCACTGTGAGACTGTGTGGGATCTTGCTGTGCACACATTACCTGACACATTTCCCACATTAACACACTGACCACACTGAGACTGTGTGTGGGATCTTGCTGTGCACACATTACCTGCCACATTTCCCACATTAACACACTGACCTCACTTTGAGACTGTGTGGGATCTTGCTGTGCACACATTGCCTGACACCTTTCCCACATTAACACACTGACTGCACTGTGAGACTGTGTGTGGGATCTTGCTGTGCACACATTACCTCCCACATTAACACACTAACCACAGTGTAAGACTGTGTGTGACATCTTTGTGTGCACACATTACCGACCACATTTCTCACATTAACACACTGACCTTAGTGTGAGACTGTATGTGGGATCCTGCTGTGCACACATTACCTTCTACATTTCCCACATTAACATATTGACCACACTGAGACTGTGTGGGATCTTGTGCACACATTACCTGACACATTTCCCACATTAACACACTGACCACAGTGTGAGACTGTGTGGGATCTTGCTGTGCACACATTACCTGACACATTTCCCATATTAACACACTGAGACTGTGTGTGGGATCATGCTGTGCATACATTACCTGCCTCATTTTCCACATTAACACACCGACCACACTGAGACTGTGTGTGGGATCTTGCTGTGCACACATTACATGACACATTTCCCACATTAACACACTGAGCACAATGTGAGATTGTGTGATCTTGCTGTGCACACATTACCTGACACATTTCCCACATTAACACACTGACCACACTGTGAGACTGTTTGTGGGATCTTGCTGTGCACACACTACCTGACACATTTCCCACATTAACACACTGACCTCACTGTGAGACTGTGAGACTGCGTGTGGGATCTTGCTGTGCACACATTACCTGACCCATTTCCCACATTAACACACTGACCACAGTGTGAGACTGTGTGGGATCTTGCTGTGCACACATTACATGACACATTTCCCACATTAACACACTGACCTCACTGTGAGACTGTGTGTGGGATCTTGCTGTGCACACATTACCTGACACATTTCCCACATTAACACACTGACCTCACTGTGAGACTGTGTGTGGGATATTGCTGTGCACATATTGGCTGACACATTTGCCACATTAACACACTGACCTCACTGTGAGACTGTGTGGGATCTTGCTGTACACACATTACCTGACACATTTCCCACATTAACACACTGACCTCACTGTGAGACTGTGTGTGGGATCTTGCTGTGCACACATTACCTGACACATTACCTCCCACATTAACACACTGACCTCACTGAGAGACTATGTGGGATCCTGCTGTGCACACATTACCTGACACATTTCCCACATTAACACACTGACCTCACTGTGAGACTGTGTGTGGGATCTTGCTGTGCACACAATACCTGACACATTTCCCATATTAACACACTGACCACACTGAGATTGGGTGTGGAATCTTGCTGTGCAGACATTATCTCCCACATTAACATACTGACCACACTGTGAGACTGTGTGGGATCTTGCTGTACACACATTACCTGACACATTTCCCACATTAACACACTGACCACACTGTGAGACTGTGTGTGTGATCTTGCTGTGCACACATTACCTGACACATTTCCCACATTAACACACTGACCTCACTGCGAGACTGTGTGTGGGATTTTGCTGTGCACACATTACCTAACACATTTCCCATATTAACACACTGACCACACTGTGAGACTGTGTGTGGGATCTTGCTGTGCACACATTACCTACCACATTTTCCACATTAACACACTGACCACAGTGTGAGACTGTGTGGGATCTTTGTGTGCACACATAACCTTCTACATTGCCCACATTAACATATTGACCACAGTGTGAGACTGTGTGGGATCTTGCTGTGCATACATTACCAGCCTCATTTTCCACATTAACACACCGACCACACTGTGAGACTGTGTGTGGGATCTTGCTGTGCACACATTACCGACCACATTTCCCACATTTCAACACTGCGCACAATGTGAGATTGTGTGATCTTGCTGTGCACACATTACCTGACCCATTTCCCACATTAACACACTGACCACACTGTGAGACTGTGTGTGGGATCTTGCGGTGCACACATTACCTGACACATTTCCCACATTAACACACTGACCTGACTGTGAGATTATGTGTGGGATCTTGCTGTGCACACATTACCTGACACATTTCCCACATTAACACACTGACCACACTGTGAGACTGTGTGTGGGATCTTGGTGTGCACACATTACCTCCCACATTAACACACTGACCTCACTGTGAGACTATGTGGGATCCTGTTGTGCACACATTACCTGACACATTTCCCACATTAACACACTGACCTCACTGTGAGACTGTGTGTGGGATCTTGCTGTGCACACATTACCTGACACATTTCCCACATTAACACACTGACCACACTGAGAGACTGTGTGTGGGATCTTGCTGTGCACACATTACCTACCACATTTCCCACATTAACACACTGACCTCAGTGTGAGACTGTATGTGGGATCCTGCTGTGCACAGATTACCTGACACATATTACCTGACACATTTCCCACATTAACACACTGACCTCACTGAGACTGTGTGTGGGATCTTGCTGTGCACACATTACCTACCACATTTCCCACATTAACACACTGACCTCAGTGTGAGACTGTATGTGGGATCCTGCTGTGCACAGATTACCTGACACATTTCCCACATTAACACAACTGACCACACTGAGACTGTGTGTGGGATCTTGCTGTGCACACATTACCTCCCACATTTTCCACATTAACACACTAACCACAGTGTAAGACTGTATGTGACATCTTTGTGTGCACACATTACCGACCACATTTCTCACATTAACACACTGACCTTAGTGTGAGACTGTATGTGGGATCCTGCTGTGCACACATTACCTTCTACATTTCCCACATTAACATATTGACCACACTGAGACTGTGTGGGATCTTGTGCACACATTACCTGACACATTTCCCACATTAACACACTGACCACACTGTGAGACTGTGTGTGGGATCTTGCTGTGCACACATTACCTGACACATTTCCCACATTAACACACTGACCTCACTGTGAGACTGTGAGACTGCGTGTGGGATCTTGCTGTGCACACATTACCTGACACATTTCCCACATTAACACACTGACCACAGTGTGAGACTGTGTGGGATCTTGCTGTGCACACATTACATGATACATTTCCCACATCAACACACTGACTTCACTGTGAGACTGTGTGTGGGATCTTGCTGTGCACACATTACCTAACACATTTCCCACATTAACACACTGACCTCACTGTGAGACTGTGTGTGGGATCTTGCTGTGCACACATTACCTAACACATTTCCCATATTAACACACTGACCACACTGTGAGACTGTGTGTGGGATCTTGCTGTGCACACATTACCTACCACATTTTCCACATTAACACACTGACCACAGTGTGAGACTGTGTGGGATCTTTGTGTGCACACATAACCTTCTACATTGCCCACATTAACATATTGACCACAGTGTGAGACTGTGTGGGATCTTGCTGTGCATACATTACCAGCCTCATTTTTCACATTAACACACCGACCACACTGTGAGACTGTGTGTGGGATCTTGCTGTGCACACATTACCGACCACATTTCCCACATTTCAACACTGCGCACAATGTGAGATTGTGTGATCTTGCTGTGCACACATTACCTGACCCATTTCCCACATTAACACACTGACCACACTGTGAGACTGTGTGTGGGATCTTGCGGTGTACACATTACCTGACACATTTCCCACATTAACACACTGACCTGACTGTGAGATTATGTGTGGGATCTTGCTGTGCACACATTACCTGACACATTTCCCACATTAACACACTGACCACACTGTGAGACTGTGTGTGGGATCTTGGTGTGCACACATTACCTCCCACATTAACACACTGACCTCACTGTGAGACTATGTGGGATCCTGTTGTGCACACATTACCTGACACATTTCCCACATTAACACACTGACCTCACTGTGAGACTGTGTGTGGGATCTTGCTGTGCACACATTACCTGACACATTTCCCACATTAACACACTGACCACACTGAGAGACTGTGTGTGGGATCTTGCTGTGCACACATTACCTACCACATTTCCCACATTAACACACTGACCTCAGTGTGAGACTGTATGTGGGATCCTGCTGTGCACAGATTACCTGACACATATTACCTGACACATTTCCCACATTAACACACTGACCTCACTGAGACTGTGTGTGGGATCTTGCTGTGCACACATTACCTACCACATTTCCCACATTAACACACTGACCTCAGTGTGAGACTGTATGTGGGATCCTGCTGTGCACAGATTACCTGACACATTTCCCACATTAACACAACTGACCACACTGAGACTGTGTGTGGGATCTTGCTGTGCACACATTACCTCCCACATTTTCCACATTAACACACTAACCACAGTGTAAGACTGTATGTGACATCTTTGTGTGCACACATTACCGACCACATTTCTCACATTAACACACTGACCTTAGTGTGAGACTGTATGTGGGATCCTGCTGTGCACACATTACCTTCTACATTTCCCACATTAACATATTGACCACACTGAGACTGTGTGGGATCTTGTGCACACATTACCTGACACATTTCCCACATTAACACACTGACCACACTGTGAGACTGTGTGTGGGATCTTGCTGTGCACACATTACCTGACACATTTCCCACATTAACACACTGACCTCACTGTGAGACTGTGAGACTGCGTGTGGGATCTTGCTGTGCACACATTACCTGACACATTTCCCACATTAACACACTGACCACAGTGTGAGACTGTGTGGGATCTTGCTGTGCACACATTACATGATACATTTCCCACATCAACACACTGACTTCACTGTGAGACTGTGTGGGATTCTGTTGCGCACACATTACCTGACACATTTCCCACATTAACACACTGACCTCACTGTGAGACTGTGTGTGGGATCTTGCTGTGCAGACATTACCTGACACATTTCCCACATCAACACACTGACCACACTGAGAGACTGTGTGTGGGATCTTGCTGTGCACACATTACCTGACACATTTCCCACATTAACACACTGACCTCACTGTGAGACTGTGTGTGGGATCTTGCTGTGCACACATTACCTGACACATTTCCCACATTAACACGCTGACCTCACTGTGAGACTGTGTGGGATCTTGCTGTGCACACATTACCTGACACATTTCCCACATTAACACACTGACCTCACTGTGAGACTGTGTGTGGGATCTTGCTGTGCACATATTACCTACCACATTTCCCACATTAACACACTGACCTCAGTGTGAGACTGTATGTGGTATCCTGCTGTGCACACATTACCTGACACATTAACACACTGACCTCACTGAGACTGTGTGTGGGATCATGCTGTGCACACATTACCTGACACATTTCCCACATTAACACACTGACTGCACTGTGAGACTGTGTGTGGGATCTTGCTGTGCACAAATTGCCTGACACCTTTCCCACATTAACACACTGACTACACTGTGAGACTGTGTGTGGGATCTTATTGTGCACACATTACCTTTTACATTTCCCACATTGACCACATTGTGAGACTGTGTGTGGGATCTTGCTGTGCACACATTGCCGACCACATTTCCCACATTAACACACTGACCTCAGTGTGAGACTGTATATGGGATCCTGCTCTGCACACATTTCCTGCCTCATTTCCCACATTAACACACTGACCACACTGAGACTGTGTATGGGATCTTGCTGTGCACACATTACCTGCCACATTTCCTACATTAACACACTGACCTCACTGTGAGACTGTGTGGGATCTTGCTGTGCACACATTACCTGCCACATTTCCCACATTAACACACTGACCACACTGTGAGACTGTGTGTGGGATCTTGGTGTGCACACATTACCTCCCACATTAACATACTGACCACACTGTGAGACTGTGTGTGGGATCTTGCTGTGCACACATTACCTGACACATTTCCCACATTAACACACTGACCTCACTGTGAGACTGTGTGTGGGATCCTGTTGTGCACACATTACCTGACACATTTCCCACATTAACACACTGACCTCACTGTGAGACTGTGTGTGGGATCTTGCTGTGCACACATTACCTGACACATTTCCCACATTAACATACTGGCCACACAGAGACTGTGTGTGGGATCTTGCTGTGCACACATTACCTGACACATTTCCCACATTAACACACTGACCTCACTGTGAGACTGTGTGTGGGATCTTGCTGTGCACACATTACCTGACACATTTCAAACATTAACACACTAACCACACTGAGAGACTGTTTGTGCGATCTTGCTGTGCACACATTACCTACCACATTTCCCACATTAACACACTGACCTCAGTGTGAGACTGTATGTGGGATCCTGCTGTGCACAGATTACCTGACACATATTACCTGACACATTTCCCACATTAACACAACTGACCACACTGTGAGACTGTGTGTGGGATCTTGCTGTGCACACATTACCTGACACATTTCCCACATTAACACACTGACCACACTGTGAGACTGTGTGTGGGATCTTGCTGTGCACAGATTACCGACCACATTTCCCACATTAACACACTGACCTCAGTGTGAGACTGTATATGGGATCCTGCTCTGCACACATTACCTGACACATTTCCCATATTAACACACTGACCACACTGTGAGACTGTGTGTGGGATCTTGCTGTGCACACATTTCCTACCACATTTTCCACATTAACACACTGACCACAGTGTGAGACTGTGTGGGATCTTTGTGTGCACACATTACCTTCTACATTTCCCACATTAACATATTGACCACAGTGTGAGACTGTGTGGGATCTTGCTGTGCATACATTACCAGCCTCATTTTCCACATTAACACACCGACCACACTGTGAGACTGTGTGTGGGATCTTGCTGTGCACACCTTACCGACCACATTTCCCACATTAATACACTGAGCACAATGTGAGATTGTGTGATCTTGCTGTGCACACATTACCTGACCCATTTCCCACATTAACACACTGACCACACTGTGAGACTGTGTGTGGGATCTTGCGGTGCACACATTACCTGACACAT
The DNA here is from genome assembly GCF_044704955.1 of Pristiophorus japonicus. Lineage (NCBI taxonomy): Eukaryota > Metazoa > Chordata > Chondrichthyes > Pristiophoridae > Pristiophorus > Pristiophorus japonicus. The sequence continues at coordinate 99,108,346 of NC_091991.1, read as the reverse complement.
TTCCCACATTAACACACTGACCTTACTGTGAGATTGTGTGTGGGATCTTGCTGTGCACACATTACCTGACACATTTCCCACATTAACACACTCACCACAGTGTGAGACTGTGTGGGATCTTGCTGTGCACACATTACCTGACACATTTCCCACATTAACACACTGACCACACTGAGAGACTGTGTGTGGGATCTTGCTGTGCACACATTACCTGCCACATTTCCCACATTAACACACTGACCTCAGTGTGAGACTGTATGTGGGATCCTGCTGTGCACAGATTACCTGACACATATTACCTGACACATTTCCCACATTAACACAACTGACAACACTGAGACTGTGTGTGGGATCTTGCTGTGCACACATTACCTGACACATTTCACACATTAACACACTGACCACACTGTGAGACTGTGTGTGGGATCTTGCTGTGCACACATTATTGACACATTTCCCACATTAACACACTGACCTCACTGTGAGACTCTGTGTGGGATCTTGCTGTGCACACATTACCTGACACATTTCCCACATTAACACACTCAGCACACTGTGAGACTGTGTGTGGGAACTTGCTGTGCACACATTACCCACCACATTAACATACTGACCTCACTGAGACTGTGTGTGGGATCATGCTGTGCACACATTACCTGACACATTTCCCACATTAACACACTGACTACACTGTGAGACTGTGTGTGGGATCTTGCTGTGCACAAATTGCCTGACACCTTTCCCACATTAACACACTGACTACACTGTGAGACTGTGTGTGGGATCTTATTGTGCACACATTACCTTTTACATTTCCCACATTGACCACACTGTGAGACTGTGTGTGGGATCTTGCTGTGCACACATTGCCGACCACATTTCCCACATTAACACACTGACCTCAGTGTGAGACTGTATATGGGATCCTGCTCTGCACACATTTCCTGCCTCATTTCCCACATGAACACACTGACCACACTGAGACTGTGTATGGGATCTTGCTGTGCACACATTACCTGCCACATTTCCTACATTAACACACTGACCTCACTTTGAGACTGTGTGGGATCTTGCTGTGCACACATTGCCTGACACCTTTCCCACATTAACACACTGACTGCACTGTGAGACTGTGTGTGGGATCCTGCTGTGCACACATTACCTCCCACATTAACATACTGACCACACTGTGAGACTGTGTGTGGGATCTTGCTGTGCACACATTACCTGACACATTTCCCACATTAACACACTGACCTCAGTGTGAGACTGTATGTGGGATCCTGCTGTGCACAGATTACCTGACACATTTCCCACATTAACACACTAACCACAGTGTGAGACTGTGTGTGACATCTTTGTGTGCGCACATTACCGACCACATTTCTCACATTAACACACTGACCTTAGTGTGAGACTGTATGTGGGATCCTGCTGTGCACACATTACCTTCTACATTTCCCACATTAACATATTGACCACACTGAGACTGTGTGGGATCTTGTGCACACATTACCTGACACATTTCCCACATTAACTCACTGACCACAGTGTGAGACTGTGTGGGATCTTGCTGTGCACACATTACCTGCCTCATTTTCCACATTAACACACCGACCACACTGAGACTGTGTGTGGGATCTTGCTGTGCACACATTGCATGACACATTTCCCACATTAACACACTGAACACAATGTGAGATTGTGTGATCTTGCTGTGCACACATTACCTGACACATTTCCCACATTAACACACTGACCTCACTGTGAGACTGTGAGACTGCGTGTGGGATCTTGGTGTGCACACATTACCTGACACATTTCCCACATTAACACACTGACCACAGTGTGAGACTGTGTGGGATCTTGCTGTGGACACATTACATGACACATTTCCCACATTAACACACTGACCTCACTGTGAGACTGTGTGGGATCTTGCTGTGCACACATTTCCTGACACATTTCCCACATTAACACACTGACCTCACTGTGAGACTGTGTGTGGGATATTGCTGTGCACATATTGGCTGACACATTTGCCACATTAACACACTGACCTCACCGTGAGACTGTGTGGGATCTTGCTGTACACACATTACCTGACACATTTCCCACATTAACACACTGACCTCACTGTGAGACTGTGTGTGGGATCTTGCTGTGCACACATTACCTGACACATTACCTCCCACATTAACACACTGACCTCACTGAGAGACTATCTGGGATCCTGCTGTGCACACATTACCTGACACATTTCCCACATTAACACACTGACCTCACTGTGAGACTGTGTGTGGGATCTTGCTGTGCACACAATACCTGACACATTTCCCATATTAACACACTGACCACACTGAGATTGGGTGTGGAATCTTGCTGTGCAGACATTATCTCCCACATTAACATACTGACCACACTGTGAGACTGTGTGGGATCTTGCTGTACACACATTACCTGACACATTTCCCACATTAACACACTGACCACACTGTGAGACTGTGTGTGTGATCTTGCTGTGCACACATTACCTGACACATTTCCCACATTAACACACTAACCACACTGTGAGACTGTGTGTGGGATCTTGCTGTGCACACATTACCTACCACATTTCCCACATTAACACACTGACCTCAGTGTGAGACTGTATGTGGGATCTTGTTGTGCACACATTACCTGACACATTTCCCACATTGACACACTGACCACACTGTGAGACTGTGTGTGGGATCTTGGTGTGCACACATTACCTCCCACATTAACACACTGACCTCACTGTGAGACTGTGTGTGGGATCTTGCTGTGCACACATTACCTGACACATTTCCCATATTAACACACTGACCACACTGACATTGGGTGTGGAATCTTGCTGTGCACACATTATCTCCCACATTAACATACTGGCCACACGCAGACTGTGTGTGGGATCTTGCTGTGCACACATTACCTGACACAGTTCCCACATTAACACACTGACCTCACTGTGAGACTGTGTGTGGGATCTTGCTGTGCACACATTACCTGACACATTTCAAACATTAACACACTAACCACACTGAGAGATTGTTTGTGCGATCTTGCTGTGCACACATTACCTACCACATTTCCCACATTAACACACTGACCTCAGTGTGAGACTGTATGTGGGATCCTGCTGTGCACAGATTACCTGACACATATTACCTGACACATTTCCCACATTAACACAACTGACCACACTGTGAGACTGTGTGTGGGATCTTGCTGTGCACACATTACCTGACACATTTCCCACATTAACACACTGACCACACTGTGAGACTGTGTGTGGGATCTTGCTGTGCACACATTACCGACCACATTTCCCACATTAACACACTGACCTCAGTGTGTGACTGTATATGGGATCCTGCTCTGCACACATTACCTGACACATTTCCCACATTAACACACTGACCACACTGTGAGACTGTGTGTGGGATCTTGCTGTGCACACATTACCTGACACATTTCCCACATTAACACACTGACCACACTGTGAGACTGTGTGTGGGATCTTGCTGTGCACACATTATTGACACATTTCCCACATTAACACACTGACCTCACTGTGAGACTCTGTGTGGGATCTTGCTGTGCACACATTACCTGACACGTTTCCCACATTAACACACTGACCTCACAGAGACTGTGTGGGATCTTGCTGTGCACACATTACCTGACACATTTCCCACATTAACACACTCAGCACACTGTGAGACTGTGTGTGGGAACTTGCTGTGCACACATTACCCACCACATTAACACACTGACCTCACTGAGACTGTGTGTGGGATCATGCTGTGCACACATTACCTGACACATTTCCCACATTAACACACTGACCTCACTGAGACTGTGTGTGGGATCTTGCTGTGCACACATTGCCTGACACCTTTCCCACATTGACACACTGACTACACTGTGAGGCTGTGTGTGGGATCTTGCAGTGCACAAATTGCCTGACACCTTTCCCACATTAACACACTGACTGCACTGTGAGACTGTGTGTGGGATCTTATTGTGCACACATTACCTTTTACATTTCCCACATTGACCACACTGTGAGATTGTGTGTGGGATCTTGCTGTGCACACATTGCCGACCACATTTCCCACATTAACACACTGACCTCAGTGTGAGACTGTATATGGGATCCTGCTCTGCACACATTACCTGCCTCATTTCCCACATTAACATAATGACCACACTGAGACTGTGTATGGGATCTTGCTGTGCACACATTACCTGCCACATTTCCTACATTAACACACTGACCACAGTGTGAGACTGTGTGGGATCTTGCTGTGCACACATTAAATGACACTTTCCCCACATTAACACACTGAGACTGTGTGTGGGATCTTGCTGTGCATACATTACCTGTCTCATTTTCCACATTAACACACCGACCACACTGAGACTGTGTGTGGGATCTTGCTGTGCACACATTACCGACCACATTTCCCACATTAACACACTGAGCACATTGTGAGATTGTGTGATCTTGCTGTGCACACATTACCTGACACATTTCCCACATTAACACACTGACCACACTGTGAGACTGTGTGTGGGATCTTGCTGTGCACACATTACCTGACACATTTCCCACATTAACACACTGACTTCACTGTGAGACTGTGTGGGATTCTGTTGTGCACACATTACCTGACACATTTCCCACATTAACACACTGACCTCACTGTGAGACTGTGTGTGGGATCTTGCTGTGCACACATTACCTGACACATTTCCCACATTAACACACTGACCACACTGAGAGACTGTGTGTAGGATCTTGCTGTGCACACATTACCTGACACATTTCCCACATTAACACACTGACCTCACTGTGAGACTGTGTGTGGGATCTTGCTGTGCACACATTACCTGACACATTTCCCACATTAACACACTGACCTCACTGTGAGACTGTGTGGGATCTTGCTGTGCACACATTACCTGACACATTTCCCACATTAACACACTGACCTCACTGTGAGACTGTGTGTGGGATCTTGCTGTGCACACATTACCTTACACATTTCCCACATTAACACACTGACCACACTGTGAGACTGTGTGTGGGATCTTGGTGTGCACACATTACCTCCCACATTAACACACTGACCTCACTGTGAGACTATGTGGGATCCTGTTGTGCACACATTACCTGACACATTTCCCACATTAACACACTGACCTCACTGTGAGACTGTGTGTGGGATCTTGCTGTGCACACATTACCTGACACATTTCCCACATTAACACACTGACCACACTGAGAGACTGTGTGTGGGATCTTGCTGTGCACACATTACCTACCACATTTCCCACATTAACACACTGACCTCAGTGTGAGACTGTATGTGGGATCCTGCTGTGCACAGATTACCTGACACATATTACCTGACACATTTCCCACATTAACACAACTGACCACACTGAGACTGTGTGTGGGATCTTGCTGTGCACACATTACCTGACACATTTCCCACATTAACACACTGACTACACTGTGAGACTGTGTGTGGGATCTTGCTGTGCACAAATTGCCTGACACCTTTCCCACATTAACACACTGACTACACTGTGAGACTGTGTGTGGGATCTTGCTGTGCACACATTGACGACCACATTTCCCACATTAACACACTGACCTCAGTGTGAGACTGTATATGGGATCCTGCTCTGCACACATTTCCTGCCTCATTTCCCACATTAACACACTGACCACACTGAGACTGTGTATGGGATCTTGCTGTGCACACATTACCTGCCACATTTCCTACATTAACACACTGACCTCACTGTGAGACTGTGTGGGATCTTGCTGTGCACACATTGCCTGACACCTTTCCCACATTAACACACTGACTGCACTGTGAGACTGTGTGTGGGATCTTGCTGTGCACATTACCTGACACATTTCCCACATTAACACACTGACCACAGTGTGAGACTGTGTGGGATCTTGCTGTGCACACATTACATGACACTTTCCCCACATTAACACACTGAGACTGTGTGTGGGATCTTGCTGTGCACAAATTACATGACACATTTCCCACATTAACACACTGAGCACAATGTGAGATTGTGTGATCTTGGGGTGCACACATTACCTGACACATTTCCCACATTAACACACTGACCACACTGTGAGACTGTGTGGGATCTTTGTGTGCACACATTACCTTCTACATTTCCCACATTAACATATTGACCACAGTGTGAGACTGTGTGGGAACTTGCTGTGCATACATTACCAGCCTCATTTTCCACATTAACACACCGACCACACTGTGAGACTGTGTGGGATCTTGCTGTGCACATATTACCGACCACATTTCCCACATTAACACACTGAGCACAATGTGAGATTGTGTGATCTTGCTGTGCACACATTACCTGACACACTTCCCACATTAACACACTGACCTCACTGTGAGACTGCGTGTGGGATCTTGCTGTGCACACATTACCTGACACATTTCCCACATTAACACACTGACCACAGTGTGAGACTGTGTGGGATCTTGCTGTGGACACATTACATGACACATTTGCCACATTAACACACTGACCTCACTGTGAGACTGTGTGGGATCTTGCTGTGCACACATTTCCTGACACATTTCCCACATTAACACACTGACCTCACTGTGAGACTGTGTGTGGGATCTTGCTGTGCACACATTACCTGACACATTACCTCCCACATTAACACACTGACCTCACTGAGAGACTATCTGGGATCCTGCTGTGCACACATTACCTGACACATTTCCCACATTAACACACTGACCTCACTGTGAGACTGTGTGTGGGATCTTGCTGTGCACACAATACCTGACACATTTCCCATATTAACACACTGACCACACTGAGATTGGGTGTGGAATCTTGCTGTGCAGACATTATCTCCCACATTAACATACTGACCACACTGTGAGACTGTGTGGGATCTTGCTGTACACACATTACCTGACACATTTCCCACATTAACACACTGACCACACTGTGAGACTGTGTGTGTGATCTTGCTGTGCACACATTACCTGACACATTTCCCACATTAACACACTGACCTCACTGCGAGACTGTGTGTGGGATCTTGCTGTGCACACATTACCTGACACACTTCCCACATTAACACACTAACCACACTGTGAGACTGTGTGTGGGATCTTGCTGTGCACACATTACCTACCACATTTCCCACATTAACACACTGACCTCAGTGTGAGACTGTATGTGGGATCTTGCTGTGCACACATTACCTGACACATTTCCCACATTGACACACTGACCACACTGTGAGATTGTGTGTGGGATCTTGGTGTGCACACATTACCTCCCACATTAACACACTGACCTCACTGTGAGACTGTGTGTGGGATCTTGCTGTGCACACATTACCTGACACATTTCCCATATTAACACACTGACCACACTGACATTGGGTGTGGAATCTTGCTGTGCACACATTATCTCCCACATTAACATACTGGCCACACGCAGACTGTGTGTGGGATCTTGCTGTGCACACATTACCTGACACAGTTCCCACATTAACACACTGACCTCACTGTGAGACTGTGTGTGGGATCTTGCTGTGCACACATTACCTGACACATTTCAAACATTAACACACTAACCACACTGAGAGACTTTGTGCGATCTTGCTGTGCACACATTACCTACCACATTTCCCACATTAACACACTGACCTCAGTGTGTGACTGTATATGGGATCCTGCTCTGCACACATTACCTGACACATTTCCCACATTAACACACTGACCACACTGTGAGACTGTGTGGGATCTTGCTGTGCACACATTACCTGACACATTTCCCACATTAACACACTGACCTCACTGTGAGACTGTGTGTGGGATCTTGCTGTGCACACATTACCTGACACATTTCCCACATTAACACACTGACCACAGTGTGAGACTGTGTGGGATCTTGCTGTGCACACATTACCTGACACATTTCCCACATTAACACACTGACCTCACTGAGAGACTGTGTGGGATCTTGCTGCGCACACATTACCTGACACTTCCCACATTAACACACTGACCTCACTGTGAGACTGTGTGTGGGATCTTGCTGTGCACACATTACCTTCCACATCAACACACTGACCACAGTGTGAGACTGTGTGGGATCTTTGTGTGCACACATTACCATCTACATTTCCCACATTAACATATTGACCACAGTGAGAGACTGTGTGGGATCTTGCTGTGCATACATTACCAGCCTCATTTTCCACATTAACACACCGACCACACTGTGAGACTGTGTGTGGGATCTTGCTGTGCACACATTACCGACCACATTTCCCACATTAATACACTGAGCACAATGTGAGATTGTGTGATCTTGCTGTGCACACATTACCTGACACATTTCCCACATTAACACACTGACCACAGTGTGAGACTGTGTGGGATCTTGCTGTGCACACATTACCTGACACATTTCCCACATTAACACACTGACCTCACTGTGAGACTGTGGGTGGGATCTTGCTGTGCACACATTACCTGACACATTTCCCACATTAACACACTGACCTCACTGTGAGACTGTGTGGGATCTTGCTGTGCACACATTACCTGACACATTTCCCACATGAACACACTGACCTCACTGTGAGACTGTGTGTGGGATCTTGCTGTGCACACATTACCTAACACATTTCCCACATTAACACACTGACCACACTGTGAGACTGTGTGTGGGATCTTGGTGTGCACACATTACCTCCCACATTAACACACTGACCTCACTGTGACACTATGTGGGATCCTGTTGTGCACACATTACCTGACACATTTCCCACATTAACACACTGACCTCACTGTGAGACTGTGTGTGGGATCTTGCTGTGCACACATTACCTGACACATTTCCCACATTAACACACTGACCACACTGAGAGACTGTGTGTGGGATCTTGCTGTGCACACATTACCTACCACATTTCCCACATTAACACACTGACCTCAGTGTGAGACTGTATGTGGGATCCTGCTGTGCACAGATTACCTGACACATATTCCCTGACACATTTCCCACATTAACACAACTGACCACACTGAGACTGTGTGTGGGATCTTGCTGTGCACACATTACCTGACACATTTCCCACATTAACACACTGACCACACTGTGAGACTGTGTGTGGGATCTTGCTGTGCACACATTATTGACACATTTCCCACATTAACACACTGACCTCACTGTGAGACTCTGTGTGGGATCTTGCTGTGCACACATTACCTGACACGTTTCCCACATTAACACACTGACCTCAGAGACTGTGTGGGATCTTGCTGTGCACACATTACCTGACACATTTCCCACATTAACACACTCAGCACACTGTGAGACTGTGTGTGGGAACTTGCTGTGCACACATTACCCACCACATTAACACACTGACCTCACTGAGACTGTGTGTGGGATCATGCTGTGCACACATTACCTGACACATTTCCCACATTAACACACTGACCTCACTGAGACTGTGTGTCGGATCTTGCTGTGCACACATTGCCTGACACCTTTCCCACATTGACACACTGACTACACTGTGAGACTGTGTGTGGGATCTTGCTGTGCACAAATTGCCTGACACCTTTCCCACATTAACACACTGACTGCACTGTGAGACTGTGTGTGGGATCTTATTGTGCACACATTACCTTTTACATTTCCCACATTGACCACACTGTGAGATTGTGTGTGGGATCTTGCTGTGCACACATTGCCGACCACATTTCCCACATTAACACACTGACCTCAGTGTGAGACTGTATATGGGATCCTGCTCTGCACACATTACCTGCCTCATTTCCCACATTAACACACTGACCACACTGAGACTGTGTATGGGATCTTGCTGTGCACACATTACCTGCCACATTTCCGACATTAACACACTGACCTCACTGTGAGACTGTGTGGGATCTTGCTGTGCACACATTGGCTGACACCTTTCCCACATTAACACACTGACTGCACTGTGAGACTGTGTGTGGGATCTTGCTGTGCACACATTACCTGACACATTTCCCACATTAACACACTGACCTCACTGAGACTGTGTGTGGGATCTTGCTGTGCACACATTACCTACCACATTTCCCACATTAACACACTGACCTCAGTGTGAGACTGTATGTGGGATCCTGCTGTGCACAGATTACCTGACACATTTCCAACATTAACACAACTGACCACACTGAGACTGTGTGTGGGATCTTGCTGTGCACACATTATCTACCACATTTTCCACATTAACACACTAACCACAGTGTAAGACTGTGTGTGACATCTTTGTGTGCACACATTACCGACCACATTTCTCACATTAACACACTGACCTTAGTGTGAGACTATGTGGGATCCTGCTGTGCACACATTACCTTCTACATTTCCACATTAACATATTGACCACACTGAGACTGTGTGGGATCTTGTGCACACATTACCTGACACATTTCCCACATTAACACACTGACCACAGTGTGAGACTGTGTGGGATCTTGCTGTGCACACATTAAATGACACTTTCCCCACATTAACACACTGAGACTGTGTGTGGGATCTTGCTGTGCACACATTACCTGACACATTTCCCACATTAACACACTGACCTCACTGTGAGACTGTGTGGGATCTTGCTGTGCACACATTACATGATACATTTCCCACATTAACACACTGACTTCACTGTGAGACTGTGTGGGATTCTGTTGTGCACACATTACCTGACACATTTCCCACATTAACACACTGACCTCACTGTGAGACTGTGTGTGGGATCTTGCTGTGCACACATTACCTGACACATTTCCCACATTAACACACTGACCACACTGAGAGACTGTGTGTGGGATCTTGCTGTGCACACATTACCTGACACATTTCCCACATTAACACACTGACCTCACTGTGAGACTGTGTGTGGGATCTTGCTGTGCACACATTACCTGACACATTTCCCACATTAACACACTGACCTCACTGTGAGACTGTGTGGGATCTTGCTGTGCACACATTACCTGACACATTTCCCACATTAACACACTGACCTCACTGTGAGACTGTGTGTGGGATCTTGCTGTGCACACATTACCTAACACATTTCCCACATTAACACACTGACCACACTGTGAGACTGTGTGTGGGATCTTGGTGTGCACACATTACCTCCCACATTAACACACTGATCTCACTGTGAGACTATGTGGGATCCTGTTGTGCACACATTACCTGACACATTTCCCACATTAACACACTGACCTCACTGTGAGACTGTTTGTGGGATCTTGCTGTGCACACATTACCTACCACATTTCCCACATTAACACACTGACCTCAGTGTGAGACTGTATGTGGGATCCTGCTGTGCACAGATTACCTGACACATATCACCTGACACATTTCCCACATTAACACACTGACCACACTGTGAGACTCTGTGTGGGATCTTGCTGTGCACACATTACCTGACACATTTCCCACATTAACACACTCAGCACACTGTGAGACTGTGTGTGGGAACTTGCTGTGCACACATTACCCACCACATTAACACACTGACCTCACTGAGACTGTGTGTGGGATCATGCTGTGCACACATTGCCTGACACATTTCCCACATTAACACACTGACTACACTGTGAGACTATGTGTGGGATCTTGCTGTGCACAAATTGCCTGACACCTTTCCCACATTAACACACTGACTACACTGTGAGACTGTGTGTGGGATCTTATTGTGCACACATTACCTTTTACATTTCCCACATTGACCACACTGTGAGACTGTGTGTGGGATCTTGCTGTGCACACTTTGCCGACCACATTTCCCACATTAACACACTGACCTCAGTGTGAGACTGTAGATGGGATCTTGCTCTGCACACATTTCCTGCCTCATTTCCCACATTAACACACTGACCACACTGAGACTGTGTATGGGATCTTGCTGTGCACACATTACCTGCCACATTTCCTACATTAACACACTGACCTCACTGTGAGACTGTGTGGGATCTTGCTGTGCACACATTGCCTGACACCTTTCCCACATTAACACACTGACTGCACTGTGAGACTGTGTGGGATCTTGCTGTGCACACATTACCTCCCACATTAACATACTGACCACACTGTGAGACTGTGTGTGGGATCTTGCTGTGCACACATTACCTGACACATTTCCCACATTAACACACTGACTTCAGTGTGAGACTGTATGTGGGATCCTGCTGTGCACAGATTACCTGACACATTTCCCACATTAGCACAACTGACCACACTGAGACTGTGTGTGGGATCTTGTGCACACATTACCTGACACATTTCCCACATTAACACACTGACCACAGTGTGAGACTGTGTGGGATCTTGCTGTGCACACATTACATGACACTTTCCCCACATTAACACACTGAGACTGTGTGTGGGATCTTGCTGTGCATACATTACCTGCCTCATTTTCCACATTAACACACCGACCACACTGAGACTGTGTGTGGGATCTTGCTGTGCACAAATTACATGACACATTTCCCACATTAACACACTGAGCACAATGTGAGATTGTGTGATCTTGGTGTGCACACATTACCTGACACATTTCCCACATTAACACACTGACCACACTGTGAGACTGTGTGGGATCTTTGTGTGCACACATTACCTTCTACATTTCCCACATTAACATATTGACCACAGTGTGAGACTGTGTGGGATCTTGCTGTGCATACATTACCAGCCTCATTTTCCACATTAACACACCGACCACACTGTGAGACTGTGTGTGGGATCTTGCTGTGCACACATTACCGACCACATTTCCCACATTAATACACTGAGCACAATGTGAGATTGTGTGATCTTGCTGTGCACACATTACCTGACCCATTTCCCACATTAACACACTGACCACACTGTGAGACTGTGTGTGGGATCTTGCGGTGCACACATTACCTGACACATTTCCCACATTAACACACTGACCTTACTGTGAGATTGTGTGTGGGATCTTGCTGTGCACACATTACCTGACACATTTCCCACATTAACACACTCACCACAGTGTGAGACTGTGTGGGATCTTGCTGTGCACACATTACCTGACACATTTCCCACATTAACACACTGACCACACTGAGAGACTGTGTGTGGGATCTTGCTGTGCACACATTACCTACCACATTTCCCACATTAACACACTGACCTCAGTGTGAGACTGTATGTGGGATCCTGCTGTGCACAGATTACCTGACACATATTCCCTGACACATTTCCCACATTAACACAACTGACAACACTGAGACTGTGTGTGGGATCTTGCTGTGCACACATTACCTGACACATTTCACACATTAACACACTGACCTCACTGTGAGACTCTGTGTGGGATCTTGCTGTGCACACATTACCTGACACATTTCCCACATTAACACACTCAGCACACTGTGAGACTGTGTGTGGGAACTTGCTGTGCACACATTACCCACCACATTAACACACTGACCTCACTGAGACTGTGTGTGGGATCATGCTGTGCACACATTACCTGACACATTTCCCACATTAACACACTGACTACACTGTGAGACTGTGTGTGGGATCTTGCTGTGCACAAATTGCCTGACACCTTTCCCACATTAACACACTGACTACACTGTGAGACTGTGTGTGGGATCTTATTGTGCACACATTACCTTTTACATTTCCCACATTGACCACACTGTGAGACTGTATATGGGATCCTGCTCTGCACACATTTCCTGCCTCATTTCCCACATTAACACACTGACCACACTGAGACTGTGTATGGGATCTTGCTGTGCACACATTACCTGCCACATTTCCTACATTAACACACTGACCTCACTTTGAGACTGTGTGGGATCTTGCTGTGCACACATTGCCTGACACCTTTCCCACATTAACACACTGACTGCACTGTGAGACTGTGTGTGGGATCTTGCTGTGCACACATTACCTCCCACATTAACATACTGACCACACTGTGAGACTGTGTGTGGGATCTTGCTGTGCACACATTACCTGACACATTTCCCACATTAACACACTGACCTCAGTGTGAGACTGTATGTGGGATCCTGCTGTGCACAGATTACCTGACACATTTCCCACATTAACACACTAACCACAGTGTAAGACTGTGTGTGACATCTTTGTGTGCACACATTACCGACCACATTTCTCACATTAACACACTGACCTTAGTGTGAGACTGTATGTGGGATCCTGCTGTGCACACATTACCTTCTACATTTCCCACATTAACATATTGACCACACTGAGACTGTGTGGGATCTTGTGCACACATTACCTGACACATTTCCCACATTAACACACTGACCACAGTGTGAGACTTTGTGGGATCTTGCTGTGCACACATTACATGACACTTTCCCCACATTAACACACTGAGACTGTGTGTGGGATCTTGCTGTGCATACATTACCTGCCTCATTTTCCACATTAACACACCGACCACACTGAGACTGTGTGTGGGATCTTGCTGTGCACACATTACATGACACATTTCCCACATTAACACACTGAGCACAATGTGAGATTGTGTGATCTTGCTGTGCACACATTACCTGACACATTTCCCACATTAACACACTGACCTCACTGTGAGACTGTGAGACTGCGTGTGGGATCTTGCTGTGCACACAGTACCTGACACATTTCCCACATTAACACACTGACCACAGTGTGAGACTGTGTGGGATCTTGCTGTGGACACATTACATGACACATTTCCCACATTAACACACTGACCTCACTGTGAGACTCTGTGTGGGATCTTGCTGTGCACATTTTACCTGACACATTACCTCCCACATTAACACACTGACCTCACTGAGAGACTATCTGGGATCCTGCTGTGCACACATTACCTGACACATTTCCCACATTAACACACTGACCTCACTGTGAGACTGTGTGTGGGATCTTGCTGTGCACACAATACCTGACACATTTCCCATATTAACACACTGACCACACTGAGATTGGGTGTGGAATCTTGCTCTGCAGACATTATCTCCCACATTAACATACTGACCACACTGTGAGACTGTGTGGGATCTTGCTGTACACACATTACCTGACACATTTCCCACATTAACACACTGACCACACTGTGAGACTGTGTGTGTGATCTTGCTGTGCACACATTACCTGACACATTTCCCACATTAACACACTGACCTCACTGCGAGACTGTGTGTGGGATCTTGCTGTGCACACATTACCTGACACACTTCCCACATTAACACACTAACCACACTGTGAGACTGTGTGTGGGATCTTGCTGTGCACACATTACCTACCACATTTCCCACATTAACACACTGACCTCAGTGTGAGACTGTATGTGGGATCTTGCTGTGCACACATTACCTGACACATTTCCCACATTGACACACTGACCACACTGTGAGACTGTGTGTGGGATCTTGGTGTGCACACATTACCTCCCACATTAACACACTGACCTCACTGTGAGACTGTGTGTGGGATCTTGCTGTGCACACATTACCTGACACATTTCCCATATTAACACACTGACCACACTGACATTGGATGTGGAATCTTGCTGTGCACACATTATCTCCCACATTAACATACTGGCCACACGCAGACTGTGTGTGGGATCTTGCTGTGCACACATTACCTGACACAGTTCCCACATTAACACACTGATCTCACTGTGAGACTGTGTGTGGGATCTTGCTGTGCACACATTACCTGACACATTTCAAACATTAACACTAACCACATTGAGAGACTGTTTGTGCGATCTTGCTGTGCACACATTACCTACCACATTTCCCACATTAACACACTGACCTCAGTGTGAGACTGTATGTGGGATCCTGCTGTGCACAGATTACCTGACACATATTACCTGACACATTTCCCACATTAACACAACTGACCACACTGTGAGACTGTGTGTGGGATCTTGCTGTGCACACATTACCTGACACATTTCCCACATTAACACACTGACCACACTGTGAGACTGTGTGGGATCTTGCTGTGCACACATTACCTGACACATTTCCCACATTAACACACTGACCTCACTGTGAGACTGTGTGTGGGATCTTGCTGTGCACACATTACCTGACACATTTTCCACATTAACACACCGACCACACTGTGAGACTGTGTGTGGGATCTTGCTGTGCACACATTACCGACCACATTTCCCACATTAATACACTGAGCACAATGTGAGATTGTGTGATCTTGCTGTGCACACATTACCTGACACATTTCCCACATTAACACACTGACCACAGTGTGAGACTGTGTGGGATCTTGCTGTGCACACATTACCTGACACATTTCCCACATTAACACACTGACCTCACTGTGAGACTGTGGGTGGGATCTTGCTGTGCACACATTACCTGACACATTTCCCACATTAACACACTGACCTCACTGTGAGACTGTGTGGGATCTTGCTGTGCACACATTACCTGACACATTTCCCACATGAACACACTGACCTCACTGTGAGACTGTGTGTGGGATCTTGCTGTGCACACATTACCTAACACATTTCCCACATTAACACACTGACCACACTGTGAGACTGTGTGTGGGATTTTGGTGTGCACACATTACCTCCCACATTAACACACTGACCTCACTGTGAGACTATGTGGGATCCTGTTGTGCACACATTACCTGACACATTTCCCACATTAACACACTGACCTCACTGTGAGACTGTGTGTGGGATCTTGCTGTGCACACATTACCTGACACATTTCCCACATTAACACACTGACCACACTGAGAGACTGTGTGTGGGATCTTGCTGTGCACACATTACCTACCACATTTCCCACATTAACACACTGACCTCAGTGTGAGACTGTATGTGGGATCCTGCTGTGCACAGATTACCTGACACATATTCCGTGACACATTTCCCACATTAACACAACTGACCACACTGAGACTGTGTGTGGGATCTTGCTGTGCACACATTACCTGACACATATCCCACATTAACACACTGACCACACTGTGAGATTGTGTGTGGGATCTTGCTGTGCACACATTATTGACACATTTCCCACATTAACACACTGACCTCACTGTGAGACTCTGTGTGGGATCTTGCTGTGCACACATTACCTGACACGTTTCCCACATTAACACACTGACCTCACAGAGACTGTGTGGGATCTTGCTGTGCACACATTACCTGACACATTTCCCACATTAACACACTCAGCACACTGTGAGACTGTGTGTGGGAACTTGCTGTGCACACATTACCCACCACATTAACACACTGACCTCACTGAGACTGTGTGGGATCTTGCTGTGCACACATTACCTGACACATTTCCCACATTAACACACTGACCTCACTGTGAGACTGTGGGTGGGATCTTGCTGTGCACACATTACCTGACACATTTCCCACATTAACACACTGACCTCACTGTGAGACTGTGTGGGATCTTGCTGTGCACACATTACCTGACACATTTCCCACATGAACACACTGACCTCACTGTGAGACTGTGTGTGGGATCTTGCTGTGCACACATTACCTAACACATTTCCCACATTAACACACTGACCACACTGTGAGACTGTGTGTGGGATTTTGGTGTGCACACATTACCTCCCACATTAACACACTGACCTCACTGTGAGACTATGTGGGATCCTGTTGTGCACACATTACCTGACACATTTCCCACATTAACACACTGACCTCACTGTGAGACTGTGTGTGGGATCTTGCTGTGCACACATTACCTGACACATTTCCCACATTAACACACTGACCACACTGAGAGACTGTGTGTGGGATCTTGCTGTGCACACATTACCTACCACATTTCCCACATTAACACACTGACCTCAGTGTGAGACTGTATGTGGGATCCTGCTGTGCACAGATTACCTGACACATATTCCGTGACACATTTCCCACATTAACACAACTGACCACACTGAGACTGTGTGTGGGATCTTGCTGTGCACACATTACCTGACACATATCCCACATTAACACACTGACCACACTGTGAGATTGTGTGTGGGATCTTGCTGTGCACACATTATTGACACATTTCCCACATTAACACACTGACCTTACTGTGAGACTCTGTGTGGGATCTTGCTGTGCACACATTACCTGACACGTTTCCCACATTAACACACTGACCTCTCAGAGACTGTGTGGGATCTTGCTGTGCACACATTACCTGACACATTTCCCACATTAACACACTCAGCACACTGTGAGACTGTGTGTGGGAACTTGCTGTGCACACATTACCCACCACATTAACACACTGACCTCACTGAGACTGTGTATGGGATCATGCTGTGCACACATTACCTGACACATTTCCCACATTAACACACTGACCTCACTGAGACTGTGTGTGGGATCTTGCTGTGCACACATTGCCTGACACCTTTCCCACATTGACACACTGACTACACTGTGAGACTGTGTGTGGGATCTTGCTGTGCACAAATTGCCTGACACCTTTCCCACATTAACACACTGACTGCACTGTGAGACTGTGTGTGGGATCTTATTGTGCACACATCACCTTTTACATTTCCCACATTGACCACACTGTGAGATTGTGTGTGGGATCTTGCTGTGCACACATTGCCGACCACATTTCCCACATTAACACACTGACCTCAGTGTGAGACTGTATATGGGATCCTGCTCTGCACACATTACCTGCCTCATTTCCCACATTAACACACTGACCACACTGTGAGACTGTGTGGGATCTTGCTGTGCACATATTGCCTGACACCTTTCCCACATTAACACACTGACTGCACTGTGAGACTGTGTGTGGGATCTTGCTGTGCACACATTACCTCCCACATTAACATACTGACCACACTGTGAGACTGTGTGTGGGATCTTGCTATGCGCACATTACCTGACACATTTCCCACATTAACACACTGACCTCACTGAGACTGTGTGTGGGATCTTGCTGTGCACACATTACCTACCACATTTCCCACATTAACACACTGACCTCAGTGTGAGACTGTATGTGGGATCCTGCTGTGCACAGATTACCTGACACATTTCCCACATTAACACAACTGACCACACTGAGACTGTGTGTGGGATCTTGCTGTGCACACAATACCTGACACATTTCCCATATTAACACACTGACCACACTGAGATTGGGTGTGGAATCTTGCTCTGCAGACATTATCTCCCACATTAACATACTGACCACACTGTGAGACTGTGTGGGATCTTGCTGTACACACATTACCTGACACATTTCCCACATTAACACACTGACCACACTGTGAGACTGTGTGTGTGATCTTGCTGTGCACACATTACCTGACACATTTCCCACATTAACACACTGACCTCACTGCGAGACTGTGTGTGGGATCTTGCTGTGCACACATTACCTGACACACTTCCCACATTAACACACTAACCACACTGTGAGACTGTGTGTGGGATCTTGCTGTGCACACATTACCTACCACATTTCCCACATTAACACACTGACCTCAGTGTGAGACTGTATGTGGGATCTTGCTGTGCACACATTACCTGACACATTTCCCACATTGACACACTGACCACACTGTGAGACTGTGTGTGGGATCTTGGTGTGCACACATTACCTCCCACATTAACACACTGACCTCACTGTGAGACTGTGTGTGGGATCTTGCTGTGCACACATTACCTGACACATTTCCCATATTAACACACTGACCACACTGACATTGGATGTGGAATCTTGCTGTGCACACATTATCTCCCACATTAACATACTGGCCACACGCAGACTGTGTGTGGGATCTTGCTGTGCACACATTACCTGACACAGTTCCCACATTAACACACTGATCTCACTGTGAGACTGTGTGTGGGATCTTGCTGTGCACACATTACCTGACACATTTCAAACATTAACACTAACCACATTGAGAGACTGTTTGTGCGATCTTGCTGTGCACACATTACCTACCACATTTCCCACATTAACACACTGACCTCAGTGTGAGACTGTATGTGGGATCCTGCTGTGCACAGATTACCTGACACATATTACCTGACACATTTCCCACATTAACACAACTGACCACACTGTGAGACTGTGTGTGGGATCTTGCTGTGCACACATTACCTGACACATTTCCCACATTAACACACTGACCACACTGTGAGACTGTGTGGGATCTTGCTGTGCACACATTACCTGACACATTTCCCACATTAACACACTGACCTCACTGTGAGACTGTGTGTGGGATCTTGCTGTGCACACATTACCTGACACATTTTCCACATTAACACACCGACCACACTGTGAGACTGTGTGTGGGATCTTGCTGTGCACACATTACCGACCACATTTCCCACATTAATACACTGAGCACAATGTGAGATTGTGTGATCTTGCTGTGCACACATTACCTGACACATTTCCCACATTAACACACTGACCACAGTGTGAGACTGTGTGGGATCTTGCTGTGCACACATTACCTGACACATTTCCCACATTAACACACTGACCTCACTGTGAGACTGTGGGTGGGATCTTGCTGTGCACACATTACCTGACACATTTCCCACATTAACACACTGACCTCACTGTGAGACTGTGTGGGATCTTGCTGTGCACACATTACCTGACACATTTCCCACATGAACACACTGACCTCACTGTGAGACTGTGTGTGGGATCTTGCTGTGCACACATTACCTAACACATTTCCCACATTAACACACTGACCACACTGTGAGACTGTGTGTGGGATTTTGGTGTGCACACATTACCTCCCACATTAACACACTGACCTCACTGTGAGACTATGTGGGATCCTGTTGTGCACACATTACCTGACACATTTCCCACATTAACACACTGACCTCACTGTGAGACTGTGTGTGGGATCTTGCTGTGCACACATTA
The DNA here is from genome assembly GCF_044704955.1 of Pristiophorus japonicus. Taxonomy (NCBI): domain Eukaryota; kingdom Metazoa; phylum Chordata; class Chondrichthyes; family Pristiophoridae; genus Pristiophorus; species Pristiophorus japonicus. The sequence goes on along the minus strand of NC_091991.1, from coordinate 99,087,248 downwards.
CCTGACACATTTCCCACATTAACACACTGACCACACTGAGAGACTGTGTGTGGGATCTTGCTGTGCACACATTACCTACCACATTTCCCACATTAACACACTGACCTCAGTGTGAGACTGTATGTGGGATCCTGCTGTGCACAGATTACCTGACACATATTCCGTGACACATTTCCCACATTAACACAACTGACCACACTGAGACTGTGTGTGGGATCTTGCTGTGCACACATTACCTGACACATATCCCACATTAACACACTGACCACACTGTGAGATTGTGTGTGGGATCTTGCTGTGCACACATTATTGACACATTTCCCACATTAACACACTGACCTCACTGTGAGACTCTGTGTGGGATCTTGCTGTGCACACATTACCTGACACGTTTCCCACATTAACACACTGACCTCACAGAGACTGTGTGGGATCTTGCTGTGCACACATTACCTGACACATTTCCCACATTAACACACTCAGCACACTGTGAGACTGTGTGTGGGAACTTGCTGTGCACACATTACCCACCACATTAACACACTGACCTCACTGAGACTGTGTGGGATCTTGCTGTGCACACATTACCTGACACATTTCCCACATTAACACACTGACCTCACTGTGAGACTGTGGGTGGGATCTTGCTGTGCACACATTACCTGACACATTTCCCACATTAACACACTGACCTCACTGTGAGACTGTGTGGGATCTTGCTGTGCACACATTACCTGACACATTTCCCACATGAACACACTGACCTCACTGTGAGACTGTGTGTGGGATCTTGCTGTGCACACATTACCTAACACATTTCCCACATTAACACACTGACCACACTGTGAGACTGTGTGTGGGATTTTGGTGTGCACACATTACCTCCCACATTAACACACTGACCTCACTGTGAGACTATGTGGGATCCTGTTGTGCACACATTACCTGACACATTTCCCACATTAACACACTGACCTCACTGTGAGACTGTGTGTGGGATCTTGCTGTGCACACATTACCTGACACATTTCCCACATTAACACACTGACCACACTGAGAGACTGTGTGTGGGATCTTGCTGTGCACACATTACCTACCACATTTCCCACATTAACACACTGACCTCAGTGTGAGACTGTATGTGGGATCCTGCTGTGCACAGATTACCTGACACATATTCCGTGACACATTTCCCACATTAACACAACTGACCACACTGAGACTGTGTGTGGGATCTTGCTGTGCACACATTACCTGACACATATCCCACATTAACACACTGACCACACTGTGAGATTGTGTGTGGGATCTTGCTGTGCACACATTATTGACACATTTCCCACATTAACACACTGACCTTACTGTGAGACTCTGTGTGGGATCTTGCTGTGCACACATTACCTGACACGTTTCCCACATTAACACACTGACCTCACAGAGACTGTGTGGGATCTTGCTGTGCACACATTACCTGACACATTTCCCACATTAACACACTCAGCACACTGTGAGACTGTGTGTGGGAACTTGCTGTGCACACATTACCCACCACATTAACACACTGACCTCACTGAGACTGTGTATGGGATCATGCTGTGCACACATTACCTGACACATTTCCCACATTAACACACTGACCTCACTGAGACTGTGTGTGGGATCTTGCTGTGCACACATTGCCTGACACCTTTCCCACATTGACACACTGACTACACTGTGAGACTGTGTGTGGGATCTTGCTGTGCACAAATTGCCTGACACCTTTCCCACATTAACACACTGACTGCACTGTGAGACTGTGTGTGGGATCTTATTGTGCACACATCACCTTTTACATTTCCCACATTGACCACACTGTGAGATTGTGTGTGGGATCTTGCTGTGCACACATTGCCGACCACATTTCCCACATTAACACACTGACCTCAGTGTGAGACTGTATATGGGATCCTGCTCTGCACACATTACCTGCCTCATTTCCCACATTAACACACTGACCACACTGTGAGACTGTGTGGGATCTTGCTGTGCACATATTGCCTGACACCTTTCCCACATTAACACACTGACTGCACTGTGAGACTGTGTGTGGGATCTTGCTGTGCACACATTACCTCCCACATTAACATACTGACCACACTGTGAGACTGTGTGTGGGATCTTGCTATGCGCACATTACCTGACACATTTCCCACATTAACACACTGACCTCACTGAGACTGTGTGTGGGATCTTGCTGTGCACACATTACCTACCACATTTCCCACATTAACACACTGACCTCAGTGTGAGACTGTATGTGGGATCCTGCTGTGCACAGATTACCTGACACATTTCCCACATTAACACAACTGACCACACTGAGACTGTGTGTGGGATCTTGCTGTGCACACATTACCTTCTACATTTCCACATTAACATATTGACCACACTGAGACTGTGTGTGGGATCTTGCTGTGCACACATTACGGACCACATTTCCCACATTAACACACTGAGCACAATGTGAGATTGTGTGATCTTGCTGTGCACACATTACCTGACACATTTCCCACATTAACACACTGACCTCACTGTGAGACTGTGAGACTGCGTGTGGGATCTTGCTGTGCACACATTACCTGACACATTTCCCACATTAACACACTGACCTCACTGTGAGACTGTGTGTGGGATCTTGCTGTGCACACATTACCTAACACATTTCCCACATTAACACACTGACCAAACTGTGAGACTGTGTGTGGGATCTTGGTGTGCACACATTACCTCCCACATTAACACACTGACCTCACTGTGAGACTATGTGGGATCCTGTTGTGCACACATTACCTGACACATTTCCCACATTAACTCACTGACCTCACTGTGAGACTGTGTGTGGGATCTTGCTGTGCACACATTACCTGACACATTTCCCACATTAACACACTGACCACACTGAGAGACTGTGTGTGGGATCTTGCTGTGCACACATTACCTACCACGTTTCCCACATTAACACACTGACCTCAGTGTGAGACTGTATGTGGGATCCTGCTGTGCACAGATTCCCTGACACATATTACCTGACACATTTCCCACATTAACACAACTGACCACACTGAGACTGTGTGTGGGATCTTGCTGTGCACACATTACCTGACACATTTCCCACATTAACACACTGACCACACTGTGAGACTCTGTGTGGGATCTTGCTGTGCACACATTACCTGACACATTTCCCACATTAACACACTCAGCACACTGTGAGACTGTGTGTGGGAACTTGCTGTGCACACATTACCCACCACATTAACACACTGACCTCACTGAGACTCTGTGTGGGATCATGCTGTGCACACATTACCTGACACATTTCCCACATTAACACACTGACTACACTGTGAGACTGTGTGTGGGATCTTGCTGTGCACAAATTGCCTGACACCTTTCCCACATTAACACACTGACTACACTGTGAGACTGTGTGTGGGATCTTATTGTGCACACATTACCTTTTACATTTCCCACATTGACCACACTGTGAGACTGTGTGTGGGATCTTGCTGTGCACACATTGCCGACCACATTTCCCACATTAACACACTGACCTCAGTGTGAGACTGTATATGGGATCCTGCTCTGCACACATTTCCTGCCTCATTTCCCACATTAACACACTGACCACACTGAGACAGTGTATGGGATCTTGCTGTGCACACATTACCTGCCACATTTCCTACATTAACACACTGACCTCACTGTGAGACTGTGTGGGATCTTGCTGTGCACACATTGCCTGACACCTTTCCCACATTAACACACTGACTGCACTGTGAGACTGTGTGTGGGATCATGCTGTGCACACGTTACCTCCCACATTAACATACTGACCACACTGAGACTGTGTGTGGGATCTTGCTGTGCACACATTACCTGACACATTTCCCACATTAACACACTGACCACAGTGTGAGACTGTGTGGGATCTTGCTGTGCACACATTACGTGACACTTTCCCCACATTAACACACTGAGACTGTGTGTGGGATCTTGCTGTGCATACATTACCTGCCTCATTTTCCACATTAACACACCGACCACACTGAGACTGTGTGTGGGATCTTGCTGTGCACACATTACATGACACATTTCCCACATTAACACACTGAGCACAATGTGAGATTGTGTGATCTTGCTGTGCACACATTACCTGACACATTTCCCTCTTTAACACACTGACCACACTGTGAGACTGTGTGTGGGATCTTGCTGTGCACACATTACCTGACACATTTCCCACATTAACACACTGACTACACTGTGAGACTGTGTGTGGGATCTTATTGTGCACACATTACCTTTTACATTTCCCACATTGACCACACTGTGAGACTGTGTGTGGGATCTTGCTGTGCACACATTGCCGACCACATTTCCCACATTAACACACTGACCTCAGTGTGAGACTGTATATGGGATCCTGCTCTGCACACATTTCCTGCCTCATTTCCCACATTAACACACTGACCACACTGAGACAGTGTATGGGATCTTGCTGTGCACACATTACCTGCCACATTTCCTACATTAACACACTGACCTCACTGTGAGACTGTGTGGGATCTTGCTGTGCACACATTGCCTGACACCTTTCCCACATTAACACACTGACTGCACTGTGAGACTGTGTGTGGGATCTTGCTGTGCACACATTACCTCCCACATTAACATACTGACCACACTGAGACTGTGTGGGATCTTGCTGTGCACACATTACCTGACACATTTCCCACATTAACACACTGACCTCAGTGTGAGACTGTATGTGGGATCCTGCTGTGCACAGATTACCTGACACATTTCCCACATTAACAGAACTGACCACACTGAGACTGTGTGTGGGATCTTGTGCACACATTACCTGACACATTTCCCACATTAACACACTGACCACAGTGTGAGACCGTGTGGGATCTTGCTGTGCACACATTACATGACACTTTCCCCACATTAACACACTGAGACTGCGTGTGGGATCTTGCTGTGCACACATTACCTGACACATTTCCCACATTAACACACTGACCTCACTGTGAGACTGTGTGTGGGATCTTGCTGTGCACACATTACCGACCACATTTCCCACATTAACACACTGACCTCAGTGTGAGACTGTATATGGGATCCTGCTATGCACACATTTCCTGATACATTTTCCATATTAACACACTGACCACACTGTGAGACTGTGTGTGGGATCTTTGTGTGCACACATTACCTGACACATTTCCCACATTAACATATTGACCACAGTGTGAGACTGTGTGGGATCTTGCTGTGCATACATTACCAGCCTCATTTTCCACATTAACACACCGACCACACTGTGAGACTGTGTGTGGGATCTTGCTGTGCACACATTACCGACCACATTTCCCACATTAATACACTGAGCACAATGTGAGATTGTGTGATCTTGCTGTGCACACATTACCTGACACATTTCCCACATTAACACACTGACCACACTGAGAGACTGTGTGTGGGATCTTGCTGTGCACACATTACCTACCACATTTCCCACATTAACACACTGACCTCAGTGTGAGACTGTATGTGGGATCCTGCTGCGCACAGATTACCTGACACATATTACCTGACATTTCCCACATTAACACAACTGACCACACTGAGACTGTGTGTGGGATCTTGCTGTGCACACATTACCTGACACATTTCCCACATTAACACACTGACCACACTGTGAGACTCTGTGTGGGATCTTGCTGTGCACACATTACCTGACACATTAACATACTGACCACACTGAGACTGTGTGGGATCTTGCTGTGCACACATTACCTGACACATTTCCCACATTAACACACTGACCTCAGTGTGAGACTGTATGTGGGATCCTGCTGCGCACAGATTACCTGACACATATTACCTGACATTTCCCACATTAACACAACTGACCACACTGAGACTGTGTGTGGGATCTTGCTGTGCACACATTACCTGACACATTTCCCACATTAACACACTGACTGCACTGTGAGACTGTGTGTGGGATCTTGCTGTGCACACATTACCTCCCACATTAACATACTGACCACACTGAGACTGTGTGGGATCTTGCTGTGCACACATTACCTGACACATTTCCCACATTAACACACTGACCTCAGTGTGAGACTGTATGTGGGATCCTGCTGTGCACAGATTACCTGACACATTTCCCACATTAACAGAACTGACCACACTGAGACTGTGTGTGGGATCTTGTGCACACATTACCTGACACATTTCCCACATTAACACACTGACCACAGTGTGAGACCGTGTGGGATCTTGCTGTGCACACATTACATGACACTTTCCCCACATTAACACACTGAGACTGCGTGTGGGATCTTGCTGTGCACACATTACCTGACACATTTCCCACATTAACACACTGACCTCACTGTGAGACTGTGTGTGGGATCTTGCTGTGCACACATTACCGACCACATTTCCCACATTAACACACTGACCTCAGTGTGAGACTGTATATGGGATCCTGCTATGCACACATTTCCTGATACATTTTCCATATTAACACACTGACCACACTGTGAGACTGTGTGTGGGATCTTTGTGTGCACACATTACCTGACACATTTCCCACATTAACATATTGACCACAGTGTGAGACTGTGTGGGATCTTGCTGTGCATACATTACCAGCCTCATTTTCCACATTAACACACCGACCACACTGTGAGACTGTGTGTGGGATCTTGCTGTGCACACATTACCGACCACATTTCCCACATTAATACACTGAGCACAATGTGAGATTGTGTGATCTTGCTGTGCACACATTACCTGACACATTTCCCACATTAACACACTGACCACACTGAGAGACTGTGTGTGGGATCTTGCTGTGCACACATTACCTACCACATTTCCCACATTAACACACTGACCTCAGTGTGAGACTGTATGTGGGATCCTGCTGCGCACAGATTACCTGACACATATTACCTGACATTTCCCACATTAACACAACTGACCACACTGAGACTGTGTGTGGGATCTTGCTGTGCACACATTACCTGACACATTTCCCACATTAACACACTGACCACACTGTGAGACTCTGTGTGGGATCTTGCTGTGCACACATTACCTGACACATTTCCCACATTAACACACTCAGCACACTGTGAGACTGTGTGTGGGAACTTGCTGTGCACACATTACCCACCACATTAACACACTGACCTCACTGAGACTGTGTGTGGGATCATGCTGTGCACACATTACCTGACACATTTCCCACATTAACACACTGACTACACTGTGAGACTGTGTGTGGGTTCTTGCTGTGCACAAATTGCCTGACACCTTTCCCACATTAACACACTGACTACACTGTGAGACTGTGTGTGGGATCTTATTGTGCACACATTACCTTTTACATTTCCCACATTGACCACACTGTGAGACTGTGTGTGGGATCTTGCTGTGCACACATTGCCGACCACATTTCCCACATTAACACACTGACCTCAGTGAGACTGTATGTGGGATCCTGCTGTGCACAGATTACCTGACACATTTCCCACATTAACACAACTGACCACACTGAGACTGTGTGTGGGATCTTGTGCACACATTACCTGACACATTTCCCACATTAACACACTGACCACAGTGTGAGACTGTGTGGGATCTTGCTGTGCACACATTACGTGACACTTTCCCCACATTAACACACTGAGACTGTGTGTGGGATCTTGCTGTGCATACATTACCTGCCTCATTTTCCACATTAACACACCGACCACACTGAGACTGTGTGTGGGATCTTGCTGTGCACACATTACATGACACATTTCCCACATTAACACACTGAGCACAATGTGAGATTGTGTGATCTTGCTGTGCACACATTACCTGACACATTTCCCTCTTTAACACACTGACCACACTGTGAGACTGTGTGTGGGATCTTGCTGTGCACACATTACCTGACACATTTCCCACATTAACACACTGACTACACTGTGAGACTGTGTGTGGGATCTTATTGTGCACACATTACCTTTTACATTTCCCACATTGACCACACTGTGAGACTGTGTGTGGGATCTTGCTGTGCACACATTGCCGACCACATTTCCCACATTAACACACTGACCTCAGTGTGAGACTGTATATGGGATCCTGCTCTGCACACATTTCCTGCCTCATTTCCCACATTAACACACTGACCACACTGAGACAGTGTATGGGATCTTGCTGTGCACACATTACCTGCCACATTTCCTACATTAACACACTGACCTCACTGTGAGACTGTGTGGGATCTTGCTGTGCACACATTGCCTGACACCTTTCCCACATTAACACACTGACTGCACTGTGAGACTGTGTGTGGGATCTTGCTGTGCACACATTACCTCCCACATTAACATACTGACCACACTGAGACTGTGTGGGATCTTGCTGTGCACACATTACCTGACACATTTCCCACATTAACACACTGACCTCAGTGTGAGACTGTATGTGGGATCCTGCTGTGCACAGATTACCTGACACATTTCCCACATTAACAGAACTGACCACACTGAGACTGTGTGTGGGATCTTGTGCACACATTACCTGACACATTTCCCACATTAACACACTGACCACAGTGTGAGACCGTGTGGGATCTTGCTGTGCACACATTACATGACACTTTCCCCACATTAACACACTGAGACTGCGTGTGGGATCTTGCTGTGCACACATTACCTGACACATTTCCCACATTAACACACTGACCTCACTGTGAGACTGTGTGTGGGATCTTGCTGTGCACACATTACCGACCACATTTCCCACATTAACACACTGACCTCAGTGTGAGACTGTATATGGGATCCTGCTCTGTACACATTACCTGACACATTTCCCACATTGACACACTGACCACACTGTGAGACTGTGTGGGATCTTGCTGTGCACACTTTACCTGACACATTTCCCACATTAACACACTGACCTCACTGTGAGACTGTGTGGGATCTTGCTATGCACACATTTCCTGATACATTTTCCATATTAACACACTGACCACACTGTGAGACTGTGTGTGGGATCTTGCAGTGCACACATTTTCCACATTAACACACTGACCACAGTGTGAGACTGTGTGTGGGATCTTTGTGTGCACACATTACCTGACACATTTCCCACATTAACATATTGACCACAGTGTGAGACTGTGTGGGATCTTGCTGTGCATACATTACCAGCCTCATTTTCCACATTAACACACCGACCACACTGTGAGACTGTGTGTGGGATCTTGCTGTGCACACATTACCGACCACATTTCCCACATTAATACACTGAGCACAATGTGAGATTGTGTGATCTTGCTGTGCACACATTACCTGACACATTTCCCACATTAACACACTGACCACACTGAGAGACTGTGTGTGGGATCTTGCTGTGCACACATTACCTACCACATTTCCCACATTAACACACTGACCTCAGTGTGAGACTGTATGTGGGATCCTGCTGCGCACAGATTACCTGACACATATTACCTGACATTTCCCACATTAACACAACTGACCACACTGAGACTGTGTGTGGGATCTTGCTGTGCACACATTACCTGACACATTTCCCACATTAACACACTGACCACACTGTGAGACTCTGTGTGGGATCTTGCTGTGCACACATTACCTGACACATTTCCCACATTAACACACTCAGCACACTGTGAGACTGTGTGTGGGAACTTGCTGTGCACACATTACCCACCACATTAACACACTGACCTCACTGAGACTGTGTGTGGGATCATGCTGTGCACACATTACCTGACACATTTCCCACATTAACACACTGACTACACTGTGAGACTGTGTGTGGGTTCTTGCTGTGCACAAATTGCCTGACACCTTTCCCACATTAACACACTGACTACACTGTGAGACTGTGTGTGGGATCTTATTGTGCACACATTACCTTTTACATTTCCCACATTGACCACACTGTGAGACTGTGTGTGGGATCTTGCTGTGCACACATTGCCGACCACATTTCCCACATTAACACACTGACCTCAGTGAGACTGTATGTGGGATCCTGCTGTGCACAGATTACCTGACACATTTCCCACATTAACACAACTGACCACACTGAGACTGTGTGTGGGATCTTGTGCACACATTACCTGACACATTTCCCACATTAACACACTGACCACAGTGTGAGACTGTGTGGGATCTTGCTGTGCACACATTACGTGACACTTTCCCCACATTAACACACTGAGACTGTGTGTGGGATCTTGCTGTGCATACATTACCTGCCTCATTTTCCACATTAACACACCGACCACACTGAGACTGTGTGTGGGATCTTGCTGTGCACACATTACATGACACATTTCCCACATTAACACACTGAGCACAATGTGAGATTGTGTGATCTTGCTGTGCACACATTACCTGACACATTTCCCTCTTTAACACACTGACCACACTGTGAGACTGTGTGTGGGATCTTGCTGTGCACACATTACCTTTTACATTTCCCACATTGACCACACTGTGAGACTGTGTGTGGGATCTTGCTGTGCACACATTGCCGACCACATTTCCCACATTAACACACTGACCTCAGTGTGAGACTGTATATGGGATCCTGCTCTGCACACATTTCCTGCCTCATTTCCCACATTAACACACTGACCACACTGAGACAGTGTATGGGATCTTGCTGTGCACACATTACCTGCCACATTTCCTACATTAACACACTGACCTCACTGTGAGACTGTGTGGGATCTTGCTGTGCACACATTGCCTGACACCTTTCCCACATTAACACACTGACTGCACTGTGAGACTGTGTGTGGGATCTTGCTGTGCACACATTACCTCCCACATTAACATACTGACCACACTGAGACTGTGTGGGATCTTGCTGTGCACACATTACCTGACACATTTCCCACATTAACACACTGACCTCAGTGTGAGACTGTATGTGGGATCCTGCTGTGCACAGATTACCTGACACATTTCCCACATTAACAGAACTGACCACACTGAGACTGTGTGTGGGATCTTGTGCACACATTACCTGACACATTTCCCACATTAACACACTGACCACAGTGTGAGACTGTATATGGGATCCTGCTGTGCACACATTACATGACACTTTCCCCACATTAACACACTGACCACACTGTGAGACTGTGTGGGATCTTGCTGTGCACACTTTACCTGACACATTTCCCACATTAACACACTGACCTCACTGTGAGACTGTGTGGGATCTTGCTATGCACACATTTCCTGATACATTTTCCATATTAACACACTGACCACACTGTGAGACTGTGTGTGGGATCTTGCAGTGCACACATTTTCCACATTAACACACTGACCACAGTGTGAGACTGTGTGTGGGATCTTTGTGTGCACACATTACCTGACACATTTCCCACATTAACATATTGACCACAGTGTGAGACTGTGTGGGATCTTGCTGTGCATACATTACCAGCCTCATTTTCCACATTAACACACCGACCACACTGTGAGACTGTGTGTGGGATCTTGCTGTGCACACATTACCGACCACATTTCCCACATTAATACACTGAGCACAATGTGAGATTGTGTGATCTTGCTGTGCACACATTACCTGACACATTTCCCACATTAACACACTGACCACACTGAGAGACTGTGTGTGGGATCTTGCTGTGCACACATTACCTACCACATTTCCCACATTAACACACTGACCTCAGTGTGAGACTGTATGTGGGATCCTGCTGCGCACAGATTACCTGACACATATTACCTGACACATTTCCCACATTAACACAACTGACCACACTGAGACTGTGTGTGGGATCTTGCTGTGCACACATTACCTGACACATTTCCCACATTAACACACTGACCACACTGTGAGACTCTGTGTGGGATCTTGCTGTGCACACATTACCTGACACATTTCCCACATTAACACACTCAGCACACTGTGAGACTGTGTGTGGGAACTTGCTGTGCACACATTACCCACCACATTAACACACTGACCTCACTGAGACTGTGTGTGGGATCATGCTGTGCACACATTACCTGACACATTTCCCACATTAACACACTGACTACACTGTGAGACTGTGTGTGGGTTCTTGCTGTGCACAAATTGCCTGACACCTTTCCCACATTAACACACTGACTACACTGTGAGACTGTGTGTGGGATCTTATTGTGCACACATTACCTTTTACATTTCCCACATTGACCACACTGTGAGACTGTGTGTGGGATCTTGCTGTGCACACATTGCCGACCACATTTCCCACATTAACACACTGACCTCAGTGAGACTGTATGTGGGATCCTGCTGTGCACAGATTACCTGACACATTTCCCACATTAACACAACTGACCACACTGAGACTGTGTGTGGGATCTTGTGCACACATTACCTGACACATTTCCCACATTAACACACTGACCACAGTGTGAGACTGTGTGGGATCTTGCTGTGCACACATTACGTGACACTTTCCCCACATTAACACACTGAGACTGTGTGTGGGATCTTGCTGTGCATACATTACCTGCCTCATTTTCCACATTAACACACCGACCACACTGAGACTGTATGTGGGATCTTGCTGTGCACACATTACATGACACATTTCCCACATTAACACACTGAGCACAATGTGAGATTGTGTGATCTTGCTGTGCACACATTACCTGACACATTTCCCTCTTTAACACACTGACCACACTGTGAGACTGTGTGGGATCTTGCTGTGCACACATTACCTGACACATTTCCCACATTAACACACTGACCTCACTGAGACTGTGCGACTGCGTGTGGGATCTTGCTGTGCACACATTACCTGACACATTTCCCACATTAACACACTGACCACAGTGTGAGACTGTGTGGGATCTTGCTGTGCACACATTACATGACACCTTTCCCACATTAACACACTGACCTCACTGTGAGACTGTGTGTGGGATCTTGCTGTCCACACATTACCTGACACATTTCCCACATTAACACACTGACCTCACTGTGAGACTGTGTGTGGGATATTGCTGTGCACATATTGGCTGACACATTTGCCACATTAACACACTGACCTCACTGTGAGACTGTGTGGGATCTTGCTGTACACACATTACCTGACACATTTCCCACATTAACACACTGACCTCACTGTGAGACTGTGTGTGGGATCTTGCTGTGCACACATTACCTGACACATTACCTCCCACATTAACACACTGACCTCACTGAGACACTATGTGGGATCCTGCTGTGCACACATTACCTGACACATTTCCCACATTAACACACTGACCTCACTGTGAGACTGTGTGTGGGATCTTGCTGTGCACACAATACCTGACACATTTCCCATATTAACACACTGACCACACTGAGATTGGGTGTGGAATCTTGCTGTGCAGACATTATCTCCCACATTAACATACTGACCACACTGTGAGACTGTGTGTGTGATCTTGCTGTGCACACATTACCTGACACATTTCCCACATTAACACACTGACCTCACTGCGAGACTGTGTGTGGGATCTTGCTGTGCACACATTACCTGACACACTTCCCCCATTAACACACTAACCACACTGTGAGACTGTGTGTGGGATCTTGCTGTGCACACATTATTTACCACATTTCCCACATTAACACACTGACCTCAGTGTGAGACTGTATGTGGGATCCTGCTGTGCACAGATTACCTGACACATTTCCCACATTAACACACTAACCACACTGAGACTGTGTGTGGGATCTTGCTGTGCACACATTACCTACCACATTTCCCACATTAACACACTGACCTCAGTGTGAGACTGTATGTGGGATCTTGCTGTGCACACATTACCTGACACATTACCTCCCACATTAACACACTGACCTCACTGAGAGACTATGTGGGATCCTGCTGTGCACACATTACCTGACACATTTCCCACATTAACACACTGACCTCACTGTGAGACTGTGTGTGGGATCTTGCTGTGCACACAATACCTGACACATTTCCCATATTAACACACTGACCACACTGAGATTGGGTGTGGAATCTTGCTGTGCAGACATTATCTCCCACATTAACATACTGACCACACTGTGAGACTGTGTGTGTGATCTTGCTGTGCACACATTACCTGACACATTTCCCACATTAACACACTGACCTCACTGCGAGACTGTGTGTGGGATCTTGCTGTGCACACATTACCTGACACACTTCCCCCATTAACACACTAACCACACTGTGAGACTGTGTGTGGGATCTTGCTGTGCACACATTATTTACCACATTTCCCACATTAACACACTGACCTCAGTGTGAGACTGTATGTGGGATCCTGCTGTGCACAGATTACCTGACACATTTCCCACATTAACACACTAACCACACTGTGAGACTGTGTGTGGGATCTTGCTGTGCACACATTACCTACCACATTTCCCACATTAACACACTGACCTCAGTGTGAGACTGTATGTGGGATCTTGCTGTGCACACATTACCTGACACATTTCCCACATTGACACACTGACCACACTGTGAGACTGTGTGTGGGATCCTGCTGTGCACACATTACCTCCCACACTAACACGCTGACCTGACTGTGAGACTGTGTGTGGGATCTTGCTGTGCACACATTACCTGACACATTTCCCATATTAACACACTGACCACACTGACATTGGGTGTGGAATCTTGCTGTGCACACATTATCTCCCACATTAACATACTGGCCACACACAGACTGTGTGTGGGATCTTGCTGTGCACACATTACCTGACACATTTCCCACATTAACACACTGACCTCACTGTGAGACTGTGTGTGGGATCTTGCTGTGCACACATTACCTGACACATTTCCCACATTAACACACTAACCACACTGAGAGACTGTTTGTGCGATCTTGCTGTGCACACGTTACCTACCACATTTCCCACATTAACACAGTGACCTCAGTGTGAGACTGTATGTGGGATCCTGCTGTGCACAGATTACCTGACACATATTACCTGACACATTTCCCACATTAACACAACTGACCACACTGTGAGACTGTGTGTGGGATCTTGCTGTGCACACATTACCTGACACATTTCCCACATTAACACACTGACCACACTGTGAGACTGTGTGTGGGATCTTGCTGTGCACACATTACCGACCACATTTCCCACATTAACACACTGACCTCACTGAGACTGTATATGGGATCCTGCTCTGTACACATTACCTGACACATTTCCCACATTGACACACTGACCACACTGTGAGACTGTGTGGGATCTTGCTGTGCACACATTGCCTGACACATTTCCCACATTAACACACTGACCTCACTGTGAGACTGTGTGTGGGATCTTGCTATGCACACATTTTCCACATTAACACACTGACCACAGTGTGAGACTGTGTGTGGGATCTTCCTGTGCACACATTACCGACCACATTTCCCACATTAATACACTGAGCACAATGTGAGATTGTGTGATCTTGCTGTGCACACATTACCTGACCCATTTCCCACATTAACACACTGACCACACTGTGAGACTGTGTGTGGGATCTTGCGGTGCACACATTACCTGACACATTTCCCACATTAACACACTGACCTTACTGTGAGATTGTGTGTGGGATCTTGCTGTGCACACATTACCTGACACATTTCCCACATTAACACACCGACCACACTGTGAGACTGTGTGTGGGATCTTGCTGTGCACACATTACCTACCACATTTCCCACATTAACACACTGACCTCAGTGTGAGACTGTATGTGGGATCCTGCTGTGCACAGATTACTTGACACATATTCCCTGACACATTTCCCACATTAACACAACTGACCACACTGAGACTGTGTGTGGGATCTTGCTGTGCACACATTACCTGACACATTTCCCACATTAACACACTGACCACACTGTGAGACTGTGTGTGGGATCTTGCTGTGCACACATTATTGACACATTTCCCACATTAACACACTGACCTCACTGAGACTGTGTGTGGGATCTTGCTGTGCACACATTACCTGACATGTTTCCCACATTAACACACTGACCTCACTGAGACTGTGTGTGGGATCTTGCTGTGCACACATTGCCTGACACCTTTCCCACATTGACACACTGACTACACTGTGAGACTGTGTGGGATCTTGCTGTGCACAAATTGCCTGACACCTTTCCCACATTAACACACTGACTGCACTGTGAGACTGTGTGTGGGATCTTATTGTGCACACATTACCTTTTACATTTCCCACATTGACCACACTGTGAGACTGTGTGTGGGATCTTGCTGTGCACACATTGCCGACCACATTTCCCACATTAACACACTGACCTCAGTGTGAGACTGTATATGGGATCCTGCTCTGCACACATTACCTGCCTCATTTCCTACATTAACACACTGACCTCACTGTGAGACTGTGTGGGATCTTTCTGTGCACACATTGCCTGACACCTTTCCCACATTAACACACTGACTGCACTGTGAGACTGTGTGTGGGATCTTGCTGTGCACACATTACCTCCCACATTAACATACTGACCACACTGTGAGACTGTGTGTGGGATCTTGCTGTGCACACATTACCTGACACATTTCCCACATTAACACACTGACCTCACTGAGACTGTGTGTGGGATCTTGCTGTGCACACATTACCTACCACATTTCCCACATTAACACACTGACCTCAGTGTGAGACTGTATGTGGGATCCTGCTGTGCACAGATTACCTGACACATTTCCCACATTAACACAACTGACCACACTGAGACTGTGTGTGGGATCTTGCTGTGCACACATTACCTACCACATTTTCCACATTAACACACTAACCACAGTGTAAGACTGTGTGTGACATCTTTGTGTGCACATATTACCGACCACATTTCTCACATTAACACACTGACCTTAGTGTGAGACTGTATGTGGGATCCTGCTGTGCACACATTACCTTCTACATTTCCCACATTAACATATTGACCACACTGAGACTGTGTGGGATCTTGTGCACACATTACCTGACACATTTCCCACATTAACACACTGACCACAGTGTGAGACTGTGTGGGATCTTGCTGCGCACACATTAAATGACACTTTCCCCACATTAACACACTGAGACTGTGTGTGGGATCTTGCTGTGCATACATTACCTGCCTCATTTTCCACATTAACACACCGACCACACTGAGACTGTGTGTGGGATCTTGCTGTGCACACATTACCTGACACATTTCCCACATTAACACACTGACCTCACTGTGAGACTGTGAGACTGCGTGTGGGATCTTGCTGTGCACACATTACCTGACACATTTCCCACATTAACACACTGACCACAGTGTGAGACTGTGTGGGATCTTGCTGTGCACACATTACATGATACATTTCCCACATTAACACACTGACTTCACTGTGAGACTGTGTGGGATTCTGTTGTGCACACATTACCTGACACATTTCCCCCATTAACACACTGACCTCACTGTGAGACTGTGTGTGGGATCTTGCTGTGCACACATTACCTGACACATTTCCCACATTAACACACTGACCACACTGAGAGACTGTGTGTGGGATCTTGCTGTGCACACATTACCTCCCACATTAACACACTGACCTCACTGTGAGACTGTGTGTGGGATCTTGCTGTGCACACATTACCTGACACATTTCCCACATTAACACACTGACCACAGTGTGAGACTGTGTGGGATCTTGCTGTGCACACATTACATGATACATTTCCCACATTAACACACTGACTTCACTGTGAGACTGTGTGGGATTCTGTTGTGCACACATTACCTGACACATTTCCCACATTAACACACTGACCTCACTGTGAGACTGTGTGGGATCTTGCTGTGCACACATTACCTAACACATTTCCCACATTAACACACTGACCACACTGTGAGACTGTGTGCGGGAACTTGCTGTGCACACATTACCCACCACATTAACACACTGACCTCACTGAGACTGTGTGTGGGATCATGCTGTGCACACATTACCTGACACATTTCCCACATTAACACAACTGACCACACTGAGACTGTGTGTGGGATCTTGCTGTGCACACACTACCTGACACATTTCCCACATTAACACACTCAGCACACTGTGAGACTGTGTGTGGGAACTTGCTGTGCACACATTACCCACCACATTAACACACTGACCTCACTGAGTCTGTGTGTGGGATCATGCTGTGCACACATTACCTGACACATTTCCCACATTAACACACTGACTACACTGTGAGACTGTGTGTGGGTTCTTGCTGTGCACAAATTGCCTGACACCTTTCCCACATTAACACACTGACTACACTGTGAGACTGTGTGTGGGATCTTATTGTGCACACATTACCTTTTACATTTCCCACATTGACCACACTGTGAGACTGTGTGTGGGATCTTGCTGTGCACACATTGCCGACCACATTTCCCACATTAACACACTGACCTCAGTGTGAGACTGTATGTGGGATCCTGCTGTGCACAGATTACCTGACACATTTCCCACATTAACACAACTGACCACACTGAGACTGTGTGTGGGATCTTGTGCACACATTACCTGACACATTTCCCACATTAACACACTGACAACAGTGTGAGACTGTGTGGGATCTTGCTGTGCACACATTACATGACACTTTCCCCACATTAACACACTGAGACTGTGTGTGGGATCTTGCTGTGCATACATTACCTGCCTCATTTTCCACATTAACACACCGAACACACTGAGACTGTGTGTGGGATCTTTCTGTGCACACATTACATGACACATTCCCCACATTAACACACTGAGCACAATGTGAGATTGTGTGATCTTGCTGTGCACACATTACCTGACACATTTCCCACATTAACACACTGACCACACTGTGAGACTGTGTGTGGGATCTTGCTGTGCACACATTACCTGACACATTTCCCACATTAACACACTGACCTCACTGAGACTGTGCGACTGCGTGTGGGATCTTGCTGTGCACACATTACCTGACACATTTCCCACATTAACACACTGACCACAGTGTGAGACTGTGTGGGATCTTGCTGTGCACACATTACATGACACATTTCCCACATTAACACACTGACCTCACTGTGAGACTGTGTGTGGGATCTTGCTGTGCACACATTACCTGACACATTTCCCACATTAACACACTGACCTCACTGTGAGACTGTGTGGGATCTTGCTGTACACACATTACCTGACACATTTCCCACATTAACACACTGACCTCACTTTGAGACTGTGTGGGATCTTGCTGTGCACACATTACCTGACACATTACCTCCCACATTAACACACTGACCTCACTGAGAGACTATGTGGGATCCTGCTGTGCACACATTACCTGACACATTTCCCACATTAACACACTGACCTCACTGTGAGACTGTGTGTGGGATCTTGCTGTGCACACAATACCTGACACATTTCCGATATTAACACACTGACCACACTGAGATTGGGTGTGGAATCTTGCTGTGCAGACATTATCTCCCACATTAACATACTGACCACACTGTGAGACTGTGTGTGTGATCTTGCTGTGCACACATTACCTGACACATTTCCCACATTAACACACTGACCTCACTGCGAGACTTTGTGTGGGATCTTGCTGTGCACACATTACCTGACACACTTCCCCCATTAACACACTAACCACACTGTGAGACTGTGTGTGGGATCTTGCTGTGCACACATATTTCCCACATTTCCCACATTAACACACTGACCTCAGTGTGAGACTGTATGTGGGATCCTGCTGTGCACATATTACCTGACACATTTCCCACATTAACACACTAACCACACTGTGAGACTGTGTGTGGGATCTTGCTGTGCACACACAACCTACCACATTTCCCACATTAACACACTGACCTCAGTGTGAGACTGTATGTGGGATCTTGCTGTGCACACATTACCTGACACATTTCCCACATTAACACACTGACCTCACTGTGAAAGACTGTGTGTGGGATCTTGCTGTGCACACATTACCTGACACATTTCCCACATTAACACACTAACCACACTGAGAGACTGTTTGTGCGATCTTGCTGTGCACACGTTACCTACCACATTTCCCACATTAACACAGTGACCTCAGTGTGAGACTGTATGTGGGATCCTGCTGTGCACAGATTACCTGACACACATTACCTGACACATTTCCCACATTGACACACTGACCACACTGTGAGACTGTGTGGGATCTTGCTGTGCACACATTACCTGACACATTTCCCACATTAACACACTGACCACACTGTGAGACTGTGTGTGGGATCTTGCTGTGCACACATTTTCCACATTAACACACTGAACACAGTGTGAGACTGTGTGTGGGATCTTTGTGTGCACACATTACTTTCTACATTTCCCACATTAACATATTGACCACAGTGTGAGACTGTGTGGGATCTTGCTGTGCATACATTACCAGCCTCATTTTCCACATTAACACACCGACCACACTGTGAGACTGTGTGTGGGATCTTGCTGTGCACACATTACCTACCACATTTCCCACATTAATACACTGAGCACAATGTGAGATTGTGTGATCTTGCTGTGCACACATTACCTGACCCATTTCCCACATTAACACACTGACCACACTGTGAGACTGTGTGTGGGATCTTGCGTTGCACACATTACCTGACACATTTCCCACATTAACACACTGACCACACTGTGAGACTGTGTGTGGGATCTTGCTGTGCACACATTATTGACACATTTCCCACATTAACACACTGACCTCACTGTGAGACTCTGTGTGGGATCTTGCTGTGCACACATTACCTGACACGTTTCCCACATTAACACACTGACCTCACAGAGACTGTGTGGGATCTTGCTGTGCACACATTACCTGACACATTTCCCACATTAACACACTCAGCACACTGAGACTGTGTGTGGGAACTTGCTGTGCACACATTACCCACCACATTAACACACTGACCTCACTGAGACTGTGTGTGGGATCTTGCTGTGCACACATTGCCTGACACCTTTCCCACATTGACACACTGACTACACTGTGAGACTGTGTGTGGGATCTTGCTGTGCACACATTACCTTTTACATTTCCCACATTGACCACACTGTGAGACTGTGTGTGGGATCTTGCTGTGCACACATTGCCGACCACATTTCCCACATTAACACACTGACCTCAGTGTGAGACTGTATATGGGATCCTGCTCTGCACACATTACCTGCCTCATTTCCTACATTAACACACTGACCTCACTGTGAGACTGTGTGGGATCTTGCTGTGCACACATTGCCTGACACCTTTCCCACATTAACACACTGACTGCACTGTGAGACTGTGTGTGGGATCTTGCTGTGCACACATTACCTCCCACATTAACATACTGACCACACTGTGAGACTGTGTGTGGGATCTTGCTGTGCACACATTACCTGACACATTTTCCACATTAACACACTGACCTCACTGAGACTGTGTGTGGGATCTTGCTGTGCACACATTACCTACCACATTTCCCACATTAACACACTGACCTCAGTGTGAGACTGTATGTGGGATCCTGCTGTGCACAGATTACCTGACACATTTCCCACATTAACACAACTGACCACACTGAGACTGTGTGTGGGATCTTGCTGTGCACACATTACCTACCACATTTTCCACATTAACACACTAACCACAGTGTAAGACACTGTGTGACATCTTTGTGTGCACACATTACCGACCACATTTCTCACATTAACACACTGACCTTAGTGTGAGACTGTATGTGGGATCCTGCTGTGCACACATTACCTTCTACATTTCCCACATTAACATATTGACCACACTGAGACTTTGTGGGATCTTGTGCACACATTACCTGACACATTTCCCACATTAACACACTGACCTCACTGTGAGACTGTGTGTGGGATCTTGCTGTGCACACATTACCTGACACATTTCCCACATTAACACACTGACCTCACTGTGAGACTGTGAGACTGCGTGTGGGATCTTGCTGTGCACACATTACCTGACACATTTCCCACATTAACACACTGACCACAGTGTGAGACTGTGTGGGATCTTGCTGTGCACACATTACATGACACTTTCCCCACATTAACACACTGAGACTGTGTGTGGGATCTTGCTGTGCATACATTACCTGCCTCATTTTCCACATTAACACACCGACCACACTGAGACTGTGTGTGGGATCTTGCTGTGCACACATTACCGACCACATTTCCCACATTAACACACTGAGCACAATGTGAGATTGTGTGATCTTGCTGTGCACACATTACCTGACACATTTCCCACATTAACACACTGACCACACTGTGAGACTGTGTGTGGGATCTTGCTGTGCACACATTACCTGACACATTTCCCACATTAACACACTGACCTCACTGTGAGACTGCGTGTGGGATCTTGCTGTGCACACATTACCTGACACATTTCCCACATTAACACACTGACCACAGTGTGAGACTGTGTGGGATCTTGCTGTGCACACATTACATGATACATTTCCCACATTAACACACTGACCACACTGAGACTGTGTGTGGGATCTTGCTGTGCACACATTACCTGACACATTTCCCACATTAACACACTGACCTCACTGTGAGACTGTGTGTGGGATCTTGCTGTGCACACATTACCTGACACATTTCCCACATTAACACACTGACCACAGTGTGAGACTGTGCGGGATCTTGCTGTGCACACATTACATGATACATTTCCCACATTAACACACTGACTTCACTGTGAGACTGTGTGGGATTCTGTTGTGCACACATTACCTGACACATTTCCCACATTAACACACTGACCTCACTGTGAGACTGTGTGGGATCTTGCTGTGCACACATTATCTGACACATTTCCCACATTAACACACTGACCTCACTGTGAGACTGTGTGTGGGATCTTGCTGGGCACACATTACCTAACACATTTCCCACATTAACACACTGACCACATTGTGAGACTGTGTGTGGGATCTTGGTGTGCACACATTACCTCCCACATTAACACACTGACCTCACTGTGAGACTATGTGGGATCCTGTTGTGCACACATTACCTGACACATTTCCCACATTAACACACTGACCTCAGTGAGACTGTGTGTGGGATCTTGCTGTGCACACATTACCTGACACATTTCCCACATTAACACACTGACCACACTGTGAGACTGTGTGTCGGATGTTGCTGTGCACACATTATTGACACAGTTCCCACATTAACACACTGACCTCACTGTGAGACTCTGTGTGGGATCTTGCTGTGCACACATTACCTGACACGTTTCCCACATTAACACACTGACCTCACAGAGACTGTGTGGGATCTTG
This sequence comes from Pristiophorus japonicus, assembly GCF_044704955.1. Lineage (NCBI taxonomy): Eukaryota > Metazoa > Chordata > Chondrichthyes > Pristiophoridae > Pristiophorus > Pristiophorus japonicus. Next base: position 99,063,699 of record NC_091991.1, on the reverse strand, counting down.
CTGTGCACACATAACCTGACACATTTCCCACATTAACACTCAGCACACTGTGAGACTGTGTGTGGGAACTTGCTGTGCACACATTACCTGACACATTTCCCACATTAACACACTGACCTCACTGAGACTGTGTGTGGGATCATGCTGTGCACACATTACCTGACACATTTCCCACATTAACACACTGACTACACTGTGAGACTGTGTGTGGATTCTTGCTGTGCACAAATTGCCTGACACCTTTCCCACATTAACACACTGACTACACTGTGAGACTGTGTGTGGGATCTTATTGTGCACACATTACCTTTTACATTTCCCACATTGACCACACTGTGAGAGTGTGTGTCGGATCTTGCTGTGCACACATTGCCGACCACATTTCCCACATTAACACACTGACCTCAGTGTGAGACTGTATGTGGGATCCTGCTGTGCACAGATTACCTGACACATTTCCCACATTAACACAACTGACCACACTGAGACGGTGTGTGGGATCTTGTGCAGACATTACCTGACACATTTCCCACATTAACACACTGACCACAGTGTGAGACTGTGTGGGATCTTGCTGTGCACACATTACATGACACTTTCCCCACATTAACACACTGAGACTGTGTGTGGGATCTTGCTGTGCATACATTACCTGCCTCATTTTCCACATTAACACACCGAACACACTGAGACTGTGTGTGGGATCTTTCTGTGCACACATTACATGACACATTTCCCACATTAACACACTGAGCACAATGTGAGATTGTGTGATCTTGCTGTGCACACATTACCTGACACATTTCCCACATTAACACACTGACCACACTGTGAGACTGTGTGTGGGATCTTGCTGTGCACACATTACCTGACACATTACCTCCCACATTAACACACTGACCTCACTGAGAGACTATGTGGGATCCTGCTGTGCACACATTACCTGACACATTTCCCACATTAACACACTGACCTCACTGTGAGACTGTGTGTGGGATCTTGCTGTGCACACAATACCTGACACATTTCCCATATTAACACACTGACCACACTGAGATTGGGTGTGGAATCTTGCTGTGCAGACATTATCTCCCACAATAACATACTGACCACACTGTGAGACTGTGTGTGTGATCTTGCTGTGCACACATTACCTGACACATTTCCCACATTAACACACTGACCTCACTGCGAGACTGTGTGTGGGATCTTGCTGTGCACACATTACCTGACACACTTCCCCCATTAACACACTAACCACACTGTGAGACTGTGTGTGGGATCTTGCTGTGCACACATTACCTACCACATTTCCCACATTAACACACTGACCTCAGTGTGAGACTGTATGTGGGATCTTGCTGTGCACACATTACCTGACACATTTCCCACATTGACACACTGACCACACTGTGAGACTGTGTGTGGGATCCTGCTGTGCACACATTACCTCCCACATTAACACACTGACCTCACTGTGAGACTGTGTGTGGGATCTTGCTGTGCACACATTACCTGACACATTTCCCATATTAACACACTGACCACGCTGACATTGGGTGTGGAATCTTGCTGTGCACACATTATCTCCCACATTAACATACTGGCCACACACAGACTGTGTGTGGGATCTTGCTGTGCACACATTACCTGACACATTTCCCACATTAACACACTGACCTCACTGTGAGACTGTTTGTGCGATCTTGCTGTGCACACGTTACCTACCACATTTCCCACATTAACACAGTGACCTCAGTGTGAGACTGTATGTGGGATCCTGCTGTGCACAGATTACCTGACACATATTACCTGACACATTTCCCACATTAACACAACTGACCACACTGTGAGACTGTGTGTGGGATCTTGCTGTGCACACATTACCTGACACATTTCCCACATTAACACACTGACCACACTGTGAGACTGTGTGTGGGATCTTGCTGTGCACACATTACCTGACACATTTCCCACATTAACACACTGACCTCACTGTGAGACTGTGTGTGGGATCTTGCTATGCACACATTTCCTGATACATTTCCCATATTAACACACTGACCACACTGTGAGACTGTGTGTGGGATCTTGCTGTGCACAAAATTTCCACATTAACACACTGACCACAGTGTGAGACTGTGTGTGGGATCTTTGTGTGCACACATTACTTTCTACATTTCCCACATTAACATATTGACCACAGTGTGAGACTGTGTGGGATCTTGCTGTGCATACATTACCAGCCTCATTTTCCACATTAACACACCGACCACACTGTGAGGCTGTGTGTGGGATCTTGCTGTGCACACATTACCGACCACATTTCCCACATTAATACACTGAGCACAATGTGAGATTGTGTGATCTTGCTGTGCACACATTACCTGACCCATTTCCCACATTAACACACTGACCACACTGTGAGACTGTGTGTGGGATCTTGCGGTGCACACATTACCTGACACATTTCCCACATTAACACACTGACCTTACTGTGAGATTGTGTGTGGGATCTTGCTGTGCACACATTACCTGACACATTTCCCACATTAACACACTGACCACACTGAGAGACTGTGTGTGGGATCTTGCTGTGCACACATTACCTACCACATTTCCCACATTAACACACTGACCTCAGTGTGAGACTGTATGTGGGATCCTGCTGTGCACAGATTACTTGACACATATTCCCTGACACATTTCCCACATTAACACAACTGACCACACTGAGACTGTGTGTGGGATCTTGCTGTGCACACATTACCTGACACATTTCCCACATTAACACACTGACCACACTGTGAGACTGTGTGTGGGATCTTGCTGTGCACACATTATTGACACCTTTCCCACATTAACACACTGACCTCACTGTGAGACTCTGTGTGGGATCTTGCTGTGCACACATTACCTGACACGTTTCCCACATTAACACACTGACCTCACAGAGACTGTGTGGGATCTTGCTGTGCACACATTACCTGACACATTTCCCACATTAACACACTCAGCACACTGAGACTGTGTGTGGGAACTTGCTGTGCACACATTACCCACCACATTAACACACTGACCTCACTGAGACTGTGTGTGGGATCATGCTGTGCACACATTACCTGACACATTTCCCACATTAACACACTGACCTCACTGAGACTGTGTGTGGGATCTTGCTGTGCACACATTGCCTGACACCTTTCCCACATTGACACACTGACTACACTGTGAGACTGTGTGTGGGATCTTGCTGTGCACAAATTGCCTGACACCTTTCCCACATTAACACACTGACTGCACTGTGAGACTGTGTGTGGGATCTTATTGTGCACACATTACCTTTTACATTTCCCACATTGACCACACTGTGAGACTGTGTGTGGGATCTTGCTGTGCACACATTGCCGACCACATTTCCCACATTAACACACTGACCTCAGTGTGAGACTGTATATGGGATCCTGCTCTGCACACATTACCTGCCTCATTTCCTACATTAACACACTGACCTCACTGTGAGACTGTGTGGGATCTTGCTGTGCACACATTGCCTGACACCTTTCCCACATTAACACACTGACTGCACTGTGAGACTGTGTGTGGGATCTTGCTGTGCACACATTACCTCCCACATTAACATACTGACCACACTGTGAGACTGTGTGTGGGATCTTGCTGTGCACACATTACCTGACACATTTCCCACATTAACACACTGACCTCACTGAGACTGTGTGTGGGATCTTGCTGTGCACACATTACCTACCACATTTCCCACATTAACACACTGACCTCAGTGTGAGACTGTATGTGGGATCCTGCTGTGCACAGATTACCTGACACATTTCCCACATTAACAAAACTGACCACACTGAGACTGTGTGTGGGATCTTGCTGTGCACACATTACCTACCACATTTTACACATTAACACACTAACCACAGTGTAAGACTGTGTGTGACATCTTTGTGTGCACACATTACCGACCACATTTCTCACATTAACACACTGACCTTCGTGTGAGACTGTATGTGGGATCCTGCTGTGCACACATTACCTTCTACATTTCCCACATTAACATATTGACCACACTGAGACTGTATGGGATCTTCTGCACACATTACCTGACACATTTCCCACATTAACACACTGACCACAGTGTGAGACTGTGTGGGATCTTGCTGCGCACACATTAAATGACACTTTCCCCACATTAACACACTGAGACTGTGTGTGGGATCTTGCTGTGCATACATTACCTGCCTCATTTTCCACATTAACACACCGACCACACTGAGACAGTGTGTGGGATCTTGCTGTGCACACATTACCGACCACATTTCCCACATTAACACACTGAGCAGAATGTGAGATTGTGTGATCTTGCTGTGCACACATTACCTGACACATTTCCCACATTAACACACTGACCACACTGTGAGACTGTGTGTGGGATTTTGCTGTGCACACATTACCTGACACATTTCCCACATTAACACACTGACCTCACTGTGAGACTGCGTGTGGGATCTTGCTGTGCACACATTACCTGACACATTTCCCACATTAACACACTGACCACAGTGTGAGACTGTGTGGGATCTTGCTGTGCACACATTACATGATACATTTCCCACATTAACACACTGACTTCACTGTGAGACTGTGTGGGATTCTGTTGTGCACACAATTCCTGACACATTTCCCACATTAACACACTGACCACACTGTGAGACTGTGTGTGGGATCTTGCTGTGCACACATTACCTGACACATTTCCCACATTAACACACTGACCACACTGTGAGACTGTGTGTGGGATCTTGCTGTGCACACATTACCTGACACATTTCCCACATTAACACACTGACCTCACTGTGAGACTGTGTGGGATTCTGTTGTGCACACATTACCTGACACATTTCCCACATTAACACACTGACCTCACTGTGAGACTGTGTGGGATCTTGCTGTGCACACATTATCTGACACATTTCCCACATTAACACACTGACCTCACTGTGAGACTGTGTGTGGGATCTTGCTGTGCACACATTACCTGACACATTTCCCACATTAACACACTGACCACACTGTGAGACTGTGTGTGGGATCTAGCTGTGCACACATTATTGACACAGTTCCCACATTAACACACTGACCTTACTGTGAGACTCTGTGTGGGATCTTGCTGTGCACACATTACCTGACACGTTTCCCACATTAACACACTGACCTCACAGAGACTGTGTGGGATCTTGCTGTGCACACATTACCTGACACATTTCCCACATTAACACTCAGCACACTGTGAGACTGTGTGTGGGAACTTGCTGTGCACACATTACCCACCACATTAACACACTGACCTCACTGAGACTGTGTGTGGGATCATGCTGTGCACACATTACCTGACACATTTCCCACATTAACACACTGACCTCACTGAGACTGTGTGTGGGATCTTGCTGTGCACACATTACCTGACACATTTCCCACATTAACACACTGACCTCACTGAGACTGTGTGTGGGATCTTGCTGTGCACAAATTGCCTGACACCTTTCCCACATTAACACACTGACTGCACTGTGAGACTGTGTGTGGGATCTTATTGTGCACACATTACCTTTTACATTTCCCACATTGACCACACTGTGAGACTGTGTGTGGGATCTTACTGTGCACACATTGCTGACCACATTTCCCACATTAACACACTGACCTCAGTGTGAGACTGTATATGGGATCCTGCTCTGCACACATTACCTGCCTCATTTCCCACATTAACACACTGACCACACTGAGACTGTGTATGGGATCTTGCTGTGCACACATTACCTGCCACATTTCCTACATCAACACACTGACCTCACTGTGAGACTGTGTGGGATCTTGCTGTGCACACATTGCCTGACACATTTCCCACATTAACACACTGACCACACTGAGACTGTGTGTGGGATCTTGCTGTGCACACATTATTGACACATTTCCCACATTAACACACTGACCTCACTGTGAGACTCTGTGTGGGATCTTGCTGTGCACAGATTACCTGACACATATTCCCTGACACATTTCCCACATTAACACAACTGACCACACTGAGACTGTGTGTGGGATCTTGCTGTGCACACATTATTGACACATTTCCCACATTAACACACTGACCTCACTGTGAGACACTGTGTGGGATCTTGCTGTGCACACATTACCTGACCCATTTCCCACATTAACACACTGACCACACTGTGAGACTGTGTGTGGGATCTTGCGGTGCATACATTACCTGACACATTTCCCACATTAACACACTGACCTTACTGTGAGATTGTGTGTGGGATCTTGCTGTGCACACATTACCTGACACATTTCCCACATTAACACACTGACCACACTGAGAGACTGTGTGTAGGATCTTGCTGTGCACACATTACCTACCACATTTCCCACATTAACACACTGACCTCAGTGTGAGACTGTATGTGGGATCCTGCTGTGCACAGATTACTTGACACATATTCCCTGACACATTTCCCACATTAACACAACTGACCACACTGAGACTGTGTGTGGGATCTTGCTGTGCACACATTACCTGACACATTTCCCACATTAACACACTGACCACACTGTGAGACTGTGTGTGGGATCTTGCTGTGCACACATTATTGACACCTTTCCCACATTAACACACTGACCTCACTGTGAGACTCTGTGTGGGATCTTGCTGTGCACACATTACCTGACACGTTTCCCACATTAACACACTGACCTCACAGAGACTGTGTGGGATCTTGCTGTGCACACATTACCTGACACATTTCCCACATTAACACACTCAGCACACTGAGACTGTGTGTGGGAACTTGCTGTGCACACATTACCCACCACATTAACACACTGACCTCACTGAGACTGTGTGTGGGATCATGCTGTGCACACATTACCTGACACATTTCCCACATTAACACACTGACCTCACTGAGACTGTGTGTGGGATCTTGCTGTGCACACATTGCCTGACACCTTTCCCACATTGACACACTGACTACACTGTGAGACTGTGTGTGGGATCTTGCTGTGCACAAATTGCCTGACACCTTTCCCACATTAACACACTGACTGCACTGTGAGACTGTGTGTGGGATCTTATTGTGCACACATTACCTTTTACATTTCCCACATTGACCACACTGTGAGACTGTGTGTGGGATCTTGCTGTGCACACATTGCCGACCACATTTCCCACATTAACACACTGACCTCAGTGTGAGACTGTATATGGGATCCTGCTCTGCACACATTACCTGCCTCATTTCCTACATTAACACACTGACCTCACTGTGAGACTGTGTGGGATCTTGCTGTGCACACATTGCCTGACACCTTTCCCACATTAACACACTGACTGCACTGTGAGACTGTGTGTGGGATCTTGCTGTGCACACATTACCTCCCACATTAACATACTGACCACACTGTGAGACTGTGTGTGGGATCTTGCTGTGCACACATTACCTGACACATTTCCCACATTAACACACTGACCTCACTGAGACTGTGTGTGGGATCTTGCTGTGCACACATTACCTACCACATTTCCCACATTAACACACTGACCTCAGTGTGAGACTGTATGTGGGATCCTGCTGTGCACAGATTACCTGACACATTTCCCACATTAACACAACTGACCACACTGAGACTGTGTGTGGGATCTTGCTGTGCACACATTACCTACCACATTTTCCACATTAACACACTAACCACAGTGTAAGACTGTGTGTGACATCTTTGTGTGCACACATTACCGACCACATTTCTCACATTAACACACTGACCTTAGTGTGAGACTGTATGTGGGATCCTGCTGTGCACACATTACCTTCTACATTTCCCACATTAACATATTGACCACACTGAGACTGTGTGGGATCTTCTGCACACATTACCTGACACATTTCCCACATTAACACACTGACCACAGTGTGAGACTGTGTGGGATCTTGCTGCGCACACATTAAATGACACTTTCCCCACATTAACACACTGAGACTGTGTGTGGGATCTTGCTGTGCATACATTACCTGCCTCATTTTCCACATTAACACACCGACCACACTGAGACTGTGTGTGGGATCTTGCTGTGCACACATTACCGACCACATTTCCCACATTAACACACTGAGCAGAATGTGAGATTGTGTGATCTTGCTGTGCACACATTACCTGACACATTTCCCACATTAACACACTGACCACACTGTGAGACTGTGTGTGGGATCTTGCTGTGCACACATTACCTGACACATTTCCCACATTAACACACTGACCTCACTGTGAGACTGCGTGTGGGATCTTGCTGTGCACACATTACCTGACACATTTCCCACATTAACACACTGACCACAGTGTGAGACTGTGTGGGATCTTGCTGTGGACACATTACATGATACATTTCCCACATTAACACACTGACTTCACTGTGAGACTGTGTGGGATTCTGTTGTGCACACAATTCCTGACACATTTCCCACATTAACACACTGACCACACTGTGAGACTGTGTGTGGGATCTTGCTGTGCACACATTACCTGACACATTTCCCACATTAACACACTGACCACACTGAGAGACTGTGTGTGGGATCTTGCTGTGCACACATTACCTGACACATTTCCCACATTAACACACTGACCTCACTGTGAGACTGTGTGTGGGATCTTGCTGTGCACACATTACCTGACACATTTCCCACATTAACACACTGACCACAGTGTGAGACTGTGTGGGATCTTGCTGTGCACACATTACATGATACATTTCCCACATTAACACACTGACTTCACTGTGAGACTGTGTGGGATTCTGTTGTGCACACATTACCTGACACATTTCCCACATTAACACACTGACCTCACTGTGAGACTGTGTGGGATCTTGCTGTGCACACATTATCTGACACATTTCCCACATTAACACACTGACCTCACTGTGAGACTGTGTGTGGGATCTAGCTGTGCACACATTATTGACACAGTTCCCACATTAACACACTGACCTTACTGTGAGACTCTGTGTGGGATCTTGCTGTGCACACATTACCTGACACGTTTCCCACATTAACACACTGACCTCACAGACTGTGTGGGATCTTGCTGTGCACACATTACCTGACACATTTCCCACATTAACACTCAGCACACTGTGAGACTGTGTGTGGGAACTTGCTGTGCACACATTACCCACCACATTAACACACTGACCTCACTGAGACTGTGTGTGGGATCATGCTGTGCACACATTACCTGACACATTTCCCACATTAACACACTGACCTCACTGAGACTGTGTGTGGGATCTTGCTGTGCACACATTGCCTGACACCTTTCCCACATTGACACACTGACTACACTGAGACTGTGTGTGGGATCTTGCTGTGCACAAATTGCCTGACACCTTTCCCACATTAACACACTGACTGCACTGTGAGACTGTGTGTGGGATCTTATTGTGCACACATTACCTTTTACATTTCCCACATTGACCACACTGTGAGACTGTGTGTGGGATCTTACTGTGCACACATTGCTGACCACATTTCCCACATTAACACACTGACCTCAGTGTGAGACTGTATATGGGATCCTGCTCTGCACACATTACCTGCCTCATTTCCCACATTAACACACTGACCACACTGAGACTGTGTATGGGATCTTGCTGTGCACACATTACCTGCCACATTTCCTACATCAACACACTGACCTCACTGTGAGACTGTGTGGGATCTTGCTGTGCACACATTGCCTGACACATTTCCCACATTAACACACTGACCACACTGAGACTGTGTGTGGGATCTTGCTGTGCACACATTATTGACACATTTCCCACATTAACACACTGACCTCACTGTGAGACTCTGTGTGGGATCTTGCTGTGCACAGATTACCTGACACATATTCCCTGACACATTTCCCACATTAACACAACTGACCACACTGAGACTGTGTGTGGGATCTTGCTGTGCACACATTATTGACACATTTCCCACATTAACACACTGACCTCACTGTGAGACTCTGTGTGGGATCTTGCTGTGCACACATTACCTGACACATTTCCCACATTAACACACTGACCTCAGTGTGAGACTGTATGTGGGATCCTGCTGTGCAGATTACCTGACACATATTCCCTGACACATTTCCCACATTAACACAACTGACCACACTGAGACTGTGTGTGGGATCTTGCTGTGCACACATTACCTGACACATTTCCCACATTAACACACTGACCACACTGTGAGACTGTGTGTGGGATCTTGCTGTGCACACATTATTGACACATTTCCCACATTAACACACTGATCTCACTGTGAGACTCTGTGTGGGATCTTGCTGTGCACAGATTACCTGACACGTTTCCCACATTAACACACTGACCTCAGAGACTGTGTGGGATCTTGCTGTGCACACAATACCTGACACATTTCCCACATTAACACACTCAGCACACTGTGAGACTGTGTGTGGGAACTTGCTGTGCACACATTACCCACCACATTAACACACTGACCTCACTGAGACTGTGTGTGGGATCATGCTGTGCACACATTACCTGACACATTTCCCACATTAACACACTGACCTCACTGAGACTGTGTGTGGGATCTTGCTGTGCACACATTGCCTGACACCTTTCCCACATTGACACACTGACTACACTGTGAGACTGTGTGTGGGATCTTGCTGTGCACAAATTGCCTGACACCTTTCCCACATTAACACACTGACTGCACTGTGAGACTGTGTGTGGGATCTTATTGTGCACACATTACCTTTTACATTTCCCACATTGACCACACTGTGAGACTGTGTGTGGGATCTTCGTGTGCACACATTGCCGACCACATTTCCCACATTAACACACTGACCTCAGTGTGAGACTGTATATGGGATCCTGCTCTGCACACATTACCTGCCTCATTTCCCACATTAACACACTGACCACACTGAGACTGTGTATAGGATCTTGCTGTGCACATATTACCTGCCACATTTCCTACATTAACACACTGACCTCACTGTGAGACTGTGTGGGATCTTGCTGTGCACACATTGCCTGACACCTTTCCCACATTAACACACTGACTGCACTGTGAGACTGTGTGTGGGATCTTGCTGTGCACACATTACCTCCCACATTAACATACTGACCACACTGTGAGACTGTGTGTGGGATCTTGCTGTGCACACATTACCTGACACATTTCCCACATTAACACACTGACCTCACTGAGACTGTGTGTGGGATCTTGCTGTGCATACATTACCTACCACATTTCCCACATTAACACACTGACCTCAGTGTGAGACTGTATGTGGGATCCTGCTGTGCACAGATTACCTGACACATTTCCCACATTAACACAACTGACCACACTGAGACTATGTGTGGGATCTTGCTGTGCACGCATTACCTACCACATTTTCCACATTAACACACTAACCACAGTGTAAGACTGTGTGTGACATCTTTGTGTGCACACATTACCGACCACATTTCTCACATTAACACACTGACCTTAGTGTGAGACTGTATGTGGGATCCTGCTGTGCACACATTACCTTCTACATTTCCCACATTAACATATTGACCACACTGAGACTGTGTGGGATCTTGTGCACACATTACCTGACACATTTCCCACATTAACACACTGACCACACTGAGAGACTGTGTGTGGGATCTTGCTGTGCACACATTAAATGACACTTTCCCCACATTAACACACTGAGACTGTGTGTGGGATCTTGCTGTGCATACATTACCTGCCTCATTTCCCACATTAACACACTGACCACACTGTGAGACTGTGTGTGGGATCTTGCTGTGCACACATTACCTGACACATTTCCCACATTAACACACTGACCTCACTGTGAGACTGCGTGTGGGATCTTGCTGTGCACACATTACCTGACACTTTCCCACATTAACACACTGACCACAGTGTGAGACTGTGTGGGATCTTGTGTGCACACATTACCTGACACATTTCCCACATTAACACACTGACCTCACTGTGAGACTGTGTGGGATCTTGCTGTGCACATATTACCTGACACATTTCCCACATTAACACACTGACCTCACTGTGAGACTGTGTGTGGGATCTTGCTGTGCACACATTACCTAACACATTTCCCACATTAACACACTGACCACACTGTGAGACTCTGTGTGGGATCTTGCTGTGCACACATTACCTGACACATTTCCCACATTAACACACTCAGCACACTGTGAGACTGTGTGTGGGAACTTGCTGTGCACACATTACCCACCACATTAACACACTGACCTCACTGAGACTGTATGTGGGATCATGCTGTGCACACATTACCTGACACATTTCCCACATTAACACACTGACTACACTGTGAGACTGTGTGTGGGATCTTGCTGTGCACAAATTGCCTGACACCTTTCCCACATTAACACACTGACTACACTGTGAGACTGTGTGTGGGATCTTATTGTGCACACATTACCTTTTACATTTCCCACATTGACCACACTGTGAGACTGTGTGTGGGATCTTGCTGTGCACACATTACCTGACACATTTCCCACATTAACACACTGACCTCAGTGTGAGACTGTATGTGGGATCCTGCTGTGCACAGATTACCTGACACATTTCCCACATTAACACAACTGACCACACTGAGACTGTGTGTGGGATCTTGTGCACACATTACCTGACACATTTCCCACATTAACACACTGACCTCACTGTGAGACTGTGTGTGGGATCTTGCTGTGCACACATTACCTGACACATTTCCCACATTAACACACTGACCTCACTGTGAGACTGTGTGGGATCTTGCTGTGCACACATTACCTGACACATTTCCCACATTAACACACTGACCTCACTGTGAGACTGTGTGTGGGATCTTGCTGTGCACACATTACCTGACACATTTCCCACATTAACACACTGACCTCACTGTGAGACTGTGTGTGGGATCTTGCTGTGCACACATTACCTGACACATTTCCCACATTAACACACTGACCTCACTGTGAGACTGTGTTTTGGATCTTGCTGTGCACACATTACCTGACACATTTCCCACATTAACACACTGACCTCACTGTGAGACTGTGTGTGGGATCTTGCTGTGCACACATTACCTAACACATTTCCCACATTAACACACTGACCACACTGTGAGACTGTGTGTGGGATCTTGGTGTGCACACATTACCTGACACATTTCCCACATTAACACACTGACCACACTGAGAGACTGTGTGTGGGATCTTGCTGTGCACACATTACCTACCACATTTCCCACATTAACACACTGACCTCAGTGTGAGACTGTATGTGGGATCCTGCTGTGCACAGATTACCTGACACATATTACCTGACACATTTCCCACATTAACACAACTGACCACACTGAGACTGTGTGTGGGATCTTGCTGTGCACACATTACCTGACACATTTCCCACATTAACACACTGACCACACTGTGAGACTGTGTGTGGGAACTTGCTGTGCACACATTACCCACCACATTAACACACTGACCTCACTGAGACTGTATGTGGGATCATGCTGTGCACACATTACCTGACACATTTCCCACATTAACACACTGACTACACTGTGAGACTGTGTGTGGGATCTTGCTGTGCACAAATTGCCTGACTCCTTTCCCACATTAACACACTGACTACACTGTGAGACTGTGTGTGGGATCTTATTGTGCACACATTACCTTTTACATTTCCCACATTGACCACACTGTGAGACTGTGTGTGGGATCTTGCTGTGCACACATTGCCGACCACATTTCCCACATTAACACACTGACCTCAGTGTGAGACTGTATATGGGATCCTGCTCTGCACACATTTCCTGCCTCATTTCCCACATTAACACACTGACCACACTGAGACTGTGTATGGGATCTTGCTGTGCACACATTACCTGCCACATTTCCTACATTAACACACTGACCTCACTGTGAGACTGTGTGGGATCTTGCTGTGCACACATTGCCTGACACCTTTCCCACATTAACACACTGACTGCACTGTGAGACTGTGTGTGGGATCTTGCTGTGCACACATTACCTCCCACATTAACATACTGACCACACTGTGAGACTGTGTGTGGGATCTTGCTGTGCACACATTACCTGACACATTTCCCACATTAACACACTGACCTCAGTGTGAGACTGTATGTGGGATCCTGCTGTGCACAGATTACCTGACACATTTCCCACATTAACACAACTGACCACACTGAGACTGTGTGTGGGATCTTGTGCACACATTACCTGACACATTTCCCACATTAACACACTGACCACAGTGTGAGACTTTGTGGGATCTTGCTGTGCACACATTACCTGACACATTTCCCATATTAACACACTGACCACAATGTGAGACTGTGTGTGGGATCTTGCTGTGCACACATTTTCCACATTAACACACTGACCACAGTGTGAGACTGTGTGTGGGATCTTTGTGTGCACACATTACCTTCTACATTTCCCACATTAACATATTGACCACAGTGTGAGACTGTGTGGGATCTTGCTGTGCATACATTACCAGCCTCATTTTCCACATTAACAAACCGACCACACTGTGAGACTGTGTGTGGGATCTTGCTGTGCACACATTACCGACCACATTTCCCACATTAACACACTGAGCACAATGTGAGATTGTGTGATCTTGCTGTGCACACATTACCTGACACATTTCCCACATTAACACACTGACCACACTGTGAGACTGTGTGTGGGATCTTGCTGTGCACACATTACCTGACACATTTCCCACATTAACACACTGACCACAGTGTGAGACTGTGTGGGATCTTGCTGTGCACACATTACCTGACACATTTCCCACATTAACACACTGACCTCACTGTGAGACTGTGTGTGGGATCTTGCTGTGCACACATTACCTGACACATTTCCCACATTAACACACTGACCTCACTGTGAGACTGTGTGGGATCTTGCTGTGCACACATTACCTGACACATTTCCCACATTAACACACTGACCTCACTGTGAGACGGTGTGTGGGATCTTGCTGTGCACACATTACCGACCACATTTCCCACATTAACACACTGACCTCAGTGTGAGACTGTATATGGGATCCTGCTCTGCACACATTACCTGACACATTTCCCACATTAACACACTGACCTCAGTGTGAGACTGTATATGGGATCCTGCTCTGCACACATTACCTGACACATTTCCCACATTGGCACACTAACCACACTGCGAGAGTGTGTGGGATCTTGCTGTGCACACATTACTGACACATTTCCCACATTAACACACTGACCACACTGTGAGACAGTGTGTGGGATCTTGCAGTGCACACATTACCTACCACATTTTCCACATTCACACACTGACCAGTGTGAGACTGTGTGTGGGATCTTTGTGTGCACAAATTACCTTCTACATTTCCCACATTAACATATTGACCACAGTGTGAGACTGTGTGGGATCTTGCTGTGCATACATTACCAGCCTCATTTTCCACATTAACACACCGACCACACTGTGAGACTGTGTGTGGGATCTTGCTGTGCACACATTACCGACCACATTTCCCACATTAACACACTGAGCACAATGTGAGATTGTGTGATCTTGCTGTGCACACATTACCTGACACATTTCCCACATTAACACACTGACCACACTGTGAGACTGTGTGTGGGATCTTGCTGTGCACACATTACCTGACACATTTCCCACATTAACACACTGACCACAGTGTGAGACTGTGTGGGATCTTGCTGTGCACACATTTCCTGACACATTTCCCACATTAACACACTGACCTCACTGTGAGACTGTGTGTGGGATCTTGCTGTGCACACATTACCTGACACATTTTCCACATTAACACACTGACCTCACTGTGAGACTGTGTGGGATCTTGCTGTGCACACATTACCTGACACATTTCCCACATTAACACACTGACCTCAGTGTGAGACTGTATGTGGGATCTTGGTGTGCACACATTACCTCCCACATTAACACACTGACCACACTGAGAGACTTTGTGTGGGATCTTGCCGTGCACACATTACCTGACACATTTCCCACATTAACACACTGACCTCACTGTGAGACTGTGTGTGGGATCCTGCTGTGCACAGACTACCTGACATATTACCTGACACATTTCCCACATTAACACAACTGACCACACTGTGAGACTGTGTGTGGGATCTTGCTGTGCACACATTACCTGACACATTTCCCACATTAACACACTGACCACACTGTGAGACTGTGTGTGGGAACTTGCTGTGCACACATTACCCACCACATTAACACACTGACCTCACTGAGACTGTGTGTGGGATCTTGCTGTGCACACATTGCCTGACACCTTTCCCACATTGACACACTGACTACACTGTGAGACTGTGTGTGGGATCTTGCTGTGCACAAATTGCCTGACACCTTTCCCACATTAACACACTGACTACACTGTGAGACTGTGTGGGATCTTATTGTGCACACATTACCTTTTACATTTCCCACATTGACCACACTGTGAGACTGTGTGTGGGATCTTGCTGTGCACACATTGCCGACCACATTTCCCACATTAACACACTGACCTCAGTGTGAGACTGTATATGGGATCCTGCTCTGCACACATTACCTGCCTCATTTCCCACATTAACACACTGACCACACTGTGAGACTGTGTATGGGATCTTGCTGTGCACACAATACCTGCCACATTTCCTACATTAACACACTGACCTCACTGTGAGACTGTGTGGGATCTTGCTGTGCACACATTGCCTGACACCTTTCCCACATTAACACACTGACTGCACTGTGACACTGTGTGTGGGATCTTGCTGTGCACACATTACCTCCCACATTAACATACTGACAATGTGAGACTGTGTGTGGGATCTTGTTGTGCACACATTACCTGACACATTTCCCACATTAACACACTGACCTCACTGAGACAGTGTGTGGGATCTTGCTGTGCACACATTACCTACCACATTTCCCACATTAACACACTAACCACAGTGTAAGACTGTGTGTGACATCTTTGTGTGCACACATTACCGACCACATTTCTCACATTAACACACTGACCTTAGTGTGAGACTGTATGTGGGATGCTGCTGTGCACACATTACCTTCTACATTTCCCACATTAACATATTGACCACACTGAGACTGTGTGGGATCTTGTGCACACATTACCTGACACATTTCCCACATTAACACACTGACCACACTGTGAGACTGTGTGGGATCTTGCTGTGCACACATTACATGACACATTTCCCACATTAACACACTGACCTCACTGTGAGACTGTGTGTGGGATCTTGCTGTGCACACATTACCTGACACATTTCCCACATTAACACACTGACCTCACTGTGAGACTGCGTGTGGGATCTTGCTGTGCACACATTACCTGACACATTTCCCACATTAACACACTGACCACAGTGTGAGACTGTGTGGGATCTTGCTGTGCACACATTACCTGACACATTTCCCACATTAACACACTGACCTCACTGTGAGACTGTGTGTGGGATCTTGCTGTGCACATATTGGCTGACACATTTCCCACATTAACACACTGACCTCACTGTGAGACTGTGTGGGATCTTGCTGTACACACATTACCTGACACATTTCCCACATTACCTGACACATTTCCCACATTAACACACTGACCTCACTGTGAGACTGTGAGTGGGATCTTGCTGTGCACACATTACCTGACACATTACCTCCCACATTAACACACTGACCTCACTGTGAGACTATGTGGGATCCTGCTGTGCACACATTACCTGACACATTTCCCACATTAACACACTGACCTCACTGTGAGACTGTGTGTGGGATCTTGCTGTGCACGCAATACCTGACACATTTCCCATATTAACACACTGACCACACTGAGATTGGGTGTGGAATCTTGCTGTGCAGACATTATCTCCCACATTAACATACTGACCACACTGTGAGACTGTGTGGGATCTTGCTGTGCACACATTACCTGACACATTTCCCACATTAACACACTGACCTCACTGTGAGACTGTGTGTGGGATCTTGCTGTGCACACATTACCTGACACATTTCCCACATTAACACACTGACCTCACTGTGAGACTGTGTGGGGGATATTGCTGTGCACATATTGGCTGACACATTTCCCACATTAACACACTGACCTCACTGTGAGACTGTGTGGGATCTTTCTGTACACACATTACCTGACACATTTCCCACATTACCTGACACATTTCCCACATTAACACACTGACCTCACTGTGAGACTGTGTGTGGGATCTTGCTGTGCACACATTACCTGACACATTTCCCACATTAACACACTGACCTCACTGTGAGACTGTGTGTGGGATCTTGCTGTGCACACAGTACCTGACACATTTCCCATATTAACACACTGACCACACTGAGATTGGGTGTGGAATCTTGCTGTGCAGACATTATCTCCCACATTAACATACTGACCACACTGTGAGACTGTGTGGGATCTTGCTGTGCACACATTACCTGACACATTTCCCACATTAACACACTGACCACACTGTGAGACTGTGTGTGTGATCTTGCTGTGCACACATTACCTGACACATTTCCCACATTAACACACTGACCTCACTGCGAGACTGTGTGTGGGATCTTGCTGTGCACACATTACCTGACACACTTCCCACATTAACACACTAACCACACTGTGAGACTGTGTGTGGGATCTTGCTGTGCACACATTACCTACCACATTTCCCACATTAACACACTGACCTCAGTGTGAGACTGTATGTGGGATCTTGCTGTGCACACATTACCTGACACATTTCCCACATTAACACACTGACCACACTGTGAGACTGTGTGTGGGATCTTGCTGTGCACACATTACCTGACACATTTCCCATATTAACACACTGACCACACTGACATTGGGTGTGGAATCTTGCTGTGCACACATTACCTACCACATTTCCCACATTAACACAGTGACCTCAGTGTGAGACTGTATGTGGGATCCTGCTGTGCACAGATTACCTGACACATATTACCTGACACATTTCCCACATTAACACAACTGACCACACTGTGAGACTGTGTGTGGGATCTTGCTGTGCACACATTACCTGACACATTTCCCACATTAACACACTGACCTCAGTGTGAGACTGTATATGGGATCCTGCTCTGCACACATTACCTGACACATTTCCCACATTGACACACTGACCACACTGAGAGACTGTGTGGGATCTTGCTGTGCACACATTACCTGACACATTTCCCACATTAACACACTGACCTCACTGTGAGACTGTGTGTGGGATCTTGCTGTGCACACATTTCCTGATACATTTCCCATATTAACACACTGACCACACTGAGACTGTGTGTGGGATCTTGCTGTGCACACATTACCTACCACATTTTCCACATTAACACACTGACCACAGTGTGAGACTGTGTGTGGGATCTTTGTGTGCACACATTACCTTCTACATTTCCCACATTAACATATTGACCACAGTGTGAGACTGTGTGGGATCTTGCTGTGCATACATTACCAGCCTCATTTTCCACATTAACAAACCGACCACACTGTGAGACTGTGTGTGGGATCTTGCTGTGCACACATTACCGACCACATTTCCCACATTAACACACTGACCACACTGTGAGACTGTGTGTGGGATCTTGCTGTGCACACATTACCTGACACATTTCCCACATTAACACACTGACCACAGTGTGAGACTGTATATGGGATCCTGCTGTGCACACATTACCTGACACATTTCCCACATTAACACACTGACCTCACTGTGAGACTGTGTGTGGGATCTTGCTGTGCACACATTACCTTCTACATTTCCCACATTAACATATTGACCACAGTGTGAGACTGTGTGGGATCTTGCTGTGCACACATTACCTGACACATTTCCCACATTAACACACTGACCTCACTGTGAGACGGTGTGTGGGATCTTGCTGTGCACACATTACCGACCACATTTCCCACATTAACACACTGAGCATAATGTGAGATTGTGTGATCTTGCTGTGCACACATTACCTGACACATTTCCCACATTAACACACTGACCACACTGTGAGACTGTGTGTGGGATCTTGCTGTGCACACATTACCTGACACATTTCCCACATTAACACACTGACCTCACTGTGAGACTGTGTGTGGGATCTTGCTGTGCACACATTACCTAACACGTTTCCCACATTAACACACTGACCACACTGTGAGACTGTGTGTGGGATCTTGGTGTGCACACATTACCTACCACATTTCCCACATTAACACACTGACCACACTGTGAGACTGTGTGTGGGATCTTGGTGTGCGCACATTACCTCCCACATTAACACACTGACCTCACTGTGAGACTGTGTGTGGGATCTTGCTGTACACACATTACCTGACACATTTCCCACATTAACACACTGACCTCACTGTGAGACTGTGTGTGGGATCTTGCTGTGCACACATTACCTGACACATTTCCCACATTAACACACTAACCACACTGAGAGACTGTTTGTGCGATCTTGCTGTGCACACATTACCTACCACATTTCCCACATTAACACAGTGACCTCAGTGTGAGACTGTATGTGGGATCCTGCTGTGCACAGATTACCTGACACATATTACCTGACACATTTCCCACATTAACACAACTGACCACACTGTGAGACTGTGTGTGGGATCTTGCTGTGCACACATTACCTGACACATTTCCCACATTAACACACTGACCACACTGTGAGACTGTGTGGGATCTTGCTGTGCACTCATTACCGACCACATTTCCCACATTAACACACTGACCTCAGTGTGAGACTGAATATGGGATCCTGCTCTGCACACATTACCTGACACATTTCCCACATTGACACACTGACCACACTGTGAGACTGTGTGGGATCTTGCTGTGCCCACATTACCTGACACATTTCCCACATTAACACACTGACCTCACTGTGAGACTGTGTGTGGGATCTTGCTGTGCACACATTTCCTGATACATTTCCCATATTAACACACTGACCACACTGTGAGACTGTGTGTGGGATCTTGCTATGCACACATTTTCCACATTAACACACTGACCACAGTGTGAGACTGTGTGTGTGATCTTTGTGTGCATACATTGCCAGCCTCATTTTCCACATTAACACACCGACCACACTGTGAGACTGTGTGTGGGATCTTGCTGTGCACACATTACCGACCACATTTCCCACATTAACACACTGAGCACAATGTGAGATTGTGTGATCTTGCTGTGCACACATTACCTGACACATTTCCCACATTAACACACTGACCACACTGTGAGACTGTGTGTGGGATCTTGCTGTGCACACATTACCTGACACATTTCCCACATTAACACACTGACCACAGTGTGAGACTGTGTGGGATCTTGCTGTGCACACATTACCTGACACATTTCCCACATTAACACACTGACCTCACTGTGAGACTGTGTGTGGGATCTTGCTGTGCACACATTACCGACCACATTTCCCACATTAACACACTGAGCACAATGTGAGATTGTGTGCTCTTGCTGTGCACACATTACCTGACACATTTCCCACATTAACACACTGACCACACTGTGAGACTGTGTGTGGGATCTTGCTGTGCACACATTACCTGACACATTTCCCACATTAACACACTGACCACAGTGTGAGACTGTGTGGGATCTTGCTGTGCACACATTACCTGACACATTTCCCACATTAACACACTGACCTCACTGTGAGACTGTGTGTGGGATCTTGCTGTGCACACATTACCTGACACATTTTCCACATTAACACACTGACTACACTGTGAGACTGTGTGGGATCTTATTGTGCACACATTACCTTTTACATTTCCCACATTGACCACACTCTGAGACTGTGTGTGGGATCTTGCTGTGCACACATTGCCGACCACATTTCCCAGATTAACACACTGACCTCAGTGTGAGACTGTATATGGGATCCTGCTCTGCACACATTACCTGCCTCATTTCCCACATTAACACACTGACCACACTGTGAGACTGTGTATGGGATCTTGCTGTGCACACATTACCTGCCACATTTCCTACATTAACAAACTGACCTCAGTGTGAGACTGTGTGGGATCTTGCTGTGCACACATTGCCTGACACCTTTCCCACATTAACACACTGACTGCACTGTGAGACTGTGTGTGGGATCTTGCTGTGCACACATTACCTACCACATTTCCCACATTAACACACTGACCTCAGTGTGAGACTGTATGTGGGATCCTGCTGTGCACAGATTACCTGACACATTTTCCACATTAACACAACTGACCACACTGAGACTGTGTGTGGGATCTTGCTGTGCACACATTACCTACCACATTTTCCACATTAACACACTAACCACAGTGTAAGACTGTGTGTGACATCTTTGTGTGCACACATTACCGACCACATTTCTCACATTAACACACTGACCTTAGTGTGAGACTGTATGTGGGGTCCTGCTGTGCACACATTACCTTCTACATTTCCCACATTAACATATTGACCACACTGAGACTGTGTGGGATCTTGTGCACACATTACCTGACACATTTCCCACATTAACACACTGACCACAGTGTGAGACTGTGTGGGATCTTGCTGTGCACACATTGCCTGACACCTTTCCCACATTAACACACTGACTGCACTGTGAGACTGTGTGTGGGATCTTGCTGTGCACACATTACCTCCCACATTAACATACTGACCACAATGTGAGACTGTATATGGGATCCTGCTCTGCACACATTACCAGACACATTTCCCAATTGACACACTGACCACACTGAGACTATGTGGGATCTTGCTGTGCACACATTACCTTCTACATTTCCCACATTAACATATTGACCACAGTGTGAGACTGTGTGGGATCTTGCTGTGCATACATTACCAGCCTCATTTTCCACATTAACACACCGACCACACTGTGAGACTGTGTGTGGGATCTTGCTGTGCACACATTACCGACCACATTTCCCACATTAACACACTGAGCATAATGTGAGATTGTGTGATCTTGCTGTGCACACATTACCTGACACATTTCCCACATTAACACACTGACCACACTGTGAGACTGTGTGTGGGATCTTGGTGTGCACACATTACCTCCCACATTAACACACTGACCTCACTGTGAGACTGTGTGTGGGATCTTGCTGTACACACATTACCTGACACATTTCCCACATTAACACACTGACCTCACTGTGAGACTGTGTGTGGGATCTTGCTGTGCACACATTACCTGACACATTTCCCACATTAACACACTGACCTCACTGTGAGACTGTGTGTGGGATCTTGCTGTGCACACATTACCTGACACATTTCCCACATTAACACACTGTGAGACTGTGTGGGATCTTGCTGTGCACACATTACCTACCACATTTCCCACATTAACACAGTGACCTCAGTGTGAGACTGTATGTGGGATCCTGCTGTGCACAGATTACCTGACACATATTACCTGACACATTTCCCACATTAACACAACTGACCACACTGTGAGACTGTGTGTGGGATCTTGCTGTGCACACATTACCTGACACATTTCCCACATTAACACACTGACCACACTGTGAGACTGTGTGGGATCTTGCTGTGCACACATTACCGACCAGATTTCCCACATTAACACACTGACCTCAGTGTGAGACTGTATATGGGATCCTGCTCTGCACACATTACCTGACACATTTCCCACATTGACACACTGACCACACTGTGAGACTGTGTGGGATCTTGCTGTGCACACATTACCTGACACATTTCCCACATTAACACACTGACCTCACTGTGAGACTGTGTGTGGGATCTTGCTGTGCACACATTTCCTGATACATTTCCCATATTAACACACTGACCACAGTGTGAGACTGTGTGTGGGATCTTGCTGTGCACACATTACCGACCACATTTCCCACATTAACACACTGAGCACAATGTGAGATTGTGTGATCTTGCTGTGCACACATTACCTGACACATTTCCCACATTAACACACTGACCACACTGTGAGACTGTGTGTGGGATCTTGCTGTGCACACATTACCTGACACATTTCCCACATTAACACACTGACCACAGTGTGAGACTGTGTGGGATCTTGCTGTGCACACATTACCTGACACATTTCCCACATTAACACACTGACCTCACTGTGAGACTGTGTGTGGGATCTTGCTGTGCACACATTACCTGACACATTTCCCACATTAACACACTGACCTCACTGTGAGACTGTTTGGGATCTTGCTGTGCACACATTACCTGACACATTTCCCACATTAACATATTGACCACAGTGTGAGACTGTGTGTGGGATCTTGCTGTGCACACATTACCTAACACATTTCCCACATTAACACACTGACCTCACTGTGAGACTGTGTGTGGGATCTTGCTGTGCACACATTACCTGACACATTTTCCACATTAACACACTAACCACACTGAGAGACTGTTTGTGCGATCTTCCTGTGCACACATTAACACACTGACCTCAGTGTGAGACTGTATGTGGGATCCTGCTGTGCACAGATTACCTGACACATATTACCTGACACATTTCCCACATTAACACAACTGACCACACTGTGAGACTGTGTGTGGGATCTTGCTATGCACACATTACCTGACACATTTCCCACATTAACACACTGACCACACTGTGAGACTGTGTGTGGGATCTTGCTGTGCACACATTACCGACCACATTTCCCACATTAACACACTGACCTCAGTGTGAGACTGTATATGGGATCCTGCTCTGCACACATTACCTGACACATTTCCCACATTGACACACTGACCACACTGTGAGACTGTGTGGGATCTTGCTGTGCACACATTACCTGACACATTTCCCACATTAACACACTGACCACACTGTGAGACTGTGTGTGGGATCTTGCAGTGCACACATTACCTACCACATTTTCCACATTCACACACTGACCAGTGTGAGACTGTGTGTGGGTTCTTTGTGTGCACACATTACCTTCTACATTTCCCACATTAACATATTGACCACAGTGTGGGATCTTACTGTGCATACATTACCAGCCTCATTTTCCACAATAACACACCGACCACACTGTGAGACTGTGTGTGGGATCTTGCTGTGCACACATTACCGACCACATTTCCCACATTAACACACTGAGCACAATGTGAGATTGTGTGATCTTGCTGTGCACACATTACCTGACACATTTCCCACATTAACACACTGACCACACTGTGAGACTGTGTGTGGGATCTTGCTGTGCACACATTACCTGACACATTTCCCACATTAACACACTGACCACAGTGTGAGACTGTGTGGGATCTTGCTGTGCACACATTACCTGACACATTTCCCACATTAACACACTGACCTCACTGTGAGACTGTGTGTGGGATCCTTGTGCACAGACTACCTGACACATATTACCTGACACATTTCCCACATTAACACAACTGACCACTCTGTGAGACTGTGTGTGGGATCTTGCTGTGCACACATTACCTGACACCTTTCCCACATTAACACACTGACTACACTGTGAGACTGTGTGGGATCTTATTGTGCACACATTACCTTTTACATTTCCCACATTGACCACACTGTGAGACTGTGTGTGGGATCTTGCTGTGCACACATTGCCGACCACATTTCCCAGATTAACACACTGACCTCAGTGTGAGACTGTATATGGGATCCTGCTCTGCACACATTACCTGCCTCATTTCCCACATTAACACACTGACCACACTGTGAGACTGTGTATGGGATCTTGCTGTGCACACATTACCTGCCACATTTCCTACATTAACAAACTGACCTCACTGTGAGACTGTGTGGGATCTTGCTGTGCACACATTGCCTGACACCTTTCCCACATTAACACACTGACTGCACTGTGAGACTGTGTGTGGGATCTTGCTGTGCACACATTAACTTCCACATTGACATACTGACCACAATGTGAGACTGTGTGTGGGATCTTGCTGTGCACACATTACCTGACACATTTCCCACATTAACACACTGACCTCACTGAGACTGTGTGTGGGATCTTGCTGTGCACACATTACCTACCACATTTCCCACATTAACACACTGACCTCAGTGTGAGACTGTATGTGGGATCCTGCTGTGCACAGATTACCTGACACATTTTCCACATTAACACAACTGACCACACTGAGACTGTGTGTGGGATCTTGCTGTGCACACATTACCTACCACATTTTCCACATTAACACACTAACCACAGTGTAAGACTGTGTGTGACATCTTTGTGTGCACACATTACCGACCACATTTCTCACATTAACACACTGACCTTAGTGTGAGACTGTATGTGGGGTCCTGCTGTGCACACATTACCTTCTACATTTCCCACATTAACATATTGACCACACTGAGACTGTGTGGGATCTTGTGCACACATTACCTGACACATTTCCCACATTAACACACTGACCACAGTGTGAGACTGTGTGGGATCTTGCTGTGCACACATTGCCTGACACCTTTCCCACATTAACACACTGACTGCACTGTGAGACTGTGTGTGGGATCTTGCTGTGCACACATTACCTCCCACATTAACATACTGACCACAATGTGAGACTGTGTGTGGGATCTTGCTGTGCACACATTACCTGACACATTTCCCACATTAACACACTGACCTCACTGAGACTGTGTGTGGGATCTTGCTGTGCACACATTACCTACCACATTTCCCACATTAACACACTGACCTCAGTGTGAGACTGTATGTGGGATCCTGCTGTGCACAGATTACCTGACACATTTCCCACATTAACACAACTGACCACACTGAGACTGTGTGTGGGATCTTGCTGTGCACACATTACCTACCACATTTTGCACATTAACACACTAACCACAGTGTAAGACTGTGTGTGACATCTTTGTGTGCACACATTACCGACCACATTTCTCACATTAACACACTGACCTTAGTGTGAGACTGTATGTGGGATCCTGCTGTGCACACATTACCTTCTACATTTCCCACATTAACATATTGACCACACTGTGAGACTGTGTGTGGGATCTTGCTGTGCACACATTACCTACCACATTAACACATTGACCACACTGAGACTGTGTGTGGGATCTTGCTGTGCACACATTACCTCCCACATTTTCCACATTAACACACTGACCTCACTGAGACTGTGTGTGGGATCTTGCTGTGCACACATTACCTACCACATTTCCCACATTAACACACTGACCTCAGTGTGAGACTGTATGTGGGATCCTGCTGTGCACAGATTACCTGACACATTTCGCACATTAACACAACTGACCACACTGAGACTGTGTGTGGGATCTTGCTGTGCACACATTACCTACCACATTTTCCACATTAACACACTAACCACAGTGTAAGACTGTGTGTGACATCTTTGTGTGCACACATTACCGACCACATTTCTCACATTAACACACTGACCTTAGTGTGAGACTGTATGTGGGATCCTGCTGTGCACACATTACCTTCTACATTTCCCACATTAACATATTGACCACACTGAGACTGTGTGGGATCTTGTGCACACATTACCTGACACATTTCCCACATTAACACACTGACCACAGTGTGAGACTGTGTGGGATCTTGCTGTGCACACATTGCCTGACACCTTTCCCACATTAACACACTGACTGCACTGTGAGACTGTGTGTGGGATCTTGCTGTGCACACATTACCTCCCACATTAACATACTGACCACAATGTGAGACTGTGTGTGGGATCTTGCTGTGCACACATTACCTGACACATTTCCCACATTAACACACTGACCTCAGTGTGAGACTGTATGTGGGATCCTGCTGTGCACAGATTACCTGACACATTTCCCACATTAACACAACTGACCACACTGAGACTGTGTGTGGGATCTTGCTGTGCACACATTACCTACCACATTTTCCACATTAACACACTAACCACAGTGTAAGACTGTGTGTGACATCTTTGTGTGCACACATTACCGACCACATTTCTCACATTAACACACTGACCTTAGTGTGAGACTGTATGTGGGATCCTGCTGTGCACACATTACCTTCTACATTTCCCACATTAACATATTGACCACACTGTGAGACTGTGTGTGGGATCTTGCTGTGCACACATTACCTACCACATTAACACATTGACCACACTGTGAGACTGTGTGTGGGATCTTGCTGTGCACACATTACCTCCCACATTTTCCACATTAACACATTGACCACACTGTGAGACTGTGTGGGATCTTGCTGTGCACACATTACATGACACATTTCCCACATTAACACACTGACCTCACTGTGAGACTGTGTGTGGGATCTTGCTGTGCACACATTACCTGACACATTTCCCACATTAACACACTGACCTCACTGTGAGACTGTGTGTGGGATATTGCTGTGCACATATTGGCTGACACATTTGCCACATTAACACACTGACCTCACTGTGAGACTGTGCGGGATCTTGCTGTGCACACATTACCTGACACATTTCCCACATTAACACACTGACCTCACTGAGACTGTGTGTGGGATCTTGCTGTGCACACAATACCTGACATATTTCCCATATTAACACACTGACCACACTGAGATTGGGTGTGGAATCTTGCTATGCAGACATGATCTCCCACATTAACATACTGACCACACTGAGACTGTGTGGGATCTTGCTGTGCACACATTATTTACCACATTTCCCACATTAACACACTGACCACACTGTGAGACTGTGTGTGTGATCTTGCTGTGCACACATTACCTGACACATTTCCCACATTAACACACTAACCACACTGTGAGACTGTGTGGGATCTTGCTGTGCACACATTTACCACATTTCCCACATTAACACACTGACCTCAGTGTGAGACTGTATGTGGGATCCTGCTGTGCACACATTACCTGACACATTTCCCACATTAACACACTCAGCACACTGTGAGACTGTGTGTGGGATCTTGCTGTGCACACATTCCCTACCACATTTCCCACATTAACACACTGACCACACTGTGAGGTACTGTGTGTGGGATCTTGCTGTGCACACATTACCTCCCACATTAACATACTGACCACACTGTCGGACTGTGTGTGGGATCTTGGTGTGCACTCATTACCTGATACATTTCCCACATTAACACACTGACCACACTGAGGTAGTGTGTGTGGGATCTTGCTGTGCACACATTCCCTACCACATTTCCCACATTAACACACTGACCACACTGAGACTGTGTTGGGATCTTGCTGTGCACACATTACCTGACACATTTCCCACATTAACACACTGACCTCACTGAGACTGTGTGTGGGATCTTGTTGTGCACACATTACCTGACACATTTCCCACATTAACACACTGACCACACTGTGAGACTGTGTGTGGGATCTTACTGTGCACACATTACCGTCTACATTTCCCACATTGACCACACTGTGAGACTGTGTGTGGGATCTTGCTGTGCACACATTACCTACCACATTAACACACTGACCACACTGTGAGACTGTGTGTGGGATCTTGCTGTGCACACATTACCTGCCACATTTTCCACATTGACCACACTGTGAGACTGTGTGGGATCTTGCTGTGCACACATTACCTACCACATTTTCCACAGTAACAGACTGACCTCACTGAGACACTGTGCGGGATCTTGCTGTGCACACATTACCTGACACATTTCCCTCAACACACTGACATTGTGAGACTGTATATGGGATCTTGCTGTGCACACATTACCTGACACATTTCCCTCATTAACACACTGACCACACTGTGAGACTATGTGGGATCTTGCTGTGCACACATTACCTACCACATTTTCCACAGTAACAGACTGACCTCACTGAGACACTGTGTGGGATCTTGCTGTGCACACATTACCTGACACATTTCCCTCAACACACTGACATTGTGAGACTGTATATGGGATCTTGCTGTGCACACATTACCTGACACATTTCCCTCATTAACACACTGACCACACTGTGAGACTATGTGGGATCTTGCTGTGCACACATTACCTACCACATTTTCCACAGTAACAGACTGACCTCACTGAGACACTGTGTGGGATCTTGCTGTGCACACATTACCTGACACATTTCCCTCAACACACTGACATTGTGAGACTGTATATGGGATCTTGCTGTGCACACATTACCTGACACATTTCCCTCATTAACACACTGACCACACTGTGAGACTGTGTGGGATCTTGCTGTGCACACATTACCTGACACATTTCCCACATTAACACACTGACCTCACTGTGAGACTGTGTGTGGGATCTTGCTGTGCACACATTACCTGACACATTTCCCACATTAACACACTGTGAGACTGTGTGGGATCTTGCTGTGCACACATTACCTGACACATTTCCCACATTAACACACTGTGAGACTGTGTGGGATCTTGCTGTGCACACTTTGCGGGGCCGCTGATCCTTCAAGCCGGGAGATAAATGTAAATAATTTCTGTTCAAACC
Organism: Pristiophorus japonicus; assembly: GCF_044704955.1. Classification (NCBI taxonomy): domain Eukaryota; kingdom Metazoa; phylum Chordata; class Chondrichthyes; family Pristiophoridae; genus Pristiophorus; species Pristiophorus japonicus. The sequence continues at coordinate 99,032,903 of NC_091991.1, read as the reverse complement.
GCTGTTCGGAGAGGGGCGCAGGCGCACTGGGACGGCCACGCGCTGTGACGTCAGGCGCGCGGCCGGGCCCGCGGAGCAGCGGTTGGACGGTCCAACTGCCGCATTTCAAACCAGGCGCCACGTGCCCAAGCGCGCGGGGGGGCGGCTCTCCGATTGGTACAACTGGATGTCCATCCACTCCGAGTATCCAATCGAATCGGTGGACTCGCTGGGCGGCACGAAGTGACGCAGTTAAGCCTTGGCGACCTCAGTGGGCATGCTTTGTGCCCTTTCCCTTCCATTCCGGATATTGCGCGGCTTCCGGTGAAAGTTTGTTGCTGGGTCCCGGAGAGCGGCTGGAGGCGGGCTGCTCTCCCGGGAGTTGGAGCGGAGGGTGAGCGACCTCCATAGTGTGAGTGAGTGTCCGGGACTGAGGGCCGGCGGAGCGGGTGTGAGAGAGTCCCCGCACTGACCCCGGGAACTACGCGTGAGATCAGACAGTGTGTAACCCGGGGGTGGGCCCAGTGAGATCAGACAGTGTGTAGACGCTGTGTACTGAGTTATTGGCACTCTGTGCGGCAGTGCCAGGTCCGCTATATTTCCCCTTGGTTTCTTGAAACTGGCGCGTGTAAAGGCCAGCCTGTGTTGGGATCTAGTGTCACCTGTTGGAGGCTGAATGAAGCTAGCGACATGGTGTTGTGGAAAAATATTTCCGAGACTGTATAATATATAAAGAGAGGTTTATTAAATCGGAGACAAAGCTTTGGGAGAAGTGTTAAAGACCCCTGTCTTTGAACCATCTTCTCAAATTGGTATCTGCAGTGAAGTCCTTTTATCTTACAAATTACGTCACTTTACAACACATGCTTTAGCACTACAAAGCTTTGACTTATCGAAGGCTAAGCTTTTGATATATAACCCATCCTGCATTGTGACAGGGCAGTATAAACAAGTGCAGGCTTTTGACACCGGTTTAAACAACTTAACTCTCCAGTGTTCATTATCTCACATTCCAATCTGCATTAACTCAAGGCCAGCATGCCTTAAAGTCGAACTGTTTAAAGCATGCATCAGTATTGTCCCTTACAAAATTCATTTAAAGGGGAAAATAAAACAAATGTTTGGTCCCGTATACTAGTCCAGTATATGTCTAAAAATCCGCTCCAACAATATTCCCCCTTTTGTTCTTGGAGGATGTTTATGAAATCCATATGACCACAATGTTAGTAGCATATATTTGTCCTTTGGGGTATGTTACTTCCCTGATGTTCCGTATGTCCACCTTGCCTGTACCTCTAGGCTACCCTTCAAAGATAGTGGTCGGTGTCAGTGTCGTCTGTTTCTTCATCCTTGGTGTCTTCAGGTATTTCCATCAGGTGTGCTGCTTCTTCGGCGATTACACTGGCTACTGGCATCAGTCGAGCCATCATAACTTTACAGCAGATATTAAAACACCCGATAATCAGACAGCAAGTAATTATTATTACAACCAGAATAATTACTCCATGCATAAGATAGGATCTTGGGCCATTCGGTTCTGGAGTACCATTGTGCGTATGGCTACCATTTCGGCCATTATGCCCTCCATTGCTTCTTCAGTGTCGTTAACTATCTGTTCCAGTACTCTCTCTAGGTTACGTAATTCATCCATGGTGAGTCCTATCCCGAATGGGAACATCATGACCCCAAATAGCCTCTCTACCGGGGTAAGATCTCGTCTTAGTCGACCTGGTGTCTGTACTTCTGCTAAAGTACGTACCCGTCTGACAAAAAGCGACCACATATCCCAAATAACAGGACCCGCTCCAGTTCTGAGGCAACCAGGGGTAGGCCTTATGCCCGCACACAAAATAAGTGCCATTGTATGCTGTTAGATTCGATCCCAATCTCTCTCTCAGCCCCCGTCGCCACCTAATCTTAGGGTCCCAGTCCTGGCTACGTGTCTGATTCTTCAAACCCTCCATTTCAAAGAACCCCTGGTTTGTTGTTTCGCTGGCTATTATGTTCCACCTGGTGAGGTTAAAGTATCCTGCTACAAAACCTGTTTCCTCACCGGTCAGTTTTCTAGTGAAACAAATGTCAGTGGTGGGCCTTCCAACTCCTGAGGTGTTGGTCAAAACCAGGAACAGGGGTCGTACTGACCTATTGTATTCCGGCTGGTACCATCCGTCAATGCATCCAAAAGGTAACCCCCCGATCTCCACGTTTCTTTATTACCCACTCTGGTTCCAAGTATCATTTACTTCCCCTGTATCGTTTTGTCGCCTTACCCACTCCGCTACTTCCGAAATGTTAAGGGAGATTGACCTCAAGGTGATGCCTCCTTTGCTATGTATGGGGATGTGCGAACATACCCAGCAACTGGAAAAGTTCTCATTTTGCGCATAAACATAAGACATGTACAAAAAGGTAACTCGTTTTGGTCTAGCTAGCAGGCCGGACCTAACACGAACTATGATAATCGCACCGATCGCAATATATCGTTTCATCTTACTACTCTATAATTAACAAATAGTCAAAGGCAAAATGGCCATATGGCTTGCTTGAAGAATCTCTCGCTGTCAATCTGTAAATAGACAAACAACAACAACTAATATGTGTGCTAAACGGCTGGTTCAAAAACCTTAAGCTGGGTCCAATGCTTCCATTGTCCGTTCCCTTTAAGATCGATGCAGGCACAAGTGTCCTTGCTGATTATAATCTCATATGGTCCTTTTTGGGGCAAACCCCGGTTTTCCCAGGAGGACCCTTACCATAACGCGACTTCTCGCCAACGGGACTTCAGGGAGCTTTGTAAGCTCCGCTTCCGCGTCTCTTTCTTCCTGATTGTCCCCAACTAATTTACGAATCCCTTTTAATTGAGTACTTAGTTCCAAAACATACCGTTTTATTTTATCTTTTAATGGGCCTACATCGGCCCCCCCTGTTATGATGTTCTCTGGTAATTGCATCGCCCTTCCTGTCATTAGTTCATAAGGAATTAATCCGGTTGTCCGGTTTGTCGTGGCTCTTAACTTCATCAATATAATGGGTAATACTTCTGTCCACGTTTTTCCTGACGTTTGCATGGCCTTTGCCAGGGCGTTCTTAAGGGTACGGTTCATGCGCTCTACGATCCCAGAACTCTGCGGGTGGTAGGGGATGTGAAATTTTTGTTTTATGCCCATCAACTGGCATATTTTTACAATTTTTTTTTCCGTGAAGTGGGAATCTATTTGAAGAGGCACTCCCCATCGAGGAATCACCTGCTCGGTCAATATCCTTGCCACTGTTGAGGCAGTGCAATCACGTGTGGGGAAAGCTTCCACCCACCGGGTAAATTGATTTATAATCACTAGGCAATATCTTTTTTCCTTGGGATGGAGGCAAAGGACCTGTGAAATCAATTTGTACGTGTTCCCATGGCCCCCGTGGACGGGGCTGGTGTCCCATTTTAACTTTAATGGGCCTGCCTGGATTATATTGTGCGCACGTAACGCATCGATGGCAATAGTTGACAATATCTCTCCCCATCCCTTTCCACCACCAATCTCTCCCAAGACTCCCGGTCATGGCCTCTCATCCTGAATGAGACAGGCCATGATGCAACTCCAATAAGGTATTCTGTAAGCATTCAGGCGCCATTACCTTGTCGTTTCGTCTCCAAACGTTATCCTTCCCTTGCGTTGCGCCCTGCTTTGTCCACATACCTATTTCCTCCTCAGAAGTGTCCTGGTGTAGTTTCTCAATACTTATCTGTTCGTCTCGGGCCCCAGCAGCACTGACTTAATTTTAATAATCATTATCAATGGGGAGTGTTTTTTACCTCTTCAAATTCTTTTTTTTTTCAATTAAACCAATATCTTTTTCACAGCTGATATCAACTGGTATTTAGTAAGTTATGTCTTTATCCATCGCAAACACTCCTTCTCCCCCATGCTGTCATATAATCGTGTACTACCCCAAATGCATATCTACTGTCCGTATAGATATTAACAATCATATTCCAGTGCCCGGGTAAGGGCTACCAGTTCTGCCACTTGAGCTGACGACCCCCCATTAATTCGCCCTGATTCAACTGTCTCTAGATCCTGGTTAACTACGGCCCATCCGGTACGAGGTAGTCCCTCTACGTATTTTCGTGAGCTGTCCACAAACAAGGTTTGTTCTGCGGTTTGAAGGGAGGCGTCTTTTATTCTATCCTCTTCCATATCCTCACATACCTCTTCGCAAAAGTGGGGTTCCCCTTCACCCATCATACCTTCTGCGGGGTTGTTTCCTACATCCCTAATTATGGTTACCGCTTTGTTAGGTGGTAAGAGGACTGCTTCCCACTTTGCCCGTCTCATATTAGATACGGTTCTCAGTTTTCCTGTGTTTAACATTTTCTAAACTGCTAAAGCTTACTGTTTTAGCCTTTTTCAAAAGTCCCTTTTACACCTTCACACAGATAGCTCACCACTCGCCCAGGAGTTTGACCTAATCCCTGAAGGTATTTCTAAATTTAAATTTTTTTACTGAGCTAGAAGCTTTCGTGTCAAGGTTTTACACAAAGGAAAATGGGAGCGTTTTAAAAGGCATTCTTTATCTCATTCCTGGACTAAATTTATGTCTTTCAACCCAATTGCATGTTTTCTTTCGACAAGTAAGTGAGCGTGTCAAATTCTTTTTTTTTTACTACCGGGACCATGTATTTTTATCTTTTACTCAACAAACCTATCCTTTGTGCATTTCCTAGCTCCGTAACTTATCATCCGAATATATCCACACCTTCGTTTCTAACTTAAAATGTAATACCATAAGGTTCACAGTTTCTTAAACTTCTCACATACAGGACAACACTACGAAGGGTTAAAAAAAACCATTTCACTCTGTTTGGAAAGAGTGGGTGGAGCTAAACCAGGCAGGCAACTCCACACCTTCCCAAGCAGGCTTTCATTCATTCCACAGTCAAAATTACTCGAGTACTCTCTTCATTCAAAATAGACACTCTCAAAAGTCTCTCTTCATTCAACAAAGCTTATGTCTGGATCCATATGTCACTTAAGATAGTCACTATCAGCTTTTTTATGGCATTACGTAATTACGCAAGTTACAATTAATGATAGGAATTAATTAATGACCCGGGCAACCCGCGTTTTACATTCCCTTCCTTACCTTCCATGTTCGCCAGTCTCGGACGTTTCCCTTTGTTTCTGTAATACTCACGGCCACGACTACTCTGTGGAGACCCTTTGTCTTCACAACAAAGCTAGCGTGTCTCCTTACCACCGGAGTTTTCGGCTCTTGGTTGGAGTGATTAGTTCCCTTCCGCACCGACCTTATTTACTAAAGGGACAACTGAAACTGGTTAGTCAGCCTCTTCCCGCTATCTCTTTACTCGTATCTTATACACTATCCCGTCGTGCCCGTACACCTCTCTTTTCAGTCTCTAACACCAGATTCCATATACTGTCTTAAATGATCACGTCTGACCAGACAGTATCCTGTCGTGACGTCATTTTGTTGTGGAAAAATATTTCCGCGACTGTATAATATATAAAGAGAGGTTTATTAAATCGGAAACAAAGCTTTGGGAGAAGTGTTAAAGACCCCTGTCTTTGAACCATCTTCTCAAATTGGTATCTGCAGTGAAGTCCTTTTATCTTACAAATTACGTCACTTTACAACACATGCTTTAGCACTACAAAGCTTTGACTTATCGAAGGCTAAGCTTTTGATATATAACCCATCCTGCATTGTGACAGGGCAGTATAAACAATTGCAGGCTTTTGACACCGGTTTAAACAACTTAACTCTCCAGTGTTCATTATCTCACATTCCAATCTGCATTAACTCAAGGCCAGCATGCCTTAAAGTCTAACTGTTTAAAGCATGCATCAGTATTGTCCCTTACAAAATTCATTTAAAGGGGAAAATAAAACAAATGTTTGGTCCCGTATACTAGTCCAGTATATGTCCAAAAATCCGCTCCAACACATGGGAAAGGCACAGATTATTTCCTTGTGCTGTAATCTCATTGGCACACATGTTTGACCTGTGAAATATGATAATCCCGAGTTCATCATGAAGAAAAATGTACCCCGCACATCAGGGGAGTTGTGCTGCTGAAGTCAGGTTGAAGGAGGTCACAGAAGGCGGGCGCTCACTGTAATAGTTACTGGTCCGTTCTTCAGATGTTGCAGATACTCATCAGAAAATGAGAGGAAACTGGATCGTCATTGTTGTCTCTCCGGTCACAGAGAGCGCCCCAGACAGTGGGAGGGAGAAACCTGTTGTTAATCAGTGTCATTAAAGCTGGCCAACGCTCCCAGGAAAGTTGCTGAGTTGTCTGAGCTGAATATATTGTCTGTCAGCTCTCTCTCTGCCTGAGGTGTCACTGAGAGAAAGCAAAACCCAAGGGACAGATCGACAGGTGAAGACTGGGCGGGTGTGTCCTGGATGGGCTTCAGCCAAGAATATAAGGGAATGGGCAGTGATTGCAGATAGCGGAGAAAGTCCCCAATATGTGAGCTACTCCTGGAAAATGTGCGGCCGGTATATGAGGAGTCTCTAACTGCGGACTGGGGGTTATTTTTATTTCAATGTTTTGATTTTACGAATAACCACAGATAGGTTCACAATACTTTCTACTTCATACCGTCAATATTGTTCTCATTTTCTGCCATAATTAGACCTCCCGGTGAATGAAGGAGAGATTGAGAATGGTCCACCGGTGGAAGGAAACAGGGATTGTAGACTGAGTAACAACAGCAGGTGATCCCGCACAGGATTGTGAGAGCACCAAACGCAGATAATTCTTCCAATTCACAGAGCTTCCATAGATCAACAGGGAAGAAAGGTAAAAGAGAGTCCCATTGACTCAGATACACACTGGTCCTGGGGGACTGGGGAGAAAGGTCAGAGAGTCCCATTGACTCAGATACACACTGGTCCTGGGGGACTGAGGAGAAAGGTCAGAGAGAGTCCCATTGACTCAGATACACACTGGTCCTGGGGGACTGGGGAGAAAGGTCAGAAGATATTAACTGTCCCCCTGCCGCCAGCACCAACTTGGAAAGAACCGATCTTTATAGCCCCCATAATACCGATATATGATACTGCGTGTTCAGGGAGCACCAGCTATTCAAATACATTCCATATCCAACCATCAATAAATAACCTTCCAATGCTGTACTGGGCACTGTGTGTTACACACAGTTACTGCCTCTGTGGCTATTGCTGGATTTCACTGGCTGTTGGTAAATGTCTCATTTCAACATAACTGGTGGTAAAATGATACGTAAATCTTATCTTTTAATAACGATTTGTCCAATTGATCACTGTGTGTTGTATCAGAATGAAGGTTGTCGGTTGCTGATCCAGCTCCCTGCCTCGGCCCAGGGATCTTTTTATTAAAGTGAGAGCGGTGCTTTTCCCCATACTTTCTAGATTCATTTCCCTGCTGGTTGAACACTGTCACATGATGACTGGCGACTTGCTTTTAGCAGAAACCTTGATGAGTCTGCCCTTTAAACACTGGTTAGGGGTTGGTCTATATCCAGATACTCTAACATTTCCCAAGTACTGATGTGACTCTGATATTTTGCCATCGAATTCACAATTGTGTAGTTTAAAACGTCACTTAACAGTTACAGATTTAGATAGTTTTAGACAAGTAGAATTTCAGAGGTGAGGCGGTCTATTCCCATTAATGTGACTATTTATCGATGATCTTCTGTCGATGAGGCACTGTTTAATGTTCTTTACAGCTGGAACAGACGGTGCATTCAGTAAATGCACAGTGTCAGGTCTGGTGGTGGATAACATCCATTACCGCAATTGCAGCTCCATGGTGAGAAAAACTGCCTCAATGTTCATAACTAAACGCAGAACATCAGATGGTGGTTTTGTTATTTCCGGTTCAGTTATTCTGGGTGAGCGATTTCCTCTATTGCCAGGGTAACAATCTGTCAGATCTCAGCACAAGAGGCGCTGGCTCCATTTTATATCTGAAAGACAGTGAAACATTCAGTGTAAACTCCTGTCTGTGTATTCAGCAGTAGGAACAACTGCAGGATACCTGGAATCATTTCATACAATGATAATAGCAGAAACATACTATAAAGCAGTTGTATGTGAGCACTAGTTTATAAAGATAAACATAATTCGTAAGAATTCTTCTTGCCATGGATTAGTAACATTTCTAATGATCATAAAGCCTGTTTCAATCACTTTTTAATAGAGAATATTTCACCATGTTTCCGTAAATATTTGAACATTTGCACATGTCCGCCTGCCATTCTGGCCTCCTCTATAAACGCATAAGCTCCTTGCTCTTGTATTCCATAAGAACATAAGAATTAGGAACAGGAGTAGGCCATCTAGCCCCTCGAGCCTGCTCCGCCATTCCAAAAGATCATGGCTGATCTGGCCGTGGACTCGGCTCCACTTACCCGCCCGCTCCCCATAACCCTTAATTCCCTTATTGGTTAAAAATCTATCTATCTATCTGTGATTTGAATACATTCAATGAGCTAGCCTCAACTGCTTCCTTGGGCAGAGAATTCCACAGATTCACAACCCTCTTGGAGAAGAAATTCCTTCTCAACTCGGTTTTAAATTGACTCCCCCCGTATTTTGAGGCTGTGCCCCCTAGTTCTAGTCTCCCCGACCAGTGGAAACAACCTCTCTGCCTCTATCTTGTCTATCCCTTTCATTATTTTAAATGTTTCTATAAGATCACCCCTCATCCTTCTGAACTCCGAGTAAAGACCCAGTCTATTCAGTCTATCATCATAAGGTAGCCCCCTCATCTCCGGAATCAGCCTAGTGAATCGTCTCTGTACCCCCTCCAAGGCTAGTATATCCTTCCTTAAGTAAGGTGACCAAAACTGCACGCAGTACTCCAGGTGCGGCCTCACCAATACCCTGTACAGTTGCAGCAGGACCTCCCTGCTTTTGTACTCCATCCCTCTCGCAATAAAGGCCAACATTCCATTCGCCTTCCTGATTACCTGCTGCACCTGCAAACTAACTTTTTGGGATTAAAGGAAAAATTTGATTTTAGTGCCCAAAAAAAAAAAAACACAAAAAAACCCCCCAAAAAAAAACAAAAAAGGGCCTTGTGTGTGTCATCCAGGTCGGGTGGCACGGATACATGTTTATGTTTTGCAGGTTAACTCAAAAGAGTTTCATGCAGTGTAGCGGTTATCACGTTCGCTTCACACGCGAAAGGTCCCCGGTTCGAGCACGGGTGAAAACATTAATATACAGAAGAAGCTGGTGGACTTCTTCTGGAACAACAGGAAGCACTGGGTCTTTGCAGCGGTCTTGAGGCTCCCGCTTGGGGAGGGCGGTCAGTCGTTGGTGTGCGTCAGCGCCCAGCTCGCGACTTTCCGTCTTCAGACCCTGCAGAGATACCTTTACGTTGAGCCCCCTCCTGGGTGGCGTGCTCTGGCGACGTATTTCTTCCGCCAGCAGCACGGCCTCAACTACGACACGCAGCTCTTGTTTGTGAGTGTGGGGGGAGTCAGGACCGCCCTCCGGGAGCTGCCTGTCTTTTACAAGGAACTCATCAGGGTCTGGAACAAAGTCTCCACCAAGCGCAGCTCTCCACCGGCTGGAGCGGCGGCCGTCCTGCAGGAGCCGCTGCTCGGGAATCCGTACCTCCACGACCGAGGTTTTTGTGGCGGTCGGACGAGAGGGCTGTGGCTGGTGAGGTGACCAGGGTCAGGGACCTGCTCGATGGCGGAGGAGCGGGCTGGATGGCTCCAGACACGCTGGCACGGCGCCTAAATTCTGCCAACGTCCGCCACGCGGCCGATGCCATCGAGTCGCTAAAAAGAGCTCTGGGCCCCGACTCCGTTAGGTGCATCGAGGAGGCTCAAGCACGTGGGGAGATCCCGTCCGAACTGACCCCCGTCCGGACGGAATTCCTCATCGGCGCCAAACCCCCTCGGGGGCCGGCGCCTCACAACTTGAGCCGCCTCGGGGAAATCCCCTCCGTGCCTTTCAGTTCTGCGCGGAGGGGTTTCCTGTACGGGCTGCTCCTGCACACTCTCAACTTTGCCATCCTCGCCTGCCGTCCGGACACGCCATGGCGTACCATCTTGCCGTCCGGAGGAGGCGAGGGTCCGCGATGGAGGGCACTCTACGCGGGAGTCCTCCCATTATTTATCGGGGACTTGGCCTGGAGGGTGGTGCACGGAGCAGTGCCGTGCAACAAATTTTTAAGCCGGTTCGCGGACTCCCAGGCCGCCTGCAATTTCTGCGGTCTGGAGGAGTCCGTGTTCCATGTTTTTATTGAGTGCACGAGGTTGCAGCCCCTGTTTCATTATCTAAAGGGGCTGCTCCTGAAATTCTGGCTGCACTTCAGTCCCACTCTCCTGATCTTTGGGCACCCTGTGCGGAGGAGAGCGGGTAGGTCCGAGGGCCTCCTCGTCGGACTGCTCCTGGGCACGGCCAAGGGTGCCATCAGCCGGTCCAGGCAGCGGACGGTCAAGGGGGTCATTCAACCTGACTGCCTGCCTCTCTTCCGCTCTTACATCCGGTCCAGGGTGTCCTTGGAGATGGAGCACAAGGTGTCCACCGTTACGCTCGCGGCCTTCCGCGAGAGGTGGGCACCGGAGGGACTGGAGTGCATCATCACGCCCGGCAACCAAATTTTAATTTGATTTTACGTTTTAAAGTTTAATTTGTTTTAATTGCCGGTGCTTTTAGTGTCCCCCTCCCCTTTTATAGGGGGCACTTGGAGAAAAATTCAATTCTGTGCCAAAAAAAAAAATTGGCATTGTAAATGTTGGTGTTTCCCCCAGATCGGGGGGCACGGTTTAATGTTTTTTCCGTTAACTCCCTAAAAGAGTTTCATGCACAAGGACCCCCAGGTCCCTCTGCACTGCAGCATGTTGTAATTTCTCCCCATTCAAATAATATTCCCTTTTACTGTTTTTTTTTTCCCAAGTTGGATGACCTCACATTTTCCAACATTGTATTCCATCTGCCAAACCTTAGCCCATTAGCTTAACCTATCTAAATTTCTTTGCAGCCTCTCTGTGTCCGCTACACAACCCGCTTTCCCACTAATCTTTGTGTCATCTGCAAATTTTGTTACACTACACTCTGTCCCCTCTTTCAGGTCATCTATGTATATTGTAAACAGTTGCGGTCCCAGCACCGATCCCTGTGGCTCCATGCCTCGACTAATTAACACAAGTATTCCATATGCCGCCTTAACCACTTTATCTACCTGTCCTGCCACCTTCAGACATCTGTGGACCTGCACTCCAAGGACCCTTGGTTCCTCTATACTTCTCAGTATCATACCATTAAATGTATATACCCTTGCCTTGTTGGAGCTCCCCACATGCATTACCTCACGTTACCATTCACATACAGCTGAGGGAGAGAGACATCAATGTGGGTCATTCACATACAGCAGAGAGAGACAGACAATGTGGGTCATTCACATTCAGCCCAGAGAGAGGGAGAGAGACAATGTGGGTCATTCACATACAGCCCAGAGAGAGGGAGAGACAATGTGGGTCATTCACATACAGCCCAGGGAGAGGGAGGTGTGTGTGTCTCAGAGACCACCGGAAGTGACAACTGTGTGGGGAATAGAGGCAGCATGGGACACGTGCGCTGCCCGACTGTTGGGTCATTGGGCGGGGCGGGGCCCTGTGGGGCGGACCGGGACCCGCTTGGTGGGGGTGAATGTCAATCTCTCGGCGCTGCGGGCTCAGTACGCATGCTCGGTCCCTGTCCGAGTAGCCCGGATGGTTGCTGAATTTCTCTGACAGTTTTGTGGCTCACTGTTAGAGAGAGAGAGAGAGAGAGAGCACCGTGAGGGAGGGAGGGAGGGAGGGAGAGAGAGAGCGAGAGAGCACCGTGAGTGCGTGAGGGAGGGAGAGAGAGAGGGCATCGTGAGTGGGTGAGGGAGAGAGGGAGCACTGTGAGTGGGTGAGGGAGGGAGAGAGAGCAACGTGAGGGTGGGAGGGCGGGGCATGGCCCCGGGAGCGGGGACAGCACTCAGTGAGTGAGGGGGAGGGAAGGAGGTGCGGGGGGCCCCGGGAGTGGGCACAGCGCTCTGAGTGGGAGGGAGGGAGACGGCTCCCCCGGGGCGGGAGGAGCAGGGCAGGAACCATGCTGTGGGTAATGCCAGGGCTCGGGGGGATCAGGTGAATGTCTGCTTGCTTCCCCTCCCCCTGGGGCTCTCCCCACCCAACACTGCCGCACCTCCCTGTGTGGGGCCCTGCACTGAGCCCACCCCAGGGGGGGGGAGGGGTATTGTGGTCCTCCCACCGCTGGGGGCGCTGCACTCCGGCACTGTCCGTCCCACGCAGGCGCAGTGTTTCTCCCTGTGGTTAATCCGGGGATTCCCAGTCAAGGCTCAATGTGTGAGTGATGGCGGACATGGGATGGTTGCCCGGGTTACAGGGGGTGGGGCCCGGAGGCACAGCATGGTTGCCTGGGTTACAGGTGTGGGGCACGGGATGGTGTCCTGCATTACAGGGACGGGTGCCAGGGGACACAGGATGGTTGCCCGGGGACGGGGGCACAAGATGGCTGCCATAGTTTCAGGGGCGGGGCCGGGGGGGGGGCACGCGATGGTTGCCCGGGTTACAGTGGCGGGGCAGCACGCGATGGTTGCCCGGGTTACAGGGGCGGGGCAGCACGCGATGGTTGCCCGGGTTACAGGGGCGGCACTCTGGGCTGCAGCCTACAATATAAGGAGATGGGCAGTGATTACAGAGAGTGGAGAAAGTGTGAGTGACTGGTGTATGAGGTGGCTCTGGCTGCGGATTAGAGATTCTAGTTTCAATTGATTTTGATTTTACATAGAAACATAGAAAATAGGTGCAGGAGTAGGCCATTCGGCCCTTCTAGCCTACACCGCCATTCAATGAGTTCATGGCTGAACATGCAATTTCAGTACCCCATTCCTGCTTTCTTGCCATACCCCTTGATCCCCTTAGTAGTAAGGACTACATCTAACTCCTTTTTGAATATATTTAGTGAATTGGCCTCAACAACTTTCTGTGGTAGAGAATTCCACAGGTTCACCACTCTCTGGGTGAAGAAGTTTCTCCTCATCTTGGTCCTAATTGGCTTACCCCTTATCCTTAGACTGTGACCCCTGGTTCTGGACTTCCCCAACATTGTGAACATTCTTCCTGCATCTAACCTGTCTAAACCCATCAGAATTTTAAACGTTTCTATAAGGTCCCCTCTCATTCTTCTGAACTCCAGTGAATACAAGCCCAGTTGATTTAGTCTTTCTTGATAGGTCAGTCCCGCCATCCCAGGAATCAGTCTGGTGTACCTTCTCTGCACTCCCTCAATAACAAGAATGTCCTTCCTCAGGTTAGGAGACCAAAACTGTACACAATACTCCAGGTGTGGTCTCACCAAGGCCCTGTACAACTGTAGCAACAACTCCCTGCCCCTGTACTCAAATCTCCTCGCTATGAAGGCCAACATGCCATTTGCTTTCTTAACCGCCTGCTGTACCTGCATGCCAACCTTCAATGACTGATGTACCATGACACCCAGGTCTCGTTGCACCTCCCCTTTTCCTAATCTGTCACCATTCAGATAATAGTCTGTCTGTCGAGGAAATTTCTAAGTTAAAGTAACTCAAGCGGAGATTTCAGAGTCTTGCTTCAAGAGATTCTTTAATAGTACAGGCGAGATATCTCGGAGAGCTGCTTGGTCGTTACCAAGGCAATACTCTGAAATTCTATAGAAACTTGTTCCATCTTTATACAGAAAAAAAGGAATTCTATCTCTACAATTGACAACTACATTATTCAGGAACATTACCAATTCTAAACAGGGCACAAAGGTCAGTTTACACAGCCCAACAGTATCTTGTCACGTCATTATTCAATCTTTTCGAGGGTCAGCAGGATCATCACTAAAAGCCCCTCTTATCTGTTTTCGCAGATCAGAGAAATCAGTTTGTCCAGGCAATGGGGGTATCTTAACATATACAAATACCAGATGTACAGCCTTCATGTTATCTGTTCTTTTCTAACAAAGAAGAGACATCAAGTATTTTCTGGCCTTGCAGGATTCTGCAGTCTCAGCACAGAATTAAACTTACTAAAAGGAAAAGAGAAATTTAACCCCTTCCTATATCGTGAACTAAAGTTCTTCCACAACTCCCTCCTTGTTGATCTTTTATCTTTTAATGATCAACATGCTTTCCTTCTTAGATAGAAAAGGGAGGCTCATACCCCTCGGGGTAAGGTCTCATCTCTAAACATTCTTTTTCATTATAGTCATCTAACTGTCCCTCTATTCTGTTTAACCTTCCTTTCACGATCACATTTTTCTGCTCTATTTTTTCTACTAGGTTCATTACTTGTCCTAACAGGGATCTTACTTTCAGCCCCATTCCACAGACAATTAGCAGCAGAATCAGCAAAATTACACCAAGTACTACTATCGGGTGTATTGCCAGTTTTAATACCGCTGTTGCCCTGGGGGACCAGCCTAGGAATATATCCCACCAGTGATGCGCTGTTATAGAGGTAACTGTGTTTGCTATTCGTACTAATTGTCCCTTTTTAAAACTCATTTCTATCTCAAATTGGTGAATATCTCTGCCCCGCTTGGACAATGCCTTTTCTATTTCTTTGTCATTTTGTATTAAATTATGCAGTCGGGTTAAATTAATTGTAGGTGGTAATGGTTCAATTCTGTGCACCGTTAAATACTTCTCCACATTTTTCCACTGTCCAAAAGTATAAGTTCTTTTTTCTTCTGGGTTATATCGAGTGTAAACTCCTTTCACACAAATATTAATAGGAGGTATATATAAAATCCCGTCTAAGTAGACGGGTTTATTTCCTGTTAGGCAAACTTCGTTTTGGCCTATCTCTGAGACCTCTGTGTCATTAGCTTGTTTTAGTTCCCACTTGCATATTCCTGTCGAGTGCTGTAAAGAACATGGTTCGTGGATGGCGGTTCGGTAAGGACAAACCATCCCGAATGGCCATTTAACACATCCCCTGTCATGATGTGTTAGATTCCTTTCATCGACCCAGTCCCCTTTAAATTTTGGATACCAAAAGTTCTGTCCGAATAATTGGGGTATTACTTGATACTGACACCAAATTTCCTTCTTAGTCATACTTATTATTTCCATTGTGATATTACATCCGTCTATATCACAGCTAGTGTATTTTTCTTGAGGTTTGAGGACAAGATCTGGAAACTTATTTCGTTGCTTGATTCCCAGTAACCTTTCCCAGGTCTCAGCGTGGAAAGATAGTATTTTCCTTTCTAACTCGGCTCTCAATAACTGTCTGATAGTCTCCTTAAACATGCAGCTGGTGTACCAATTTACCCCTTTCTGTTCCTTCATCAGGTTTTCGATTTCCTTTTCTATTTCTTTACTTTGCCTCCACGTCATTTTGTCTGTTATGTAGCCAGATACCTGTAGTTGCTGTAGCCCTTCATCCCACGCGTTTCTCAACTCTATACTTTCTCCTATTAGTCCTCCTACAACCTGGATTTTGTTTTGCAGAGTCTCTATATCTATTGTGTTCAAGGCTCCCATTCCTACTCCTACCCCACCTAATACAGTTCCCAGCACGTCTCGCTTTTTTCTCAAGGATCGGTCCAGTGTGACTCCAACACTGGTCGTGTTGCAACCATCCCTCTCCCTTAGTGGATATAGGATTTGTATGGTTAAATTTACTATACCTGGGGATCTTACTACCGATATGCAGGTGGTCAATATCCGTTTTAAATGGCCCGGATCTCTGGGGGAATGCCTATTTTTATTATGTGTCCACTGTTTAATATAGGTTCCCCCATGTAGTATTTTTGTACGGTTCATGCACTTTACCCATCCTCTGTTTTCTATTTTAAAATGACAATCTTCTTCGGGGTCACAAAACGTGCCATTAGTTTCTTGGCTCTCAGCTATTTCCTTGCTGGTCAGGCATGTCATATGTACCTTCCATTTCAAGGTTATGTTAAATCCTTCCTCACTGGTTATTTTCACTTCCCCTGATCTTGGGTCCACCCCTATTCCGCAGGCCTCACACCTTACTGTGAAGTTCCCCACTTTGCAATCCTCTTTTTCCGAACATACATAAGTGTCCTGCTGTCCTGCTTTGTCAATCGTGCCCCAGGCCATTTCTCCTTTCCATATTTTACCTTCTTTTATAAACCTTTCTTCTGTTTTAACTCTTCCCACTGCCAGAAGGATTAACATACCCAGTGTCCCCTGATAGTTTTGCCAGGAGTCCTTCCTCATCTTCCTCCCTTTGTTTTCTTCTATAATGCTCCTGAACCAATTCGTTAAAATAATAGCTTACTAGTACATAGTAACAGTGATCCACAAGATAAAGACCCAAATTGGTATACAGGCAAGTTCTGACATCTAGCTTGATACTTCGGGGTATTATGCTCTTAGTCCAGCCTGGCTCGGTAGAAACAAAAGGGGATCAGTACAGTTCTTTTCGGGGTGTGTCCGCCCTAGCTCGGTATTTCTTCTTCTTGCTGTGTTTCGTCTGGAAGGTAGTATTTACATCGGGTGGCGTGTATCCAATTTGGATGTTTTTCCAGTTTCAGGGTGGTTCTTGTTGTGAGGATTATCTGATATGGTCCCTTCCACCTAGGAGAAAAAGATTCCTTGTTTAGAGTTTTCACTAATACTTGCTCTCCCGGCCTGAAAGGGTGCATGTTTCCCTCTGACGGAGGTACTTGGGTCTGTTTTATTCGCTCATGCAGGCTTCTCGCTATTTCACACATGGCCTGAGCATATTTTAGCGACTTTTCGTCATTCCAAATTAATGCTACCTTTTCTGCTCCTAGTGGCGGTTTTACACCAGTAGGCATTGGCCTTCCTAATAAGGCTTCATGGGGTGTCAAACCAGTATTTCGGTTCTTTTGGTTTCTTATGGTATATAGTACCAATGGAAGGGCATCTGGCCATTTTAGTCCTGTTTCTTGACATACTTTAGTAAGGGTGGATTTTATCACTCCATTGACTCTTTCCACCATGCCTGAGGACTGAGGTTGATACGGTATGTGCAATTTCCACTGGAAACCTAGCGCTTCGGCTAGATTCTGCACTATTTTTCCTGTAAAATGTGTTCCTCTGTCACTGTTGATTCCCATAGGTATCCCATATCTTGGCACTATTTCTTTAAATAGGATCTTCACTACTGTTCGGGCATCATCCTTCCTTGTTGCATATGCCTCTACCCACCTTGTAAACATATCTACTATTACTAATAGATACTTAAAGCCTAATACTGGAGGCATGTGGACAAAATCAATTTGCAAATTTTCAAAGGGCATGCTTGGTTGGGGTAGATGGTCATATTCTGCAGGCGTCTTTCCTCTATTGTTTCGTTGGCAAATTTGGCAGGTTTTAGCAATTTTCTCAATTATTACTGTTATTCCTGGTGCATACCATTGCGCATTGATAGCATGTATCATCCCTCCTTTGCCCATGTGAGCCTGACCATGAGCTAGGCGAGACAAGGGCAAAAACAAAGACCTGGGACATACAGTTCGTCCGTCAGGATGGGTCCAGATATTATTTTTTAAAAAACATCCTTGTTTCTCCCATGTTTTTCTTTCCTGCACTGTAACTTGTTGCTGTGTTATTTCAAGTTGTTGGGCGCTCAGTGTTGGCAGAGGGGAGACTGAGGCTGCCTGTAGGCAGCACGTCTGTTCCAAAGCGGCTCGTCGGGCCGCCTCGTCGGCCCTCCTATTTCCTATTGATACTTCATCTTCACCAGTTGTGTGGGCTGCGCATTTAATAACAGCAACCCTTTTTGGCAATTGAATGGCATCTATCAGGTTAAGCACTAATTGTGAGTGCTTAATATGCTTCCCGCCAGAGGTGATGAAGCCTCTGTTTTTCCATAGTTGTCCAAAATCATGGACTACACCAAATGCATATCTTGAATCGGTATATATATTAGCAGATTGATTTTTAGCTAATATACATGCTCTAGTTAGGGCGAACAATTCAGCTGCCTGTGCCGAGGTTCCGGGGGGCAAGGCAAATGCCTCAACAATTTCATATGGGTTCGCAATAGCATAGCCTGCCAGGAGCAAATTGTCTGATGGTCTGTGAGACGACCCATCTGTATAAAGAATGAGATCGGGATTGTCCATTGGTTCCGTAAGCAAATCTGGTCTAGGCATGGTAGCCATCTCCACTGTTGACAGACAGTCGTGCTGGTCTGGGTCCTCTATTTCTCTAGTGGAGGTGGTAGGAACAAAAACAGCAGGGTTTACTGCAGGCGCACGGCGAAAAGTGTAGTTAGGGTGTGACAACAGCAGCACCTCGTAGCCTGTCCTTCGGGATGCTGTGAAATGCTGAGTTGCTGCGGAATTCAACAATAACAGCACCGCATGCGCGGTGATAACAGTGCACGGATAGTCCAATACAATTGGCACTGATTTTTCCACCATGACCGCAGTAGCGGCTACAGCACGCAGACAAGCAGGCATTCCTCGTACTACTGGGGGGAGCATTACCGAATAATAAGCAACTGGTCTATTTCCCCCACCATGTTCTTGGGTTAACACTGCTGTTGCGAATCCTTCTTTTTCATTCACATACATTTGAAAAGGTTTCGAATAGTTCGGAAGTCCCAATGCTGGAGCGTTAGTAATAGCATTTTTTAACTGTTTAAATGCTTCTTCCCTCTCAGGGGTCCATTCCACTTTAGGTGGGGCTTCTTTTAAGGCAGCTGATCGTAGAGCCGCATCCCATTCCCGATAGTCGGGGATCCATTGTCTACAGTATCCCACCATCCCTAGAAAAGATAAAACATCCTTCTTTGTCCTTGGTGTGGGGGTGTTTTGGATGGTTTGAATTCTTTCAGGTCCCAGCTGCCTCTGCCCCTGGGATATACGAAACCCTAGGTACTGCACTTGGACTTGGCAGAATTGTAACTTTTGCAGTGAAACCCGATGCCCTCTTTCACATAGGTGCTGTAAAAGCTTTATAGAGTCTTGCATACATTCAAACCCGTGGCTGGAGGCCACGAGCAGATCGTCAGCGTATTGTAATAGCACCGACTGATCTGATAATGAGCAGTCCTCGAGGTCTCTTTTTACGGCTGCCGCATAAACTGCGGGGCTTTCGGTATACCCCTGGGGCAGCCTAGTCCACGTATACTGTTGTTTCTTATACGTGAAGGCAAACAAATATTGACTTTCCTCTTTTAAAGGGATGGAGAAGAATGCCGAACACAGATCTACTACAGTAAAGACAGTAGCTGTGGGTGGGATAGCGGATAGTATGATGTTGGTGTCCGGTACCACAGGGGTGATAGGGACTACTATCTTATTTATAGCTCTTAGATCTTGTACAAATCTCCACTCATTTGGTCTATTAATCTTCGGGATAGGCAGTATCGGCGTATTACACGGGCTCTGTGTCTTTTTCAGGACGCCTTGCTCTAACAGTGCTAAGATGACTGGCTCTATCCCTTCTTCCGCCTCCGGTGGCAGTCTGTACTGCCTTATACTTGGTAATACAGCATTTTTTATCAACTGTACCCTATGGGGCACCGCAGAATAGACTTGTCCAACATGGTTTTTATGTTTAGCCCAGAGTTCGGGGGACACTTGACTCAGTGCCATTGGTATGTTAGGGCTAGTTTGTCCGGGGGGTTGCTGTTTTTCAAACGTAGCATCGTGCCCTTTTCTCTCCCAGTGGAGAATTCCTCTGTCACGGGTGATAAATTCTAGCCGTATATCCTGCAGTTCTATCATCGCCCATGGTTGATAACCTGGTCGCTGTCTTTTCTCTTCTATGTCTAAGATCATCCCGCCCATGTCTTTAGGTTTTGCTGGGGGCTTTACAGCCAATGTCAGATGGGGTGTCGTATTTTCTTCTTTAAATCGTTTTTGTTGTAAGGCTGTTAGCTCCACGGCCACCCCCAACCCTTCAGGTCCGAAGTAAATGCTGGGAGTGGCCTTTATCACTTCATTTTTATTTAAGAATGGTTGTATAAGGCGCTGATAATTGTCAGCCTTTTGTCGAGTATACCAGGCGGTACAGTGAAGCTGGACTGCCTCATAGCTTGTCAAGATGATATACAATAACTCTTTAATATTAGGGTCAATTTTAATCTTTAAGTTTTCCACTGCCTCTTTTATCAGGGGGGAGTAGAAGTTGCCACTCAGTTGCCAACTATAAAGGGCAGCACTTTCTTCATTCTTTTCCTCTTTCTCTCTTTCTATCCCATTAAAGAACTGATGAATGTTATTTGGAGGGATCTCCATAAACATCCCTTCCTTTGTGCAATATATTGTGGCTCCTAGTTTGCACAAAGTCTGTCTTCCTAATAGAGGGAGAGGCGTTGTCTTAGAGACTATCAGGGTTTCGTCATTAACTTGTTGTCCTTCAATTGTCAATTTAGTAGGTTCGGATAAAAAATCTTTCAAGGGGACGCCGGCCACACCCATGCTTAAAACAGTGGTGTTGCTTACGGGTAATCCCACAGAGGGCGGTACAGAGGACATAGTGGCGCCGGTATCCACCAGGAACTTTACATAAGTGTTTCCTACTTTTAGTATTGCTAAGGGATTTTCTTCTATGTCCGTTGATAAGCGAAGAGTCGCTGCCTGTACCGTTATGCCTCTGGGGCATCCCTATGCTGATTGATACGGATTGGGGTTAGAAAAGGAAAATTGAGGGGCCGGTGGAGGTGGAGGTTCGGAAAAGTTCCCTTGCGACCCTCCATTCTGTTTGGGCGGGCATCTACAGTCGCGAGCCCAATGCCCTATTCTTCCACAATTTCTACACTCATCTTGAGAGCGATCTTGCTGTGACCACTGTCCTCTTCCTCTTCCTCTACCCCTAAATCCCCCTCGATTCTGCGCCTGCCCTCCGCCTCTCTGCTGGTAATATTGACCTGTTGCTTTGGTTTTAGTTACGTAATTGAACAATCCCTCCCTGTCCATGTTTGCCAAGACAGTGACTGTCTCTTTCCAGGTTTTTCCTTGCCAATCTAAAACTTTAATTTTGTAGGTCTTTGCATGCTGTGGTAACATGCAGTTCAGCAGTGTTTGTACTGCTAAAGGTTCATTCGTATCTAAGGGTATTCCTGCATACTCCTCCCAGCTATTTTTCCACCTGGCTGCGAAATCTATCATTGATTCTTCCGCTTTCTGCAAACAGCGAGCAACCTCCCCTATATCCCCATGTTTTCTAGCCCCTTGTAGAATTGCATTCCGTCCTCTATTCTGTAGCCAGTGTGTTAAAGATTCGTTTCCTTCATTTAGCAAATCATTATTAGCTCTCCAATCCCCTTCTTCTCCGGGCGGGATATGGAACATATCTTTTACTCCCTGCCAGGAAGATCCGTACGCTGCTTGTAATAATAGTTTAACATCCCCTGGTAGCGGATTATAAATTGTACAGGTCTGCTCAAGCCAGTTATGAAATGCAACAGGTTTCTTTACCGGGTTTGGGGCTGCAGAGATCATATCTCTGGCCTCTCCCGGAGACCAGGGTTTTAAAACCGCTGTGGTTCCTATCATTATTCGGGGATTTTGGAGGAGGAGGGTAGAGTCGGCTTCTGCCTGAGCTGGGGTTGTTTGTGACCTTAGGACCATACCAGCTCTCAGATTGGCTCCCCCTCCCTCTGCTGCTTCAGCCTCTGCTGCTTCAGCCCCTGCTCCTAATACCCCCGGGTTTCCTTCATCAGCTCCTCCATTAGGTGGTGGGGCCGGGAAGACAGCTAGTTCTCCCTGGGCTTGATCTCTATGGGCAATAACCATTTCTAAAATTTCCTGCCAGCTATTTCGCTTTGGGGGTTCTATGCGAGGATAGAGTCCCACGGTTGGTGCTGAGGGGATAGGGAGGTTTGGAGGGCTATAAGAGGGAGGTTTTTCAGTTTCCCCCTTTTCTTTCTCTCCTGATTTATTCTCTGATATTTTTACTTTCGGAGGCTGATGTCTTTTTGCAACCTCTAGCCATTTAATAAAACATTTATCCATATAATCTTTGTCCCAAGTAGGGTCTCCTCCCCCTTCCTTAGTTATTTTCCTCCATTCTTCGATTAAAGACAATTTAAAACTTCCTCCATATGGCCAGTCCCCATCAGACCAACCATATAAATCGCTACTAAATGTTACCGCGTATCGGTCATCCCCCGTTTCTTTAATTACAGTGTCCGCCGGCGAGCCGGGTGGCACAATTGGATCTCCTACCTTCTCTCGTTGCTTTACTACCTTACGAATCCTTTTTTCAGTTTTACGCTGCATACTCATTCTTTTAGTTGGAGGGTCGGTTTTCTTCCCTTTTCTAGGAACTGGACGCAAGCATCCTGCTCGACTAGAGCTGTTTCCCATTCTCTCCGGGTGCAGTTTCTCGCGGTGTTTCCTGAAACGAGAGGTTAAGACACGCCCACAAAAATATATACACACACAGTATTTACAAAGCGCTCACCGGTGTCTCTTTTCGGCTCGGGTCTCCTTTAGCTTTCTTGTTATTTTAGCTTCTTACGGTAGCTACCCTATGCCTTACCCTTCCGGGATCTAGGCGGCTTGCCCCCTTTTCTAGGACAGCCTAGGCACTTTCCCCTTTAAGCTGGGAAAATCCTTTTAAAATTCCTCTTTTTCTTTTAAGCCAATTTTTACTTTTAATTTTGTTCGTTTGGGATCTCGTTATCAGAGATCCTGCCGACTACGCCAGAAACTGTCGAGGAAATTTCTAAGTTAAAGTAACTCAAGCGGAGATTTCAGAGTCTTGCTTCAAGAGATTCTTTAATAGTACAGGCGAGATATCTCGGAGAGCTGCTTGGTCGTTACCAAGGCAATACTCTGAAATTCTATAGAAACTTGTTCCATCTTTATACAGAAAAAAAGGAATTCTATCTCTACAATTGACAACTACATTATTCAGGAACATTACCAATTCTAAACAGGGCACAAAGGTCAGTTTACACAGCCCAACAGTATCTTGTCACGTCATTATTCAATCTTTTCGAGGGTCAGCAGGATCATCACTAAACGCCCCTCTTATCTGTTTTCGCATATCAGAGAAATCAGTTTGTCCAGGCAATGGGGGTATCTTAACATATACAAATACCAGATGTACAGCCTTCATGTTATCTGTTCTTTTCTAACAAAGAAGAGACATCAAGTATTTTCTGGCCTTGCAGGATTCTGCAGTCTCAGCACAGAATTAAACTTACTAAAAGGAAAAGAGAAATTTAACCCCTTCCTATATCGTGAACTAAAGTTCTTCCACACTGTCTCTCTGTTTTTACCACCAAAGTGGACAACCTCACATTTATCCACATTATACTTCATCTGCCATGCATTTGCCCACTCACCTAACCTATCCAAGTCGCTCTGCAGCCTCATAGCATCCTCCTCGCAGCTCACACTGCCACCTAACTGAGTGTCATCTGCAAATTTGGAGATACTACATTTAATCCCCTCGTCTAAATCATTAATATACAGTGTAAACAGCTGGGGCCCCAGCACAGAACCTTGCGGTACCCCACTACTCACCGTCTGCCATTCAGAAAAGTACCCATTTACTCCTACTCTTTGCTTCCTGTCTGACAACCATTTCTCAATCCATGTCAGCACACTACCCCCAATCCCATGTGCTTTAACTTTGCACATTAATCTCTTGTGTGGGACCTTGTCGAAAGCCTTCTGAAAGTCCAAATATACCACATCAACTGGTTCTCCCTTGTCCACTCTACTGGAAACATCCTCAAAAAATTCCAGAAGATTTGTCAAGCATGATTTCCCTTTCACAAATCCATGCTGATTTGGACCTATTATGTCACCTCTTTCCAAATGCGCTGCTATGACATCCTTAATAATTGATTCCATCATCTTACCCACGACCGATGTCAGGCTGACCGGTCTATAATTCTCTGTTTTCTGTCTCCCTCCTTTTTTAAAAAGTGAGGTTATATTGGCTACCCTCCACTCGATAGGAACTGATCCAGAGTCAATGGAATGTTGGAAAATGACTCTCAATGCATCCGCTATTTCCAAGGCCACCTCCTTAAGTACTCTGGGATGCAGTCCATCAGGCCCTGGGGATTTATCGGCCTTCAATCCCATCAATTTCCCCAACACAATTTCCCGACTAATAAAGATTTCCTTCAGTTCCTCCTCCTTACTAGACCCTCTGACCCTTCTTATATCCGGAATGTTGTTAGTGTCCTCCTTAGTGAATACCGAACCAAAGTATTTGTTCAATTGGTCCGCCATTTCTTTGTTCCCCGTTATGACTTCCCCTGATTCTGACTGCAGGGGACCTATATTTGTCTTTACTAACCTTTTTCTCTTTACATATCTATAGAAACTTTTGCAATCCGTCTTAATGTTCCCTGCAAGCTTCTTCTCGTACTCCATTTTCCCTGTCCTAATCAAACCCTTTGTCCACCTCTGCTGAGTTCTAAATTTCTCCCAGTATCCGGATTTGCTGCTATTTCTGGCCAATTTGTATGCCACTTTCTTGGCTTTAATACTATCCCTGATTTCCCTTGATAGCCACGGTTGACCCACCTTCGCTTTTTTATTTTTATGCCAGACAGGAATGTACAATTGTTGTAGTTCATCCATGCGGTCTCTAAATGTCTGCCATTGTCCATCCACAGTCAATCCCTCAAGTATCATTCGCCAATCAATCCTAGCCAATTCATGTCTCATACCTTCAAAGTTACCCTTCTTTAAGTTCTGGACCATGGTCTCTGAATTAACTGTTTCATTCTCCATCCTAATGCAGAATTCCACCATATTATGGTCACTCTTCCCCAAGGGGCCTCGCACAATGAGATTGCTAATTAATCCTCTCTCATTACACAACACCTAGTCTAAGATGGCCTTTCCCCTAGTTGGTTCCTCGACATATTGGTCGAGAAAACCATCCCTTATGCACTCCAGGAAATCCTCCTCCACCGTATTGCTTCCAGTTTGGTTAGCCCAATCTATGTGCATATTAAAGTCACCCATTATAACTGCTGCTCCCTTATTGCATGCACCCATAATTTCTTGTTTGATGCCCTCCCCAACATCACTACTACTATTTGGAGGTCTGTTCATGTGGATATCTGAACGGAATATATGGAATTAAGGACAGTAAAGTAAACGGGATATATGAAAATGTATAAGCCATGGAAGAATAGCTGGGAGAATGTCAGATTGCAAATAGTGCAACATCAGCATAGCTAACAGTCTGTCTCAAGGTTTCAAGTCACTAATCCTGCCAATAACATCTAATTGTAACATAAAATAAATCTGCAGAATTGCAAGGTCTCAGTTAGTCGTCACACCATTAGATTGAAACATTTAGAGGCAATGCTTGAGCTTTCAAGAAGAACATCTCATATAGATTGACTAATGAGTGGCTGAGTTAGACTGTCAATCCATTTGTATTTTGTTATCTGATTTCAAAACTGTATAACTGTTGATGCTTTACGATGTAACTTCACCTATCCGTAGGGAGTGTGTACGCTCTATCCAGAGGGTATATCTTCTGTCTGATAGGTCTTACTGGCCAGTATAATAAAGACTGCTTTGTTCAAAGCACAAGAGGTATTCGACTCAATAATTTTACTGAACCAGATTGAAGTAAAAGAATCCGGGAATTTACATTTGGTGTCAGAAGTGGGATCTCAACGGACGACTGCCGAAAACTTGCGAATTAAGAGCCAGACTAGCCTTGGACGAGACGAGGGGAAAGTGGCCACTGGAGTGAGTATGATTTCAATACTGCTCCAGTTTCCCTCGGTTTCAAGTCTGAGGAAAGTTTAGCCACTCGCTGGTTCTCAGGTAGTGTCTGAACGAGATCCAGGACAATCTGGTGAATACCTTTCAAACTTAGAAGAGGGATAGAGATAGGGAAATTGCGCGATGACGCAAACCAAGCGGCGACTTGGAAAGATAGGTTATAGTTAGAGCTAGATAGGGATAGATGATCAATCATGGATCCAAAAATTAATAGGAAAGAAAAGAGACTCTTGTGAATGTCTGTTTAAATGAGAAATGCTTCTGTGATTTTTACTGTTTAAAAAAAAAGCCGGGGAGTTGTGGTTTGTTTTATCTCAAACAGAATGAAAGTTTGTTTTAACCCTTCATAGTGTTGTCCTGTATGTGGGAAGTTTAAGAGTGTGAACCTTATTGAATTACGTATATTCGGATGATAAGTTACGGAGCCAGGAAATGCACAAAGGATAGGTTTGTTAAAAAAAAAAGAAAAAAATTACATGGTCCCGGTGGTTTAAAAAAAAAGAAAAACTTGTTGAAAGAAAACATTCAGAGAAGGCACAGCAAAACAACTGAGATGGATTCAAAAGGATTTAAAAAAAAATTATATTAAATAACACGACCTTGAGGCTGGAACAATTGAGATAACGAAAAGCAGTCCACAGCCTACGTGCCAGACTTCTCTCTAGTCATGGAAAAAAAGTAACGTACTAAATAGGTGCTGAAAGAAAAAAATGTTCTGAGATTTTAAATTATGAAAAAAATTCCACTGCAGTAAAAAAAAATAAATCACTCCTGTCCAGTTGGCAGAAAAACTCCATTAAATTAGGGCTTTCATTGACTGATTGAATTTAAACTGCGCAGTAACGCGAAAGGATAGGGAAATTTGGAAACAAAGAAATTAATTGAGGCTCATAAGAAATCAAAATTAGAAAATTAGGCTCACAGGGAATAAAATGGGGATTTAAATAGAGGATAGGTGTTCAACTCAGGTACGACGTCGACCTTGTATATCACTTGGCCCGTCTAGGCTCTGATTGAATTTTAAAAAAACCCCGCAGGAACTCGGAAGGTAGGGCCGACGCGAACGCGCAGCGGCGCAGACGCACAAACAACGCGAGACGCGCAGCGGCGCGAGCGTGCGGCCGAGAGGAGAAGGGCCGAAGCGAACGCGCAGGGAAGCGAATGCGCAGTGAAGCGAACGCGCAGTGACGTAGACGCGCAGTGACGCAGAGGCGCAGCAACGCGAATCGCGAAAGTCAGTGCTAGTGTCAGTAAGTCTTTGTAAGCCTTAAGTGTTTAGAGTTTTAAGTATTTAAATCGCGCGGCGACGCGGGTAAGTGTTAGAAGTCTTTGTCTATCTTGTATTGAAATCGCGCGGCGACGCGAACCGCGCGGCGACGCGGGTAAGTGTTAGATGTCCTTGTTTATCTTTTAAAGTTTTAAGTATCTTAACTCGTGCGGCGACGCGAGCCACGGGTCGACGCGGATTGCGTGGCGACGTGAACTGCGAGGCAACGCGGATTGCGCGGCGACGTGAACTGCGGGGCGACGTGTGAGTTTTAAGTATCCTAAATCATGCGGCGACGCGAACCGCACGGCGACGCGAGTCAGTGTTAGCATTAGTAAAGTTTGTTTATTTGGAGTTAGTTAAAGTCAGTGTTAGTTTCTGTAAAGTCTGTGTCTATTTTTAAGTTTGTTTAAATTGCACGACGACACGAACACGTAGCGACACAGTAATACGAGGAGCAGTGTGAAAATGGGTAATCAGTTAGATAAAACCACAGATGCGGATAGTCCGCTACAAAAGTTATGTGAGGAATTCCCTAAAAGAGCTGAAGACTTTAGAAAATTATCAGGAGCCCTGAATAAATTATTAGGGGATGACCAGTGGCCTCTAGGTGGCACTAGAAGCGTAGAGGTAGCAAAAAAAGCACAGGGATTAATTTGGAGAAGGGGACGAGGAAAAGGGGATAAAAATTTAATTGCAACCTGGCGACATTATTGTCAGAAATTAAAAGATGCATCACTTCTGTCAAGTTGGCAAACAAATGCTATTAAATTAGGACTTTCATTGACAGAGGGAACACATGTTAAAACTGTAGACGTCTTAAAGAAAGAATGTGCGCACGAGAAACTTGCTAAGAGATCCTCTGGGACCTCTGAGAAAGGTATTGATCAACTACAAGTTAAAATGGCTGGCTTTGTGTTAACCGAGGCTGATGATGAAATTGATGAGTGGCCACTGACTCAGCGCCCAACGGCGCCTCCCGCACCCCCTGGCCTCTTGCTCCAGTCCTCTTCCCAACACCCTCCACCTAACACTCCGGTAAAAAGAGGAGTTAAAAATAACCCCATACCACCAAAGCAACAAACCCGAACTGACTCCTCATCCTCTGATAGCGATTCGGATCCCCAGTTTACAAGCAATATAGCCGAAAGGACCAGATCTCACACTCGAAAGGGCAGAACTATATCTCGACATCACAAACAGTCCCGTAAATCTTCTAGTCAATCTACCAGTCCAAGTTGTGAAATACATAGCAAACACCCCCGCCGATCGAGACGCAGAACTGTCAAGCAGTCAGACAGCTCTGAAACATCCTCCGGCCTAGAAATGATTTCCAAGATCCCAAAGTCCCGACACCAATTCCCTGTCAGACCAATGCCAAACCCTGATGCACAACAAGCTGCAGACCACCTCTCTATAGATGTCTGTGATCTTCAAACAACTATTTGATTGCTCACGCTATCCGGACAGATGGAGAGGACAGTTAGGTATTATTGGCAGGAAAAGAAAGGGGAGGGGGGGAAGGTGCACCCCCAACCCGGGTCAAGACTGAGTACGTGACTAGAAAGGAAGAGCCATCTCGGGAGGAAGGATCAATAGAACCGTAGTGTTGCATACAGAATTGGATGGATAAGCAAGGATACGGTGATACTAAACAACCAAACGGCCCGAGCCCTGCTAATAAACCTCCCTATTGTCCCCGGCATGGTATGGGAAGAGGCCGGGACTGGGTAAGAGGAATTGACTGTTTTAATTGTGGGCAGGAAGGACATTGGAATAAAAATTGCCCCTACCGTCAGCATGGAAAAGGAAGAGGAGGAAGAGGAGGGGGGCAAGGGGGGAGAGGAGGATCTTACACTAACTTCTCCCAGAACAACCCCTTTGGTCAATTGTCCCCCGATTGACTACGCAGCTTGATTGTGCAGGGATCCTCCCCGGACGACGAACCCATTCTGAATGAGTGGCAACCCTTTTTGATAGATACGGGAGCCTTCATGTCTTCTCTACAATCAAAGCTTAAACTCCCTGCCTCTACTGAAACACAGGAACTTTCAGGATTCCTGGGACAAATCTCGACATTCCCAGTGTCAGAACCGGTTAAAATGGGTTACCAGGAAGAATCGGTGGAACATCGAGTTGTTATCACAACCAATCTGGACTGTAACTTGATGGCTAGAGACCTCCTTTGCAAATTCCAGTTGCATTTGGAGTATGGAGATAATGGGATTGTTGTAAAACAGGAAACCCTTAAGCGGCAGTATTATACCACTCGAACCCCTCAGTGGTGGTCTCTGGACCTGCCGCAGGCACCCTATCACGTGACCCTAGCATACGATCCCAGTGGAAAGAATCAGGACCTGCAGAACTTTTATCAGGATCACGAAGGGGAAGTGAAGGGAATTCTATTAAGGGCTAGAGTGACTGGACTGGAAAGAGAGGCAGATTTTGTGGAAGTGGATAAGAATCTGTGGAAACAGCCCCTAACAATGGCACCGCATATTGCTCGTGAAGTATTAGCCCCTCACCATGCTAAAGATTTGGGAGTTATGGTACGCAAGGCCATAGATGAGGCTGACCCAACCAGCCGGGATGTGCAAATCGTAAAACATGGCCGAACAGTCCAATTTCATGGGGACCCCGAGAAGGTCTTAAGGACTCTACAGCATCATACTGGCTCCGGCATACCTGATTATGTGGATCCTCATGTGTGGGCAGAGAACCCCTCCCAAGTGGGTTATACTCCCATTGATCCGATTGAGATCCCAGTGCAGGGCAATCCGACAGAACCCACTGAAATCACAGGCAATCCTAAACTGACCTTTCGGCACTGTACTGCAATTAATCCGGCCTGTTTTCTTACTGAGCCACCCCAAGATGAGGAAGAACCCAGTCATGATTGTTTATGTATGTTGACGGAAGTACTTCTATTAATCCAGAAGATACACGAATCTCAGGATACGCCATAGTAAACCAGGAGAATCAGGTCTTGGAATCTGCCGCTTTTGAAACCGCCTATTCTGCTCAACAAGCTGAACTATTCGCCCTCACCCGAGCCTGTATCTTGGCCAAAGATCTCAAAGTCAATATCTATACCGACTCTAGGTATGTCTTTGGGGTGGTCCATGATTTTGGACAATTGTGGAAAAATAGGTGATTCCTAACCTCACAGGGGAATGAGATATCTCATAAACAGTTAGTATCTGATTTGTTGCAAGCCCTCATGTTCCCCAAACGCATTGCCATTGTCAAATGTACCGCCCATACGACCGGAAATTCTCTGGTTGATATAGGGAATCGTTGTCCTGACCAAGAGGCCAAACAGGCCTCTCGTGACCAACAGATGGTAGTGCCCAAAATTATGAGTCAGACTAAAAATCCTGCGAAGGATAAGTTAGCCTTGGAAAAACCAATGCCAACCATCCAAGATGTTATAAAAGCACAGGGGGACGCTCCTGAAAAAGATAAAGTGTTGTGGAAATATTATGCATGTACTTATGACAATGTTTCTAAACTCTGGACCACTCCCGCGGAACAGACTTGCATGTCTGACAAGTTGGCTCTATGAGTTATTGAATGTATGCATTTTGCTACTCATTGTGGAGCAAGGACCACGAGTGACACACTTTTGGCTACTTGGGGGCGCTCACCCAGAACATCAGTAGTCGTTGCCTGGTTGGCCAGCAACATAATCCAGGGAAGGGAGTCCCCTGTGATTGGGGTAAAAAGCCCCTACCCGAAGGTCCCTTTGAGACATTTCAGTTGGACTACATTGAGTTGCAAAAAGTTCAGTGTTACAAATATGTGTTAGTAATAGTAGATGTGTTTAGCAGATGGATTGAAGCCTACCCTAACCTGGACAATAAGACTCAGACTGTTGTTAAGGTGTTAATGAGGGAAATTGTTCCTAGATATGAGATCTCAGCTAGACTGATGACCACCTATGTTCTTTCTCTGACTCAGGCTCTGCGACTAGTTCACAACCAGGTTCAAGATGCTCACCTCGACCTCCCAGTTTTACCCGAATTGTCCCTCGTGGCACCAGGGAAGTATGGATTCGGAAGGGATTAGAGCCACAATAGGAGGGGCCTTTTTAGGTGTCACTCACTACCCCCACTGCAGCCAAGGTTGAGGGGAAAAGTGCCTGGGTTCACCTGCACCACTGCAAGCTCATCACCATTTAAACAAATTTTGCTGGTTAGTCTAATTCCTGTTTCTGTTCCAGATCTCCTCTTCCCCATAGCTGAACAAGGCAGTTGAAGGAGGATCAGTTTGAACTTTTACCCGTAAGACAGCCAAATACACTGACGGAGACCTGAAGAAGGGAAACGGGAAAACAGAACTCTTTTTATCAGCTAAATAATTGGACTATTTATAAGATGAGACTGTGTCTGTATGCCACTGTCTGCATAATAGTGTTGATATGACAGTTTTGGCGCATGGGAAGGAAGACAAAGGCGAGAGCTCCATGTAAACACCTTTTTGTATATGTCTTGCGTTTATGCGGAAAAAGGGCACTTCACTAGATGCTGGGTGTGTTCACATATCCCTATACATTCCAAAGGGGGAATTCCTTTGCGCACCGTTCCACTGACCCTAACTGAGACTGTTAGATGGATTCAAAGAAACGATATTGGAACAGGTAGCTAACCGCATTGCTGAGGCTCTGGAGGGCATCACAGCTGAAATGGTAGCGATAAGGACCGTGGCATTACAAAACAGAATGGCCCTCAATTACCTGTTAGCTGAGAAAGGGGGAACGTGTGCCCTGATAGGATCTGAATGTTGCACTTACATTCCTGATCGTTCAGAAAACATAACCCACCTTGCCGATCACATAAGGAGGGAGGTGAAGAAGTTATCCACACCAGCAAAAGAACTTAGCAGGTTTGATTGGTTTCTGGGTGGATCTTGGAGATCCTATCTAATACATGGGGCAATTGTTCTCATCGTAATAATAATTACCTGCTGTTTGATTGTTGGTTGCCTTAACCTCTGCTGTAAAGTAATGATGACAAGGTTAGCAGACCCTCTGTGGCCAAGGGTTCCCGGGTTATGATCCAACAAAGTAGAGAACTACTCAACAATGCAATACTCCTAGAATGATCCTAAATGTTATCATAGAATGATAAAAGGAGGGATGTGGATATCTGAACGGAATATATGGAATTAAGGACAGTAAAGTAAACGGGATATATGAAAATGTATAAGCCATGGAAGAATAGCTGGGAGAATGTCAGATTGCAAATAGTGCAACATCAGCATAGCTAACAGTCTGTCTCAAGGTTTCAAGTCACTACTCCTGCCAATAACATCTAATTGTAACATAAAATAAATCTGCAGAATTGCAAGGTTTCAGTTAGTAGTCACACCATTAGATTGAAACATTTAGAGGCAATGCTTGAGCTTTCAAGAAGAACATCTCATATAGATTGACTAATGAGTGGCTGAGTTAGACTGTCAATCCATTTGTATTTTGTTATCTGATTTCAAAACTGAATAACTGTTGACACTTTACGATGTAACTTCACCTATCCGTAGGGAGTGTGTACGCTCTATCCAGAGAGTATATCTTCTGTCTGATAGGTCTTACTGGCCAGTATAATAAAGACTGCTTTGTTCAAAGCACAAGAGGTATTCGACTCAGTAATTTTACTGAACCAGATTGAAGTAAAAGAATCCTGGAATTTACATACACAACTCCCACTAACGTTTTTTGCCCTTTGGTGTTCTGCAGCTCTACCCATATAGATTCCACATCATTCAAGCCAATGTCATTCCTAACTATTGTATTAATCTCCTCTTTAACCAGCAATGCTACCCCACCTCCTTTTTCTTTTATTCTATCCTTCCTGAATGTTGAATACCCCTGGATGTTGAGTTCCCAGTCCTGATCATCCTGGAGTCACGTCTCCGCAATCCCAATCACATCATATTTGTTAACATCTATTTGCACAGTTAATTCATCCAGCTTATTACGGATACTCCTTGCATTAAGACACAAAGCCTTCAGGCTTGTTTTTTTAACACCTTGTGTCCTTTTAGAATTTTGTTGTAAAGTGGTCCTTTTTGTTCTTTGTCTTGCGTTTCTCTGCCCTCCACTTTTTAACATCTCCTTTCTGTTTTTTGCCTTTGTCTCCTTTTTGTTTCCCTTTGTCTCCCTCCATTGGTTCCCATTCCCCTGCCATATTAGTTTAACTCCTCCCCAACAGCACTAGCAAACACTCCCCCTAGGACATTGGTTCCGGTCCTGCCCAGGTGCAGACCGTCCGGTTTGTACTGGTCCCACCTCCCCCAGAACCGGTTCCAATGCCCCAGGAATTTTAATCCCTCCCTGCTGCACCACTGCTCAAGCCACGTATTCATCTGCGCTATCCTGTGATTCCTACTCTGACTAGAACGTGGTACTGGTAGCAATCCCGAGATTACTACTTTTGAGGTCCTACTTTTTAATTTAGCTCCTAGCTCCTTAAATTTGTTTCGTAGGACCTCATCCCTTTTTTTAACTATGTCGTTAGTACCAATGTGCACCACTACAACTGGCTGTTCTCCCTCCCTTTTTAGAATGTCCTGCACCCGCTCCGAGACATCCTTGACCTTTGCACCAGGGAGGCAACATACTATCCTGGAGTCTCGGTTGCGGCCGCAGAAACGCCTATCTATTCCCCTAACAATTGAATCCCCTATCACTATCGCTCTCCCACTGTTTTTCCTGCCCTCCTGTGCAACAGAGTCAGCCACGGTGCCATGAACTTGGCTGCTGTTGCCCTCTCCTGATGAGTCATCTCCCTCAACAGTACTTAAAGCAGTGTATCTGTTTTGCAGGGGGATGACCACAGGGGACCCTTGCACTACCTTCTTTGCACTGCTCTTCCTGCTGGTCTTCCATTCCCTATCTGGCTGTAGACCCTTCTCCTGTGGTATGACCAACTCGCTACACGTGATACGTCATTCTCAGCATCGTGTATGCTCCAGAGTGAATCCACCCTCAGCTCCAATTCCGCAACGTGGACTGTCAGGAGCTGGAGGTGGACACACTTCCCGCACATGTAGTCGTCAGGGACACTGGACTCATCCCTGAGTTCCCACATGGTACAGGAGGAGCATAACACACGACCGAGATCTTCTGCCATGACTTAACCTTTAGATAGGCAACAATAAAGTTAAAGTTTACTCACTGTTAAAGAGAAGAAAGAAAAACTACTCGCCAATCACTTACCCGTTTGGCTGGGACGTCACCTTTCTGTTTCTTTTTACTTCTTTTTTGCCTTCTCCCTGTAGCTGCACAAGCACGCCTAACCAACCCCGGACTCGCGCTGCTCCAACTGCCGCCGCCTCACTCTCCCGCTGGGCCTTTTATAGGCCTCACCAACCCCGGACTCGCGCTGCTCCAACTGCGAATAACTCCAGGGTAGGTTTACATCACATTCCATTTCACACCGTCACTATTATTCTCATCTCCTGTCTGGCCATAATTAGATCTCCCGGTGAATGGAGGAGCGATTGAGGAAGGTCCATAGCTGGAAGTAAACAGGGATTGTAGACTGAGGAACAACAGGTGAACCAGCTCAGGATTGTGAGAGCACCAACCTCGGGGAAACTTCCGATTCACAGAGCTTCCATAGATCGACTGGGGAGAAAGGTAAGAGACATTCCTATTGACTGAGATACACACTAGTCCTGGGGAGAAAGGCCAGAGAAAGTCCCATTGACTCAGATACACACTGGTCCTGGGGGACTGGGGAGAAAGGTCAGAGAGAGTCCCATTGACTCAGATTCACACTGTTCCTGGGGATAGACTGGGGAGAAAGGTCAGAGACAGTCTCATTGACTCAGATACACACTGGTCCTGGGGGACTGGGGAGAAAGGTCAGAGAGAGTCCCATTGACTCAGATACACACTGGTCCTGTAGACAGGACACAAATGTTACAGGGTAAGGCAGGAAATGGTGTGAATGAGACTGGGAGAGTCTGACCACCGAGCACAGCATGAGGCCGTGTAATGGGATGTGAAGCGAGACCAGTTTCTGACTCTGAACATACAGTCACACTCAGTCTTGTGTGTATTAGAGTAACGGGATTGGATTTAAACAGAGACTCCAGTCTAGGGCAGAGCCCAGGCAGTTATTAACTGTCCCCCCCCCCCCCTCCCAATCACAGCACCAACTCTGAAATAACCGACCTTTATGGCTGCAATAATATCGATATTATACTGTGTGTTAAGGTAGTACCAGACACTCCAATACATTTCATATTCAGCTCTCAATAAATAATGTTGCAATGCTGAACTGGACGCTGTCCCTGACATAGTTACTTCCTCTCAGTGAATCTATTTCCCGATTTCACGTTGGCAGTTGAAGTAAATGCTTCATTTCAACATAACTGGTTTGAAATTTTACACAATTCTTGTATTTTAAACAAGATTTGTAAAATTACTTCCAATTGATTATTTTGTGCGTTGAGTCAGAATGAAGGTTCTCGGTGGTCTCCTGACCCAGCTCTCGGCCCAGTGATCTTTTTACAATCAGTGTTTGTCCCCACACTTTCTCGAGTTTCCATGTTTATTCAAAACAGTCACATCATGTCTGTGGCGAGCTGCTTTTAGCAGAAAATAAGAACTTCGTATGTCAGCCCTTTAAAAACTGACTGGAGTGTCTAGAATTGTTCATCGAAATTATAAAAGATTTCAGATGTTCAAAGCTGACTCAGATATTTCTCATCGAATTCAGCATTGTGTAATTTAAATGGTCATTGTTAATGTTAATTTCTGGATTCTTTTACCTCAATCTGGTTCAGTAAAATTACTGAGTCGAATACCTCTTGTGCTTTGAACAAAGCAGTCTTTATTACCGGCCAGTAAGACCTATCAGACAGAAGATATACTCTCTGGATAGAGCGTACACACTCCCTACGGATAGGTGAAGTTACATCGTAAAGCGTTAACAGTTATACAGTTTTGAAATCAGATAACAAAATACAAATGGATTGACAGTCTAACTCAGCCACTCATTAGTCAATCTATATGAGATGTTCTTCTTGAAAGCTCAAGTATTGCCTCTAAATGTTTCAATCTAATGGTGTGACTATTTACTGAGACTTTGCAATTCTGCAGATGTATTTCATGTTACAATTATATATTATTGGCAGGATTAGTGACTTGAAACCTTGAGACAGACTGTTAGCTATGCTGATGTTGCACTATTTGCAATCTGACATTCTCCCAGCTATTCTTCCATGGCTTATACATTTTCATATATCCCGTTTACTTTACTGTCCTTAATTCCATATATTCCGTTCAGATATCCACATCCCCCCTTTTATCATTCTATGATAACATTTAGGATCATTCTATGAGTATTGCATTGTTGAGTAGTTCTCTAGTTTGTTGGATCATAACCCGGGAACCCTTGACCACAAGAGGGTCTGCTAACCTTGTCATTGCTTTACAGCAGAGGTTAAGGCAACCAACAATCAAACAGCAGGTAATTATTATGATGAGAACAATTGCCCCATGTATTAGATAGGATCTCCAAGATCCACCCAGAAACCAATCAAACCTGCTAAGTTCCTTTGCTGGTGTGGATAACTTCTTCACCTCCCTCCTTATGTGATCGGCAAGGTGGGCTATGTTTTCTGAACTATCAGGAATGTAAGTGCAACATTCAGATCCTATCAGGGCACACGTTCCCCCTTTCTCAGCTAACAGGTAATCGAGGGCCATTCGGTTTTGTAATGCTACGGTCCTTATCGCTACCATTTCAGCTGTGATGCCCTCCAGAGCCTCAGCAGTGCGGTTAGCTACCTGTTCCAATATCGTTTCTTTGAATCCATCTAACAGTCTCAGTTAGGGTCAGGGGAACGGTGCGCAAAGGAATTCCCCCTTTAGAATGTATAGGGATATGTGAACACACCCAGCATCTAGTGAAGTGCCCTTTTTCCGCATAAACGTAAGACATATACAAAAAGGTGTTTACATGGAGCTCTCGCCTTTGTCTTCCTTCCCGTGCACCAAAACTGTCATATATCAACACTATTATGCAGACAGTAGCATACAGACACAGTCTCATCTTATAAATAGTCCAATTATTTAGCTGATAAAAAGGGTTCTGTTTTCACGTTTCCCTTCAGGTCTCCGTCAGTGTATTTGGCTGTCTGACAGGTAAGAGTTCAAACTGATCCTCCTTCAACTGCCTTGTTCAGCTATAGGGAGGAGGAGATCTGGAACAGAAACAGGAATTAGACTAACCAGCAAAATTTGTTTAAATGGTGATGAGCTTGCAGTGGTGCAAGTGAACCCAGGCACTTTTCCCCTCAACCTTGGCTGCAGTGGGGGTAGTGAGTGACACCTAAAAAGGCCCCTCCTATTGTGGCTCTAATCCCTTCCGAATCCATACTTCCCTGGTGCCACGAGGAACAACTCGGGTAAAACTGGGAGGTCGAGGTGAGCATCTTGAACCTGGTTGTGAACTAGTCGCAGAGCCTGAGTCAGAGAAAGAACATAGGTGGTCATCAGTCTAGCTGAGATCTCATATCTAGGAACAATTTCCCTCATTAACACCTTAACAACAGTCTGAGTCTTATTGTCCAGGTTAGGGTAGGCTTCAATCCATCTGCTAAACACATCTATTACTAACACATATCTGTAACACTGAACTTTTTGCAACTCAATGTAGTCCAACTGAAATGTCTCAAAGGGACCTTCGGGTAGGGGCGTTTTACCCCAATCACAGGGGACTCCCTTCCCTGGATTATGTTGCTGGCCAACCAGGCAACGACTACTGATGTTCTGGGTGAGCGCCTGGAGTTTAGGGTGCCACCAAGTAGCCAAAAGTGTGTCACTCGTGGTCCTTGCTCCACAATGAGTAGCAAAATGCAGACATTCTATAACCCATGAGGCCAACTCGTCAGACATGCAAGTCTGTTCCGCGGGAGTGGTCCAGAGTTTAGAAACATTGTCATAAGTACATGCATAATATTTCCACAACAGTTTATCTTTTTCAGGAGTGTCCCCCTGTGCTTTTATAACATCTTGGATGGTTGGCATTGGTTTTTCCGAGGCTAACTTAACCTTCGCAGGATTTTTAGTCTGACTCATAATTTTGGGCACTACCATCTGTTGGTCACAAGAGGCCTGTTTGGCCTCTTGGTCAGGACAACGATTCCCTATATCAACCAGAGAATTTCCGGTCGTATGGGCGGTACATTTGACAATGGCAATGCGTTTGGGGAACATGAGGGCTTGCAACAAATCAGATACTAGCTGTTTGAGATATCTCATTCCCCTGTGAGGTTAGGAATCCCCTATTTTTCCATAATTGTCCGAAATCATGCGCCACCCCAAAGGCATACCTAGAGTCGGTATAGATATTGACTTTGAGATCTTTGGCCAAGATACAGGCTTGGGTGAGGGCGAATTGTTGAGCAGAATTCCAAGACCTGATTCTCCTGGTTTACTATGGCGTATCCTGAGATTCGTGTATCTTCTGGATTAATAGAAGTACTTCCGTCAACATACATAAACAATCATGACTGGGTTCTTCCTCATCTTGGGGTGGCTCAGTAAGAATACAGTCTGGATCTTCCATCAACTAAATCTTCCCTGACTGATGTGGCCTCTTAAATTAAAGATAAGCAATCATGACTGGGTTCTTCCTCATCTTGGGGTGGCTCAGTAAGAAAACAGGCCGGATTAATTGCAGTACAGTGCCGAAAAGTCAGTTTAGGATTGCCTGTGATTTCAGTGGGTTCTGTCGGATAGAGGGCCAGTCCACATTGCCCTGCACTGGGATCTCAATTAATGGGAGTATAACCCACTTGGAAGGGGTCCTCTGCCCACACATGAGGATCCACATAATCAGGTATGTCCGAGCCAGTATGATGCCGTAGAGTTGTTAATACTTTCTCGGGGTCCCCATGAAATTGGACTGTTCGGCCATGTTTTACAATATGCACATCCCGGCTGGTAGGGTCAGCCTCATCTATGGCCTTACGTACCATAACTCCCAAATCTTTAGCATGGTGAGGGGCTAATACTTCACGAGCAATATGCGGTGCCATTGTTAGGGGCTGTTTCCACAGATTCTTATCCACTTCCACAAAATCTGCCTCTCTTTCCAGTCCAGTCACTCTAGCCCTTAATAGAATTCCCTTCACTTCCCCTTCGTGATCCTGATAAAAGTTCTGCAGGTCCTGATTCTTTCCACTGGGATCGTATGCTAGGGTCACGTGATAGGGTGCCTGCGGCAGGTCCAGAGACCACCACTGAGGGGTTCTAGTGGTATAATACTGCCGCTTAAGGGTTTCCTGTTTTACAATAATCTCCATACTCCAAATGCAACTGGAATTTGCAAAGGAGGTCTCTAGCCATCAAGTTACAGTCCAGATTGGTAGTGATGACAAATCGATGTTCTACCAATTCTTCTTCGTAACCCACTTTAACTAGTTCTGACACCGGGAATGTCGAGATTTGTCCCAGGAATCCTGAAAGTTCCTGTGTTTCAGTAGAAGCAGGGAGTTTAAGCTTTGATTGTACAGAAGACATGAAGGCTCCCGTATCTATCAAAAAGGGTTGCCACTCATTCAGAATGGGTTCGTCGTCCGGGGAGGATCCCTGCACAATCAAGCTGCGTAGTCAATCGGGGGACAATTGACCAAAGGGGTTGTTCTGGGAGAAATTAGTGTAAGATCCTCCTCTCCCCCC
Organism: Pristiophorus japonicus; assembly: GCF_044704955.1. NCBI lineage: Eukaryota > Metazoa > Chordata > Chondrichthyes > Pristiophoridae > Pristiophorus > Pristiophorus japonicus. The sequence continues at coordinate 98,993,247 of NC_091991.1, read as the reverse complement.
TTGCCCCCCTCCTCTTCCTCCTCTTCCTTTTCCATGCTGACGGTAGGGGCAATTTTTATTCCAATGTCCTTGCTGCCCACAATTAAAACAGTCAATTCCTCTTACCCAGTCCCGGCCTCTTCCCATACCATGCCGGGGACAATAGGGAGGTTTATTAGCAGGGCTCGGGCCGTTTGGTTGTTTAGTATAACCGTATCCTTGCTTATCCATCCAATCCTGTATGCAACACTGCGGTTCTATTGATCCTTCCTCCCGAGATGGCTCTTCCTTTCTAGTCACGTATTCAGTCTTGACCCGGGTTGGGGGCGCACCTCCCCCTCCCCTTTCTTTTTCTGCCAATAATATCTAACTGCCCTTTCCATCTGTCCGGATAGCGTGAGCAATCAAATAGTTGTTTGAAGATCACAGACATCTATAGAGAGGTGGTCTGCAGCTTGTTGTGCATCAGGGTTTGGCATTGGTCTGACAGGGAATTGGTGTCGGGACTTTGGGATCTTGGAAATCATTTCTAGGCCATAGGATGTTTCAGAGCTGTCTGACTGCTTGACAGTTCTGCGTCTCGATCGGCGGGGGTGTTTGCTATGTCTTTCACAACTTGGACTGGTAGGTTGACTAGAAGATTTACGGGACTGTTTGTGATGTTGAGATATAGTTCTGCCCTTTCGAGTGTGAGATCTGGTCCTTTCGGCTATATTGCCTGTGAACTGGGGATCCGAATCGCTATCAGAGGATGAGGAGTCAGTTTGGGTTTGTTGCTTTGGTGATATGTGGTTGTTCCTAACTCTTTTTACCGGAGTGTTAGGTGGAGGGTGTTGGGAAGAGGACTGGAGCAAGAGGCCAGGGGGTGCGGGAGGCGCCGTTGGGCGCTGAGTCAGTGGCCACTCATCAATTTCATCATCAGCCTCGGTTAACACAAAGCCAGTCATTTTAACTTGTAGTTGATCAATACCTTTCTCAGAGGTCCCAGAGGATCTCTTAGCAAGTTTCTCGTGCGCACATTCATTCTTTTTTTTTAAGACGTCTACAGTTTTAACATGTGTTCTCTCTGTCAATGCAAGTCCTAATTTAATAGCATTTGTTTGCCAACTCGATAGAAGTGATGCATCTTTTAATTTCTGACAATAATGTCGCCAGGTTGCAATTAAATTTTTTTATCCCCTTTTCCTCGTCCCCTTCTCCAAATTAATCCCTGTGCTTTTTTTTTTACCTCTACGCTTCTAGTGTCACCTAGAGGTCACTGGTCATCCCCTAATAATTTGTTCAGGGCTCCTGATAATTTTCTAAAGTCTTCAGCTCTTTCAGGGAATTCCTCACATAGCTTTTGTAGCGGATTATCCGCATCCGTGGTTTTATCCAACTGATTACCCATTTTCACACTGCCCCTCGTATTACTGTGTCGCTACGCGTTCGTGTCGTCATGCAATTTAAACAAACTTAAAAATAGACACAGACTTTACAGAACTAACACTGACTTTAACTAACTCCAAATAACCAAACTTTACTAATGCTAACACTTACCCGCGTCGCCGCGCGATTTCAATACTAAACTACCACGTCGCCTCGCAGTTCACGTCACCGCGCAATCCGCGTTGCCTCGCTGTTCACGTCGCCGCGCAATCCGCGTCGACCCGTGGCTCGCGTCGCCGCGCGAGTTAAGATACTTTAAACTTTAAAAGATAAACAAGGACTTCTAACACTTACACGCGTTGCCGCGCGGTTCGCGTCGCCGCGCGATTTACAAAATAGACAAAGACTTCTAACACTTACCCGCGTCGCCGCGTGGTTCGCGTCGCCGCGCAATTTCAATACTTAAAACTTTACTTAAAACTCTAAACACTTTAAAACTTACAGACTTACTGCCATTAGCACTGACTTTCGCGATTCGCGTTGCTGCGCCTCTGCGTCACTACGCGTCGGCGTCACTGCGCGTTTACGTCACCGCGCGTCTACGTCACTGCGCGTTGACATCACTGCGCGTTCGCTTCACTGCGCGTTTACGTCACTGCGTGTTCGCTTCGGCCCTACCTTCCGAGTTGCTGCGGGGTTTTTTTTTAAATTCAATCAGAGCCTAGACGGGCCAAGTGATATACAAGGTCGACGTCGTACCTGAGTTGAACACCTATCTTCTATTTAAATCCCCATTTTATTCCCTGTGAGCCTAATTTTCTAATTTTGATTTCTTATGAGCCTCAATTAATTTCTTTCAGTCTCCAAATTTCCCTATCCTTTCGCGTTACTGCGCAGTTTAAATTCAATCAGTCAATGAAAGCCCTAATTTAATGGAGTTTTTCTGCCAATTGGACAGGAGTGATTTTATATTTTTCATAATTTAAAATCTCAGAACATTTTTTTCTTTCAGCACCTATTTAGTACGTTACTTTTTTTTATAACTAGAGAGAAGTCTGGCACGTAGGCTGTGGACTGCTTTTCGTTATCTCAATTGTTCCAGCCTCAAGGTCGTGTTATTTAATATAATTTTTTTTTTAAATCCTTTTGAATCCATCTCAGTTGTTTTGCTGTGCCTTCTCTGAATGTTTGCTTTCAACAAGTTTTTCTTTTTTTTTTTAACCACCGGGACCATGTAATTTTTTCTTTTTTAACAAATCTATCCTTTGGGCATTTCCTGGCTCCGCAACTTATCATCCGAATATACATAATTCAATAAGGTTCACACTCTTAAACTTCCCACATACAGGACAACACTACGAAGGGTTAAAACAAACTTTCATTCTGTTTGAGATAAAACAAACCACAACTCCCCGGCTTTTTTTTTTACAGTAAAAGTCACAGAAGCATTTCTCATTTAAACAGACATTCACAAGAGTCTCTTTTCTTTCCTATTAATTTTTTTTTTGGATCCATGATTGATCATCTGTCCCTATCTAGCTCTAACTATCTTTCCAAGTCGCCGCTTGGTTTGCGTCATCGCACAATTTCCCTATCTCTATCCCTATTCTAAGTTTGAAAGGTATTCACCAGATTGTCCTGGATCTCGTTCAGACACTACCTGAGAACCAGCGAGTGGCTAAACTTTCCTCAGACTTTTGAAACCGGGGGAAACTGGAGCAGTATTGAAATCATACTCACTCCAGTGGCCATTTTCCCCTCGTCTCGTCCAAGGCTAGTCTGGCTCTTAATTCGCAAGTTTTCGGCAGTCGTCCGTTGAGATCCCACTTCTGACACCAAATGTTAATTTCTGGATTCTTTTACCTCAATCTGGTTCAGTAAAATTACTGAGTCGAATACCTCTTGTGCTTTGAACAAAGCAGTCTTTATTACCGGCCAGTAAGACCTATCAGACAGAAGATATACTCTCTGGATAGAGCGTACACACTCCCTCCGGATAGGTGAAGTTACATCGTAAAGCGTTAACAGTTATAAAGTTTTGAAATCAGATAACAAAATACAAATGGATTGACAGTCTAACTCAGCCACTCATTAGTCAATCAATATGAGATGTTCTTCTTGAAAGCTCAAGTATTGCCTCTAAATGTTTCAATCTAATGGTGTGACTATTTACTGAGACCTTGCAATTCTGCAGATGTATTTCATGTTACAATTATATATTATTGGCAGGATTAGTGACTTGAAACCTTGAGACAGACTGTTAGCTATGCTGATGTTGCACTATTTGCAATCTGACATTCTCCCAGCTATTCTACCATGGCTTATACATTTTCATATATCCCGTTTACTGTCCTTAATTCCATATATTCCGTTCAGATATCCACATTAACAGTTACAGAATTCGATGGTTTTAGACAAGTAGATTTGCAGAGGTGACGGGGTCTATTTAGAAATATAGAATATAAGAGCACTATTAGGGAAGAGTGACCATAATATGTTGGAATTCTACATTAGGATGGAAAATGAAACAGTTAATTCCGAGACCATGGTCCAGAACTTAAAGACGGGTAACTTTGAAGGTATGAGGCATGAATTGGCTAGGATAGATTGGCGAATGATACTTAAGGGGTTGACAGTGGATGGGCAATGGCAGACATTTAGAGACCGCATGGATGAACTACAACAATTGTACATCCCTGTCTGGCGTAAAAATAAAAAAGGGAAGGTGGCTCAACCGTGGCTATCAAGGGAAATCAGGGATAGTATTAAAGCCAAGGAAGTGGCATACAAATTGGCCAGAAATAGCAGCAAACCCGGGGACTGGGGGAAATTTAGAACTCAGCAGAGAAGGACAAAGGATTTGATAAGGGCAGGGAAAATAGAGTACGAGAGGAAGCTTGCAGGGAACATTAAAATGGACTGCAAAAGCTTCTATCGATATGTAAAGAGAAAAAGGTTAGTAAAGACAAACGTAGGTCCCCTGCAGTCAGAATCAGGGGAAGTCATAACTGGGAACAAAGAAATGGCAGATCAATTGAACAAGTACTTTGGTTCGGTATTCAACAAGGAGGATACAAACAACCTTCCGGATATAAAAGGGGTCAGAGGTTCTAGTAAGAAGGAGGAACTGAGGGAAGTCCTTATTAGTTGGGAAATTGTGTTGGGGAAATTGATGGGATTGAAGGCCGATAAATCCCCAGGGCCTGATGGACTGCATCCCAGAGTACTTAAGGAGGTGGCCTTGGAAATAGCGGATGCATTGACAGTCATTTTCCAACATTCCATAGACTCTGGATCAGTTCCTATGGAGTGGAGGGTAACCAATGTAACCCCACTTTTTAAAAAAGGAGGGAGAGAGAAAACAGGGAATTATAGACCGGTCAGCCTGACATCGGTAGTGGGTAAAATGATGGCATCAATTATTAAGGATGTCATAGCAGCGCACTTGGAAAGAGGTGAAATGATAGGTCCAAGTCAGCATGGATTTGTGAAAGGGAAATCATGCTTGACAAAACTTCTGGAATTTTTTGAGGATGTTTCCAGTAGAGTGGACAAGGGAGAGCCAGTTGATGTTGTTGATTTGGACTTTCAGAAGGCTTTCGACAAGGTCCCACACAAGAGATTAATGTGCAAAGTTAAGGCACGTGGTATTGGGGGTAGTGTGCTGACGTGGATTGAGAACTGGTTGTCAGACAGGAAGCAAAGAGTAGGAGTAAATGGGTACTTTTCAGAATGGCAGGCAGTGACTAGTGGGGTACCGCAAGGTTCTGTGCTGGGGCCACAGCTGTTTACATTGTACATTAATGATTTAGACGAGGGGATTAAATGTAGTATCTCCAAATTTGTGGATGACACTAAGTTGGGTGGCAGTGTGAGCTGCGAGGAGGATGCTATGAGGCTGCTGAGTGACTTGGATAGGTTAGGTGAGTGGGCAAATGAATGGCATATGAAGTATTATGTGGATAAATGTGAGGTTATCCACTTTGGTGGTAAAAACAGAGACAGACTATTATCTGAATGGTGACAGATTAGGAAAAGGGGAGGTGCAACGAGACCTGGGTGTCATGGTACATCAGTCATTGAAGGTTGGCATGTAGGTACAGCAGGCGGTTAAGAAGGCAAATGGCATGTTGGCCTTCATAGCAAGGAGATTTGAGTACAGTGGCAGGGAGGTGTTACTACAGTTGTACAGGGCCTTGGTAAGGCCACACCCTGGAGTATTGTGTACAGTTTTGGTCTCCTAACTTGAGGAAGGCCATTCTTGCTATTGAGGGAGTGCAGCGAAGGTTCACCAGACTGATTCCCGGGATGGCGGGACTGACATATCAAGAAAGACTGGATCAACTGGGCTTGTATTCACTGGAGTTCAGAAGAATGAGAGGGGATCTCATAGAAACGTTTAACATTCTGACGGGTTCAGACAGGTTAGATGCAGGAAGAATGTTCCCAATGTTGGGGAAGTCCAGAACCAGGGGTCACAGTCTAAGGATAAGGGGTAAGCCATTTAGGACCGAGATGAGGAGAAACTTCTTCACCCAGAGTGGTGAACCTGTGGAATTCTCTACCACAGAAAGTTGTTGAGGCCAATTCACTAAATATATTCAAACAGGAGTTTGATGTAGTCCTTACTACTAGGGGGATCAAGGGATATGGCGAGAAAGCAGGAATGGGGTACTGAAGTTGCATGTTCAGTCATGAACTCGTTGAATGGCGGTGCAGGCTCGAAGGGCCGAATGGACTACTCCTGCACCTATTTTCTTTGTTTCTATGATTATGGCTGAACCTCTATCTCAACACCATATTCCTGTTTTTTCCCCATACCCCTTGATGCCTTTTGTGTCTAGAAATCTATCTATCTCCCTCTTAAATATATTCAGTGACTTGGCCTCCACAGCCTTCGGTGGTCGAGAATTCCACAGGTTCACCACCCTCTGAGTGAAAATATTTCTCCACATCTTGGTCCTAAAATCCTACCCCGTATCCTGAGACTGACCCCTTGTTCTAGACTTCCCAGGCCGCAACCAATCAGTCTATCCAACCCAGTCAGAATTTTATACGTTTCAATAAGATCCCCTCTCATTCTTCTAAGCTCTAGTGAATACAGGCCTAGTCGATCCAATCTCTCATACGACAGTCCTGCCATCCCAGGAATCAGTCTGGTGAACCTTTGCTGCACTCCCTCTATGGCAAGTATATCCTTTCTCGGGTAAGGAAACCGAAACTGCACACAATACTCCAAGTGCTGTCTCACCAAGACCCAGTATAACTAGTCAGACATCCTTACTCCTGTACTCATGCAATAAAGGCCAACATACCATTTGCCTTCCTAACTGCTTGCTGCACTTGCATGTTTGCTTTCAATGACTGGTGTACTGGGACACTCACCTCTTAAGTGGAACTTTATCAAAGGCCTTCTGAACATCCAAATAAACTACATCCACTGGTTCTCCCTTATCTATTCTATCAGCTATAGCCTCAACAAACTCCAGTAGGTTTATCAAAGATGATTTTCCTCTAATAAATCCATGTTGACTTTGCTTAATCTTGTTGATATCTAAGTGTGCCGTTATCACATCCTTTATAACAGACTCCAGCATTTTCCCGACTGCTGATGTCAGGCCAACTGTAGTTCCCCGTTTTCTCTCCCTCCTTTTTTAAATAGTGGGGTTACATTTGCCACCCTCCAATCTGCAGGAACTGTTCCATAATCTATAGGATTTTGGAAGATGATAACCAATGCATCCACTGTTTCCATGGCTACCTCTTTTAGTACTCTGGGATACAGATCATCAGTCCCTGGGGATTTATCTGCCTTCAGTCCCATTAGTTTCTCCAGCACTATTTTCTTTCTAATAATCATTTCCTTTAATTCCTCTTGCTCACTAGACCCTTAGTTCCCGAGCATTTCTGGGACGTTATTTGTGTCCTCTTCTGTGAAGACAAAACCAAAGTATTTATTTAATTGTTCTGCCATTTCCTTGTTCCCCATTACAAATTCTCCCGTTTCTGTCTGTAAAGAACCTACATTTGTCTTCACTAATCTTTTTCTTTTTACATACTTGTAGAAACTTTTGCAGTCGTTTTTTATGTTCCTTGCAAGTTTACTCTCATACTCTATTTTTTCCCTCTGAATCAATCTCTTGGTCTTTTTTTGCTGAATTCTATACTGCTTCCAATCTTCAGGCTTGCTACTTTTTCTGGCAACTTTGTATAACTCCTCTTTGGATCTAATACTAACCTTAATTTCTTTTGTTAGCCATGGTTGGGCCACTTTTCCGTGTATTTTTACGCCAGAAAGGAATGGATAACTGTTGCAATTCATGCATTCGTTCCATAAATATTAGCTATTGTCGATCCACCGTCATGCCTTTTAATGAATCTTTCCAATCTATCGTAGCCAATTCATTCCTCATACCTTCGTAGTTTCCTTTGTTTAGATTTAGGACCCTAGTTTCGGATTGGACTACTTCACTTTCCATCTTAATAAAGAATTCAGTCATGTTATGGTTACTCTTCCCTAAAGGACCCCGCACAACATAACTGTTAATTAATCCCTTCTCATTACACAATAGCCAATCTAGGATAGCCTGTTCCCTAGTAGGCTCCTCAACATACTGATCTAAAAATACATCTCGTACACACTCCAGGAATTCATCTGGCACAGTATTATTACTAATTTGGTTTGGCCAGTCTATATGTAGATTAAAGTCACCTACGATTACTGTTGTACCCTTGCTACATGCATCTCTAACTTCCTGTTTGATGCTGTTCCCTACACCACCACTAATGTTTGTAGACCGATATACAACTCCCACCAATATTTTCTGCCCCTTGGTGCTCCTTAGCTCCACCCAGACTGATTCTACACCTTGATTTTCTGAACCAATATCCTTTCTCATTATTTCATCCTTTACTAACTGCCACACCACCCCCTCCTCCTTTTTGCCTGTCCTTCCTAAATATTGAATATCCTTGGATATTCAGTTCCCAACCATGTCTCCGTAATTGGAACTATATCGTATCCGTTTACATCTATTTCCAGTAATGTGACTATTTTATTAGTGTACTTCTGTCGATGAGGCGCTGCTTAATGTTCTGTACGGCTGGAACTGAGGGTGAATTCAGTACTGGCATCGCAGCTTCATGGTTAGAAAAACTCTGAATGTTCAGGGTTAATGTTCTTAACCAACATCACATGTTCTGAGTTTAGTTTTGTTACTTCCATTTTAGTTATTGTCGCTGAGTGATTTCCTCTATTACCAAGGTAACAATCTGTCAGATCTCAGTAGAAGAGACATTGGCTCCAATTTATTTCTGAAAGACAGTGAAACATTCGCTGTAAGGTGTTTGGCAGTCCAGGAGCAGCAACGTCTTCAGGATACCCAAAATAATTTCCATACAACTTGAATACCAGTAAAATAAGATTATAAAGCAGATGTTTGTGAGAAGTAGTTTAGGATAAACATAATTAGTAAGAATTCTTCTTGCCATTGAGGAATAACACTTCTAATATTCATAACGCCTGTATCAATACCTTTTTAATATGGAATACTGCCCAACAGTTTTGTAAATGTTTGAACATTTGCACATGTCTGCTGTCATTCTAGCCTCTTCCTCCAAACACAGTAACAGCACTTTCCAGTCGATCTGTGTAAGCTGGACGATCACAGAATCATGGAAATTTACAGCAGGGAAGGAGGCCATTTGGCACATCGTGTCCGTGCCGGCCGACAAAGAGCTTTCTAGCCTAATCCCACTTTCCAGCTCTTGGTCCGTAGCCCTCCAGGTCACGGCACTTCAAGTGCACATCCAAGTACATTTTAATTCTGGTGCGGGTTTCTGCCTCTGCCACCCTTTCAGTCAGTGAGTTCCAGACCTCCACTACCCTATAGGTGAAAACATTTCCCTTCCAATCTGCTCTAAATCTCCTAATTACTTTAAATCTATGCACCCTGGTTGTTGACCCCATCTGCTGAGAGAAATAGGTCTTCCCTATCCACTAGGCCCCTCATAACATTATAAAAAGAAAAAAAGACTTGCATTTATATTTTATTTTATGATTTTATAAAATTCAATCTTCCCTCTGCCTTCTTCCTCTGTTCCAACAAAAATAACAAAAGCCTAGTAATTGTTCCTCATAGCTAAAATTCTCCAATCCAGGCAACATCCTTGTAAATCACCTCTATACCCTCTCTAGCGCAATCACATCTTTCCTGTAATGTGGTTACCTGAAGTGCACGCATTAGTCTAGCTGTGGCCTATGGAGTGTTTTATACAGTTCAAGCATAACCAACGTGCTCTTGCCTTTATTAACCGAGGCATAGATTACAAGTATTCCGTATTCCTTCTTAACCTCCTTATCTCTCCTGCTACCTTCACGTATCTGTGGACATGCACTCCAAGGCCCCTCTGTTCCTCCACACTTCTCGGTGTCCTACCATTTAATGTGTATTCCCTTGCCTTATTAGCCCTCCCCAAATGCTCACTTCTCTGGATTGAATTCCATTTGCCACTGTTCTGTCCACCTAACCGGTTCATTGATATCTTCCTTTGAGTAATGTTGGGGGGGGGATGACTCATCCGGGGAGGGCAGCAGCAGCCAAGTCCATGGCACCCTGGGTGGCTCTGCTGCACAGGAGGGAAGGAAAAAGAGTGGTAGGGGATTCTATTGTAAGGAGAATAGATAGACGTTTCTGCGGCCGCAATCGAGACTCCAGGATGGTATGTTGCCTCACTGGTGCAAGGGTCAAGGTTGTCTCGGAGTGGCTGCAGGACATTTTGGAGGGTGTGGGGGTGAACAGCCAGTTGTCGTGGTGCATATAGGTGCCAACGATACAGGTTTTAAAAAAAAAAAACAGGATGAGGTCCTACAAGGTGAATTTAGGGAGCTTGGAGTTAAATTAAAAAGTAGGACCTCAAAGGTAGTATTATCAGGATTGCTACTAGTGCCATGTGCTAGCCAGAGTAGGAATCGCAGGATAGCTCAGTGGCTTGAGGAGTTGTGCAGAAAGGAGGGATTCAAATTCCTGGGAAATTGGAACTGGTTCTGGGGGAGGTGGGACCAGTACAAACCGGACGGCCTGCACCTGGGCGGGACCGGAACCAATATCCTAGGGGGAGTGTTTGCTAGTTGGGGAGGGGTTAAACTAATATGGCAGGGGGATGGGAACCTATGCAGCGCGACAGAGGGAAGTAGAATGGGGGCAGAAGCAAAAGAAGAAAAGTAAAAGTGAAGGGCAGAGAAACCCAAAGCAAAAATCAAAAAGGGCTACATTACAGCAAAATTCTAAAGGGGCAAAATGTGTTAAAAAGGCAAACCTAAAGGCGCTGTACCTCAATGCAAGGAGTATTCATAAAAAGGTAGACAAATTAACTGCACAGGCAGCAATTAACGAACATGATATAATTGGTATCATGGAGACATGGCTCCAGGGTGACCAAGGCTGGGAACTCAACATCCAGGTGTATTCAACATTCAGGAAGGATAGACAGAAAGGAAAAGGAGGTGGGGTAGCGTTGCTGGTTCAAGAGGAAATTAACGCAATAGTAAGGAAGGACATTAGCTTGGATGACGTGGAATCTGTATGGGTGGAGCTGCGGAATACCAAAACGCAGAAAACGCTAGTGGGAGTTGTGTACAGACCACCAAACAGTAGTTGTGAGGTTGGGGACAGCATCAAACTAAAAATTAGTGATGCGTGCAATAAAGGTACAACAGTTATCATGGGCGACTTTAATCTACATATAGATTGGACTAACCAAACTGGTAGCAATACGGTGGAGGAGGATTTCCTGGACTCTTAGGGATGGTTTTCTAGACCAATATTTCGAGGAACCAACTAGAAGGCTGGCCATCCTAGACTGGGTGATGTGTAATGAGAAAGGACTAATTAGCAATCATGTTGTGCGAGGCCCCTTGGGGAAGAGTGACCATAATATGGTAGAATTCTTTATTAAGATGGAGAGTGACAGTTAATTCAGAGACTAGGGTCCTGAACTTAAGGAAAGGTAACTTCGACAGTATGAGACGTGAATTGGCTAGAATAGACTGGCAAATGATACTTAAAGGGTTGGCGGTGGATAGGCAATGGTAAACATTTAAAGATCGGATGGATGAACTTCAACAATTGTACATCCCTGTCTGGAGTAAAAATAAAACTGGGAAGGTGGCTCAACCGTGGCTAACAAGGGAAATTAGGGATAGTGTTAAATCCAAGGAAGAGGCTTATAAATTGGTCAGAAAAAGTAGCAAACCTGAGGACTGGGAGAAATTTAGAATTCAGCAGAGGACAAATGGTTTAATTAGGAGGGGGAAAATAGAGTACGAGAAGAAGCTTGATGGGAACATAAAAACAGACTGCAAAAACTTCTATAGATATGTGAAGAGAAAAAGATTAGTGAAGACAAACGTAGGTCCCTTGCAGTCAGATTCAGGTGAATTTATAATGGGGAACAAAGAAATGGCAGACCAGTTGAACAAATACTTCGGTTCTGTCTTCACGAAGGAAGACAAAAATAACCTTCCGAAAATACTAGGGGATCGAGGATCTAGTGAGAAGGAGGAACTGAAGGATATCCTTCGGTGTGAAATTGTGTTGGGGAAATTGATGGGATTGAAGGCTGATAAATCCCGGGGGCCTGACAGTCTGCACCCCAGAGTACTTGAGGAAGTGGCCCTATAAATAGTGAATGCATTGGTGATCATTTTCCAAGAGTCCATCGACTCTGGATCAGTTCCTATGGACTGGAGGGTAGGTAATGTAACATTACTTTTTAAAAAAGGAGGGGGAGAGAGAGAGAAAATGGGTAATTATCGACCGGTTAGTCTGACATCAGTAGTGGGTAAAATGTTGGAATCAATTATTAAAGATGAAATAGCAGCGCATTTGGAAAGCAGTGACAGGATCGGTCCAAGTCAGCATGGATTTATGAAAGGGAAATTGTGCTTGACAAATCTTCTGGAATTTTTTGAGGATGTAACTAGTAGAGTGGACAAGGGAGAACCAGTGGATGTGATGTATTTGGACTTTCAAAAGGTTTTTAACAAGGTCCCACATAAGACGCGGAAGAAAAGGGAAATTGTGTAGAACTAAACCGCGGGGCGACGCGAGGAATTGTGTAGAACTAAATCGCGGGGCGACGCGAGGAATTGTGTAAGGATAAAAGGAATTGTGTAAGGATAAAATTGGGCAATCGTGGATCCAAAAATAGAGCCGGCCAAAGAAAAAATTTAATTAATAAGCTTTGTTGAATGAAGAGAGACTTTTGTGAATGTCTATTTTGAATGAGAGTACGTGTGTGATTTTTTGACTGCGGAATGAATTTTTATGTTTTCATGTTTTTTTTAAATGGCCTGTTTGGAGGAGTGGAGCAGCTGGTTGCTTATTTTAGCTCCACCCACTTCTCCAAACAGAGTGAAAGTTTTTTCAACCCTTTGGAGTGTTGTCCTGTATGTGGGAAGTTTTAAGACATTTTCAGTTAGAAACGCAGGTGTGGATTTATTCGGATAAGTTACGGAGCTAGAAAATGCACAAAGGATAGGCTTGTTGAGTAAAAGATAAAAAATACATGGTCCTGGTGGTTGGAAAAAAAAAAGAATTTATTTGACACGCTCACTTACTTGTCGAAAGAAAACATGCAATGATTGATTACATTGGGTTGAAAGACATAAATTTAGTCTTGGAATGAGATAAAGAATGCCTTTTTAAAAATAGCTTCTAGCTCAAAAAAAAGGTTTTAAATAAAGATTGAAATTACAAAGTTTGAATTGGGATTTTGAGATATTCAGAGAAGGCATAGCAAAATACTGAGGTGGATTCAAAAAAAAAATTATTAAATTAAATCTGATCTCTTAAAGAAAAAAGGAGATATAAAACTAAAAGGTTTGGAAACAATCTAGAAATACCTTTAGGGGTCAGGTCAAACTCCTGGGCAAGTGGCGAGCTATCCGCGAAGGTGTAAAAGGGACTTTTGAAAAATGTTAAAAACAGCAAGCTTTAGCAGTTTAGAAGAGACATTTTAACGACTTTGAAACTGGAGCATTTTGAGATAACGAAAAGCAGCCCTCAAAGCCTAATTGCTGACTCCATTCTAGTTATGGAGAAAAGAAAAAGATAAAGACGCCACTTTAAAAGTAAACAAATGATTTTAAATTAACAAATTTATGGAGTCACGAGCCCTCCGTGTAAAATACAAAACCTACTTTGAAGAAAGGAGATCTGAAAAAAAAAGATGTAACGTACTAAATAAGTGCTGAAAAAAATGTGTTTGTGATGGAAAAAGACATAACTTACTGGTTGATGTTTGCTGTGAAAAAGATATTGGTTTAATTAGGAAAAAGAAAATTGGAAGAGGTAAAAGACACGACAGTGATAATGATTTTAAATTATGAGAAAGTTTCACTCCAGTTTGAAAGATTTCCGTTATTTATCAAGAAAAGTCCCGAACAGTCTAAACAAGCAGAAGGGTTTTGAAAATAACGAGGAGAAAAGATCTAAGCTATGCGAACTTAGCACAGAAAAAAAACTGGGAATTAGAGAATCTTACTGAATTTTAAAATTCTTATAGAAAATGGAACTGGCACGGATGTTTAGATTTTGTGCCGAGAGAGAAATAAAACACAAGATTTGCCCAGTGAACGGGACCGTAAAATAAAACGAAATGTTAAAATGTACACAGCGTGTGTGAAAATTGGATTTCAGTAAACAAAATAGCTATTAAAGATGTGTGGTCTCGTTTTAAATCAATCAAAAAAAATCTTTGTCAATTAGAAGTTAAGAAAACCTTGGAGTTTACTCTAAAATGCTGTCTTTCCTGATGAGAAGACTTTTATTATGACGGCTTTACTAATGATTTCTGCTTTTTTTAACGGATTCCTAATTTCTAAGCAAGTTTTGAAGGCACAAAGACTTTAAAAAAAAAAAAAGAATTTTTCGGATGATTACGTGAAGTCACGTAATGACATCAGGCTTTCTTACAAACCTGTAAAGGAGTTAACCCTTTCCATTGACAGCTGTTTTATACTGGACATTATTAATTTGGATTTCTTAATAGAATAACAGAGGAAATGGTGCGATACTCAGAATAAAAATAAAAACAGAACTAGCCTATGTAATAATACTCGCCTGATACAAATAAAAGAAAGATACTCAAACAAAACAAATTCAAGAGTTAAAAGCTAAGATAAATAAGCTGGAAGAGATTTTTAAAAAACGGGGCCAGACGGATAGTGCAGTGCGCAGCCATAGCACCATCACCTATGGCAATAGAGCCAATGTACCCCACGGTGGGTAAGTGTAGTCTTCAAACCCAACCTAACTTTACCTCCGATTTCAGAGTGACCACAACATGCATGGATAAAAGGTTCTGGTCTACTCATCTAACACCTGGTGACGACCAGGCTATCTGTTTAAAATTTGCAGATAAAACACTCACCGAGATGGGACCGCAGCGGCTACTTTGACTCTGGAGACTCGGGATACTGGGGACCTTGAGGCCCACGCAAGCACTGGATAATACAGATGGACTACGAGAGATATAGCACATGCAGGAAAGACACAACTACATGAACTAGCTTTGTTTAATTTGACTGCCGAAATATGCAGCCCAGCAGCCAAGGACTGGAGCAAGGACAGAACTTATTTTAACGCATGGCTATGTATAGTGTATTAAGTACGGTTGTAATGCAGCAGGCTGCCGATGCTATGGGCGCCAGTATATTCCGAGGACAGGAGCAAGTTCATAGGACCAAAAGGGGAAGGGCGCAGAAATCCAACTGGACGGAATTTCAGTTCGAGAAGCTCATGCCTGGGCGGACGAAGCTGCAAAACAAGCCGCCAAATCCACCCGCAAGAAACAGAGGGGTGGGAACAGAACAGAGCAAAAGGGGGGTGGGACCCTAGGATGTTTAGGGAAACTGGCCAGTGGTTAAAATAAAGACCAAGGAAGGTCTCTGGAATATAAGGTGTATGTCCTGAAGCGTGACACGGTTATAACACGGAGAAGCCGGTATTGATCATGCGCAGTGCAAACAAGAAGGAATACAACCTAAAAAGGGGGGCTAGTAATAAAAGAATCTAAAGAAAGGATATAATTTGGGGTGCGTCAGCGACTATTTATCCTAAACCTAATGGATAACATTTTTCCTAGCTTCTGTGGGAATGAAACTATAAGTCTATACCAGAACCTGGCACAACGGATCCTCGAAGGCCCGGAACCCAATACCCTGAGATTTAATGTCAGAAATGGAACAGGGCAAGGTCGAAAAAAAGGGGAATACTGGAAATACTAGTCACGGGTTATGCGGCAGGGGTTATGACGATGAATTCCATAGGCCTGTAGGCAATATACGACTGGGTTAACAACTTAATGGCGTAGTCTTGAGTGGTTTAGTGGGGAGGGACTTGGATAACCAAGCCCTACAAGCGCGGTTGGGAGATGGCACGGAAGGGGAACTGTTACAAGTGGCCCATACATTGCCGAAATGCCAAGACAATAAAATTGATCCACGGAATGGGGAAAGATATAAGTAAACGATTACAGGCTGAGATAGTTTGCTCCGGTTATGGGGCCTGGATATTAAGTGAGGTACAACATAATTTGGAGCAACTCCAGAATGGAGACATACCAGATTGGATTCCGAACAGCATACTTAACAATTGGACTCTAGATAAAAAAAAAAAATGAATAGCACATGCGAGGTACGAAGGAATAGTCATGCATGGGTGCCGAAATTCAGATGTATTAATGGGCGGGTGAATATGATCGGATTTGTGTTGTCCATACCACAGTATGATGTAACAAAGGGAGACCCCTTATATCAGATCGATAATATTGGTGAAGTGAGAAACCAAACTCTGTTACGTTACCATCAGCCTGCCAGACGGGTGATTAAAATTATTCCACCAAACAAATGGATGCATGCTGAGTATCACTCCTCTCGAACACGATCTTGAGACCATCGCTGCCCCGCAAGGGAACGGAGAGTGATGCGTGAGCACGGGGGCAGCCAACTTAACCATTAAGACCAGGGGAGGAGTCACCCCATGTGTCCTCATTACTCCTAATTTCTGCTTCAGACCCAAGGGAGAAATAGACATAGACGGATATCATATAGATCCCGAGACAACGGAAATCATCGACGGAACAATCACGGATACCCTCCGAGAAGGGTACGAAGAGGCGGTATGGGAACTGCAAGGCAAACAGATACCAGAACTAAATGAGGAACAATTACATTTGGTGCAAGGAATCCAGAATCAAAGACGACAGTATGTCCGGCTGATGGAAGAAATAGACAACTTACAGAGAGACACTAACGCAATGCTGGCTGATCAGCCCTGGTACTCAAAGCTGTGGGACATTGGACTTAATATTCAAATTCACCCATGGATAAGAATAATATCACATGTACTTGTAGTAATGCAGGGTCTGGTTCTGATGGTCATGATGGGATTAACATGTGCACGAATTAAACAGGCCAAACGATAAGTCTTGATTAAGGCCATAAGGGATGAAAATTTAAGCAGTCCTACAGGAAGGACTTACCTTATATAACTCTGTGGGAAGGTTTCAGGAGGTCCCGAAGCTTGGGAGATGGCCACCCAGGTGAACGAACCTATCTGGAACTTGCCTACAGGGAGATAGTTATTGGGAAATATGGCCAGCTTGGCGTATAGCCAAGGGCCAAAAGGGGGGAAATGCAAGAGAAAAATTTGGCATTAGGGGTACCAGTGGGACAAGGGTTAAAGTGCTGGTTCCTGCACTGGCCCATAAGGAGGTAAAAGGCTTCTCTTCGGCCTTGTACCAAGGCTCCAGAAGTTATCAATTCAATAATATTCCGACAGGAATACGATGTGAGAACCTAAACAGACACTGATAAGACCTTGCGAAGAGGCTCGAGGCGGACTCACAGACAATGAGGATCAGGAAAGAGAATGCGCACGGCTGAACGCAATACTCTTGGAATAAGCACCAGAGTTATCATGGAATGATAAAAGGGGGGAATGAGAATGTGTAAAAGGGTTGCGAAAGTGGGAGATGGCTAGAGAAGGTGGCAAAAGGATGGAGATAGGGAATCATGGGAAAATAGCTAAAGAAATGGTCAAGATGCAGACAACTGCAGAATCAACAGGAAAAAAAAGGGGTTACCAAGAGTTGAAGTTGAGGTTAGACACAGGTCATGAGAAAGCCCAAGGCAGCACAAAGAAAGAAAGCAATTCTAGATAGGAAGGGAAAAGTAATAGCTTCTACTGATAAGGAGGAAGAGAAACTAATTGGGTTCTTTACTGATAAGGGAAGACAGTGTAGCAAAGCTATAACTAACCTACCTGACACCAGCCCTAATTGGGAGACTTTCTTGCCTGCCATTGCACGTACTCTGGGGGGAGGCAGAAAGGGATTGGATAGACCAAGTGCTAATCAAATGTGTTCTGTTTTGAAAATGTATATCTACTGTGCTTTTCGCGCTGAAAAGGGCTTGTCCAGGGGAAGTTAAACAGGCTCTGATTGAGAGTGTCCCTTTGTTTTGACAAGTCCCGGCCGGAGAATCTTCAATAAAGGTCCTTTACAGAAAAGGCAAGGTGTTCGCGTCAGTGTATTCGCTGAAACAGATTGAGGGAAAAAGAATCCGTATTCACATTGGCTGCTGTGCAATGGTCACCCCACGTTAAAAGAATCCATGCACAGGCATCTTCTACCCTTCAGGATGTAGTTCAGGACCTAGAATGTCAGCTCCCTTATTGAAACACCTGTGAACTCATCCCTTTTTGGTGTGCAAGCAAGTCATCCTCGTTTCGAGGGACTGCCTAATACTACCTAATACTATAGGATGTGGTGGCCGCTTGTGCGAAGTTCAGCTCTCTGTAACATCACAGCTCATCAAATCTCAAATATTGAACACAAATCTGTGAATAAAAGTAATACAATCCTGCCAGACTGTTAAACCGAGTGAAGGATCATTTGATTCATCAATGACTGGCCTTCACCATATTTCCCTGCAGAATATTCTGCAACTCAGGAATAGGTTGGTTTGGGCCTGCACTGTGAGTAAATCTCACCAATGGGCGCTCCCATTGTGGAGTCTTGGCTGATGGGAGCCCGTGGGGAACTGTGTTATGGAGATCAGCGGGACTCACTGGATCTCGCTGGGCAACTGTCTGTGTCACACCTGATGTGGAGAGTTGATCTTAACACGCGGAAAATGTTCGATCCCAGAGCTAACAGCTGATGGGGAGGAGGGGTGGGTATCATGTTTAACCAGGCAACGTTCTCATTCTCATTTTAATATTCCCGTCTAATCCTCCAATTAATATTATATATTGCAGAGCATCACAATCTGGGAACGCCTATCACTTCCGTGGCTGAAGCTCCAAACAGGGGAGAAGATCCAACATCTTCAAGAATGAGAACGGACACAGGTAGGTTCAGAAAATATTTAAAATATCAATTCTGTCCTGAATGCTGGTGAACAAGAGGAGGATGTAGCCTCATAGTTATTTAAAATTGTAGAGAAGGATTTGGATCTGACGATAATAGCTGAGGTAGATCAGCCACATGGGTTCAGAGATACTGGCCTGGAAATCCCGGCCTCCCTGGGTCCATACGGAGTGTGTACGAACCCAGGAAGGCATTGCAAAAACCAGTTTTCAGTGCACAATGCACGTGCGCTGCAAACCGGCTTTTCCGATCTGTCAGATCTTCCGTATCTCGGGAGCCAGGACATTCGCGGTATTTACCCATATCTTGCACAGTGGATGTCCTGAAAACTCTTGCACCTGATAAAAGCAGGTGCACAGCCCGCTTCTACAGGTATAAGAGTTTTAAAACACACAAAAACATTGTAAAATGCAATTTAAAAACACATTTTATCGTTAAAAAACCTGGTTAAAATTTCCAAGTCAAATTTGTGACCATCGTGAGATACAGAGGTAGTAAAGCTGTGGATAATTCGTGTTTGACAAATTTGATACAGCTTTGTGAGAAGTGACTATATAGATTGATGGAACGCAGCACATGTGGTGTGAATGGGTTTTCAAAAGGTATTTGGTAATGTGGCTCACAGCATGCTCCAGCCGTTTGGTATAACAGGAAATGTAAGTGCCTGGGCAAAAAATTGATCCTGTGTTTAGTTTTCTATGTTTTACATCGAGTCTATAGCACAGAAACCGGCCATTCGGCCCAACTGGTCTATGCTGGCGTTTGTGTTCTAGACAATCCTCCTCACATCCCTTTTATCTAACTGTATCAGCATGGCAATTGTAACCTCCCAGTTCTGTTATCATCCTTGTGAATTGTTTGTGTTCACAGATCCGAACTCTACAATCTCTGAGTTCTTGACAAAGTTCGACGATTACCAACTGTTCCAGTTGATGAAATTCTACCGGGACAGACTGGAACAGGCGATGGAAGGAAGGGTGGATGGAGTCAGCTTGGTGTTAACATACAAGAGGCATTTTAGTGGCCAAGAACATCGGGTGAGTGGCAGGGGCACAGAATGATTTTGGATTATTTAAACATCACAAAATTGACAGCAAATCAGATCTTAGAATCATAGAATGTTACCGAAGAGAAATAGACCAATTATGAAATAAATCTACAAAACTGCAAATATTGTATATCTGAAACAATGATACAAAGGTCAAAAAATACCCAGCGGATCCGTCAGTGTCTGTACAAAGGACAGGGGAGCGGTTCGGGTATAATTCTTGTGTGGACTGAAATTAAAGGTAAGCACTTCTAGTGGGACTGGGAAAGGCAGATCCAGATGTAACAGACAGGAGTTGGAGGGAAGGTCAGGAGTTGACTGACCTGGAAACTACTTAAAGGAAATGAGAGATGACACACATCATCTGTGAAGATAAGGCATTTCAAGAAGAAAATGAACAATTGTTAAGATAATTAAAATATATGGGGTCCCAACAGTGACATTATACAAAACAAAACTGTGGAGAGCGATTAAACTTGCAGGTGTTGATACCCACATATATCACCGGGGGCCAATTCCAACTTCGGCCGAGCCGCAATATGGGCAGTAGAGCTTGCCGTGGAGCATCATTCCCCAGAAGTGCATCATGGGAAATTACATGCAAGCAGCCTGCAATGTTCCATCAGTTACCATTAATGAGTAGAACTAAATGGAAAGCAGAATCGGAGCAGGATGTTCAATCTGCTCCCAACACAAGTTGAAAATCTAAGCAACCGAGTCTAATCCCCAACCTCCTGCTCACTGCGCATTACTGTTAATATCCCACCCAGTATAATCTCAACCTGCTGCTCACTGTCCATTACCGTTAATATCCCACCCAGTCTAATCCCAACCTGCTCACTGCCCATTACCGTTAATATCCCACCCAGTCTAATCCCAACCTCCTGCTCACTGTCCATTACCGTTAATATCCCACCCAGTCTAATCCCAACCTCCTGCTCACTGTCCATTACCGTTAATATCCCACCCAGTCTAATCCCAACCTCCTCCTCACTGCCCAATACTGATAATATCCCTGCTTGACAAATCTTCTGGAATTTTTTGAGGATGTAACTGGTAGAGTGGACAAGGGAGAACCAGTGGATGTGGTGTATTTGGACTTTCAAAAGGCTTTTGGCAAGGTCCCACACAAGAGATTAGCGTGCAAAATCGAAGTACATGGTATTGGGGGTAATGTACTGGCGTGGATAGAGAACTAGTTGGCAGACAAGAAGCAAAGATGGGATTAACAGGTCCTTTTCAGAATGGCAGGCAGTGACTAGTGGAGTGCCGCAGGGCTGGGACCCCAGCTCTTTACAATATATATTAATGATTTAGTTGATGGAATTGAGTGTAATATCTCCAAGTTTGCAGATGACACGAAACTTGGTGGCGGTGTGAGCTGTGAGGAGGACACTAAGAGGCTGCAGGGTGACTTGGACTGGTTAGGCGAGTGGGCAAATACATGGCAGATGCAGTATAATGTGGATAAATGTGAGGTTATCCACTTTGGGGGCAAAAACACGAAGGCAGAATATTATCTGAATGGCGGCAGATTAGGAAAAGGGGAGGCGCAGAGAGACCTGGGTGTCATGGTTCATCAGTGATTGAAAGTTGGCATGCAGGTACAGCAGGCGGTGAAGAAGGCAAATGGTATGTTGGCCTTCATAGCAAGGGGATTTGAGTATAGGAGCAGGGAAGTCTTGCTGCAGTTGTACAGGGCCTTGGTGAGGCCCCACCTGGAATATTGTGTTCAATTTTGGTCTCCTAATCTGAGGAAGGACGTTCTGGCTATTGAGGGAGTGCAGCAATGGTTCACCAGACTGATTCCAGGGATGGCTGGACTGACATATGAGGAGAGACTGCATCAACTGGGCCTTTATTCACTGGAGTTTAGAAGGATGAGAGGGGATCTCATAGAAACATCTAAGATTCTGACTGGACCGGACAGGCTAGATGCGGGAAGAATGTTCCCGATGTTGTGGAAGTCCAGAACCAGGGGACACAGTCTTGGGATAGGTGGCAGGCCGTTTAGTACTGAGATGAGGAGAAACTTCTTCACTCAGAGTTGTTAACCTGTGGAATTTCTGCTGCAGAGAGTTGTTGATGTCAGTTCACTGGATATATTCAAGAGGGAATTAGATATGGCCCTTATGGTTAAGGGGATCAAGGGGTATGCAGAGAAAGCAGGAAAGGGGTACTGAAGGAATGATCAGCCATGATCTTATTGAATGGCGGTACAGGCTCGAAGGGCCGAATGGCCTACTCCACCTATTTTCTATGTTTCTATATCCCACCCAGTCTAATCTCAACCTCCTGCTCACTACCCATTACCGTTAATATCCCACAGTCCAGGCCCAATATTCTGTTCACTCCATACTCGAGAATTCATTTTTATCCACGCAGCAATAGAAATATTTTTGATTTAAATAAAATGCCGACTTGCTTCCAAAATAGTTCCAAATGTATTGTGAGCACCTCGTGCGTAAAGTTGGTTCGTTAAATTTACCCTGAATGTTTCAAATTAGCCTTAATTTGTGCCCTCTGGAAACTCAGTAACTAATTATTTGAAGACTTGCAGCATTTCTTCACTTAATCTGTTCACTTCTGATGGAATGCGCCTAAAGTTCTCAAATCCCTCTCTTTAACAGCATCTCCAATCCCTGATAACATCCAAGTGATTATAAACAGCATTTTTTCCATTGCTTTTACTTCCTTCCAATAATGGAATCAACAAAATTGCACAAAACAGAGGAAATGAGATGAACGGATTGTCATATAAAGAAAGGTTGAGCAGGTTGGGCCTATACTCATTAGAGTTTAGAAGACTGAGAGGTGATCTTATTGAAACATATAAGATTCTGAGGGGGCTTGACAAGGTAAATGCAGAGAGGATGTTTCCCATTGTGCCCAATTCTTGGCAACTGCACTTTAGGAAGGATGTGAAAGCCTTAGAGAGGCACATGATGGATTCCAGGGATGAGAGACTTCAGTTACGTGGATAGACTGGAGAAGCTGGTGTTGTCTCCTCAGAGCAGAGAAGGTTGAGAGGAGATATTTGAGAGAGGTGTTCAAAATCACGAGGGCACTCGACAGAATAGATAGTGAGAAACTGTTCCCATTGGCAGAAGGGTCGAGACCAGAGGACACAGATTTAAGGTGATGGGCAGAAGAACCAATGGTGACATGAAAAACTTTTTTACGTAGCTGGAGGTGGTATTCAATAAGATAATGGGATTAAAGGCAGATAAATCCCCTGGATGGTTTGCATCCTAGGTTCTTAAGAGAAGGAGCAGCAGGGATTGTGAATGCATTGGTTGTAATTTACCAAAATTCCCTGGATTCTGGGTAGGTCCCAGCAGATTGGAAAACTGCAAATGTAACGCCCATATTTAAAAAAGGAGGCAGACAAAAAGCGGGAAACTATAGACCAGTTAGTTTAATATCTGTGGTTGGAAAATGTTGGAGTCCAGTATTAACGAAGCAGTAGCAGGACATTTGGAAATGCAAAATTCAGTCAGGCAGATTCAGCATGGATTTATAAAGGGGAAGTCATGTTTGACAAATTTGCTGGAATTCTTTGAGGATGTAATGAACAGGGTGGATAAAGGGGAACTAGTAGATGTGGTGTATTTGGACTTCCAGAAGGCATTTGACATGGTGTCACATAAAAGGTTACTGCACAAGATTAAAGTTCACGGGGTTGGGGGTAATATATTAGCATGGATGGGGGATTCGCTAACTAACAGAAAACAGAGAGTCGGGATAAATGGTTCATTCTCTGGTTGGCAACAAGTAACTAGTGGGGTGCCGCAGGGATCAGTGCGGGGATCCCAACTATTTACAGTCTATATTAACGACTTGGAAGAAGCGACTGACTGTAACCTAGCCAAGTTTGCTGACGATACAAAGATGGGAGGAAAAGTAATGTGTAAGGAGGACACACAATATCTGCAAAAGGACATTGACAGGCTAAGTGAGTGGGCAAAAATTTGGCAGATGGTGTATAATGTTGGAAAGTGAGGTCATGCACTTTGGCAGAAAAAAAAAATCAAAGAGCAAATTATTATTTAAATAAGAATTTAAAAATTGCAAAGAGCTGCAGTACAGCGGGACTTGGGGGTACTTGTGCATGAAATACAAAAGGATAGACTGCAGGTACAGCAAGTGATCAGGAAGGCCAATGGAATATTGATCTTTATTGCAAAGGGGATGGAGTATAAAAACAGGGAAGTCTTGCTGCAGCTATACAGGGTATTGGTGAGGCCACACCTGGAATACTGCGTGCAGTTTTGGTTTCCATATTTACGAAAGGATATACTTGCTTTGGAGGCAGTTCAGATAAGTTGATTCCGGAGATGGGATTGACTTGTGAGGAAAGGTTGAGTAGATTGGGTCTCTACTCATTGGAATTCAGAAGAATGAGAGGTGATCTTATCGAAACGTATAAGATTATGAGTGGACTTGACAAGGTGAATGCAGAGAGGATGTTTCCACTGATGGGGGAGACTAGAACGAGAGGGCATAATCTTAGAATAAGGGGCCGCCCATTTAAAACAGATGTGGTGAAATTTCTTCTCTGAGTGTTGTGGATCTGTGGAATTCGCTGCCTCAGAGAGCTGTGGAAGCTGGGACATTGAATAAATTTAAGACAAAAATAGACAGTTTCTTAAACGATAAGGGGGCGGGCGGGAAAGTGGAGCTGAGTCCATGATCGGATCAGCCCTGATCTTATTGAATGGCGGAGCAGGCTCGAGGGGCCGTATGGCCTACTCCTGTTCCTATTTCTTATGTTCTTAAAGGATCATGCAGGCAGATTTAATTGTGGCTTTCAAAGGTGAATTGGTGAAAACATTTCCAGGGCGAGGGAGAGATGGCAGGAGAGTGAAAATAGTTGAGGTGCTCTTGCAGATAGCCGGCACATGCTCGACTGGCCGAATGGTCTCCTGCGCTGTAACCATTCTATGAATTCCTGCAGCGATGTCCTGTGGTTGCAATGAATGGCCTCCAACAACCAGAAGGTATTATTCCTTTGTACAATGTATTATTCCAACCAGTGGAGTGAATTGCCTCCATCGTGCTCTTTGATACCGCGCTCAAATGCTGTCTTGATGTCGTCAGTCACTCTGACCTTGCCTCCGGAATTCAACTCTTTGGTCTGTTTTTGGTGCTGATTGTTCCTGGTGGACACCAAATTGAGCTTATTGATGAGTAAGTGATGCTTGATCGAAATGTTGACAACGCCTTCCATTACGTTGCAGATGATTGAGATTAGGTTGATAGGTCAGGAATTGGCCAGGTTGGATTTGTCCTGCTGTTTGTGGACAGGACATACCTGGGCAGTTCTCCAAATTGTCGGATAGATGCCAGTGTTGTAGCTGTACTGGAACACCTTGGCGAGTGGCGCGGCTAGTTCTGGAGCACAAGTCTTCAGCACTGCAGCCGGGATGTTGTCGGGGCCCATAGACTTCGTGGCTGTTCGGGAACAACCAGACTAGAGGCTTGGCACATTCCAGTGCACAGGTCTTCAACACGACAACCAAAGTGTTGGCGGGACCTGTAGTCTTTGCTGTGTCCAGTGCATTCAGTCTTTTCTTTACGCATGGTGTAAATTGAACTGGTTGGGAACTGGACACTAAATCTCCCATCAGGCCTGGCTGACTGCAGTGCTTTCTCCAAGTGTTTTTCAACATGGAAGAGTACTGATTCATCAACTGAGGAAGGGCAGTAGATGGTAATTAGCAGGAGGTCTCCTTGTCCACATTTGGCCTAATGCCATGGGTCCGGAGTCAATGTTGATGACATCCAGGACCGCTGCTTCCCAACTGTATACCACTTTGTCCCAGCTCTGGTGGGCCTGAACATACCCAGCGATGGTGCCGGAGGATAGATATGATTCTGAGAGTCCAACTGTGTCACACTGTTGTTTGACAAATGTCACTCGACCCCAGATGCTACAGAGGAGGAACTTGCATGGTAAATTATTCTGGATTTTTCATCATCCTGTCCCAATCAGATGTCGAGGCCAAAGCCACTTGATCCGCCGGGTTTTATTCTGCTATATCCTTTAAAGAGACTTGCTCGACCATTTCAGAGGCGACTACATTGGTGAAGAGCTGAAGTCACTTATCAACCAGACTTAAAAGGACATTAGGCTTTAGGACAATCTTCTTTACTGATGCCAGCTTTTTATTTTCAAATGTTTCAAACTCAAATTTGAAATCAAATTCACAAAATGCCATTGTGGGATTGGAACTCTTGTCTGCTAGTCTAGTAACATAACCAGCAAGCTACCTTACCATTGTCTCAAAGTATCATATTGTCAATCACTAATCTAATATCTTGTTGGACACTGAAGGACAGCGAAAACGAATCCCACTAAAACTACTGCAGATTGTCAGTGATTTCTCACCCACTCAACAATATTTCTGCTTTCTATTTTAGATTCATCACAATTATTTGTTGGTAATGAATGAATCAATATATTTGTAGAATATTCAGCCCTTGTTCAGAATGGATCAGTACCTGGCCCAGTGACTGCTTTCTGTGCTCAAAACAACTGGGAGATCCCATCACTGAGCAGATCCTTTCCTTCTTATTCTCAGTGTTTGTCTTTCACTCCGCTCCTCAATATATTCATTATTATTCTTTACAGAAAGTCACTGAGCTCACGGAGAAGGGAAACCGGGCGGACAGTTCCAAACTTCTCCTAACTCTGGTGATGGAGAAAGGCTCTCGGGGCCCGAAGGGTGATGTGGGAATCCTTCGTGGAAATGCACCATGGGGTAACAAAGTTGGACAAAATACTGAAAGAAATACAGGAGCTTGGTACGGTAAATCACACACTGAATTTAATTTCCGATTCAAACAATGCAGATTTTACCGTAATATTACACAGATCTGATTTCATGAAAGTTAATTGATTTAAACAGGTTCTGATCTATTTGGTCATATGGACATCGCACGAGGCTTATCCGAAGTACCCAGTCACCTGAAAGGCAAGTGATGACATGGCGATTTCAAACCGTTTATTTCATCTGAGAATCAGAATATTTCAGTGTAGCAATTTGTTTAGAGATTGTCAGAATCTGGGAATCAGAAGTTTAAAGGCTGGGGAAACTGGATTGAAAGTTGTTTGGATTTGTCATCAATCCTCAAAACAATTTCTAAGTTTGTGATGGGGTTGAGGTGGTTAAGTCAATGTTGAGTAGAACTGCAACAAATTACTGGAGGACTTTAATAAACTTAGGGAATTGACGAATGAATTTCTTCACATAAATGTGAGGTATTACATTTGGGAAGGAAGAATAAGGAGGCCATTTATTACTTGGAAGTTGAGAGTCTGGGTGGTGCAGAGGAACAATGGAATCTCCGAGTACAAATACACATCAATAAAAGTAGTGAGACAGGTTAAGCATGGGCAGATCTGAGTGTTGTAGGGCTGGGGGATGTTACAGAGATACAGAGTGGCGACACAATGGAAGGTTTTGAAAACAAATGAGAATTTTTAAATCTAGATGTTGCTGGACCAGGAGCCAATGCCGGTCAGCGAGCAGAGAGGTGATGGGTGAATGGGAATCAGTACAAGTTAGGATATGGACAGCAGTGCTTTGGGCTGAGTTCAAGTTTATGGAGGGTGCAAGCTGGGAGTCTGAAAGGAGACCATTGAAATAGTCCCATCTGGAGAAACCAAGGGAAATGGTGAGGACTCTAGCAGCAGATGAGCTGAGGCAGGGGCGGAGATGGGCGATATTACGGAGGTAGAGTGTGGCACTCTCGGTGATGGCCAGGATATTGGGTCAGAAGCTCAGTTAAGGGTGAACTTCTGAACATTTACAGTCTGTCTCTATCCCAGTACACACAATACTGTAGATAAGCTGCCCAGGGCCTGATATAATAAGAGTGGAACTCCTGGCCATTCACAGTATATCCCTCTCCCTTCTGATATCCAATTCCCTTTTCTGCATAAGGTAAGCAGCACTGACGGTTTCAAAGTCTGACCAACTAGAAACTCTACAGCCATATAACCAGGATAATGTGTGGAATTGTGATGCGATGTCTATAGTACAGGACACACTCGAATGTATAAAATATCGGGGAAAATATCACATTTATAGACTTCTCCATACTTTTATGTCAATACAACTAACACTGAGGACCACATTCTCTGTTCTAATTGAAGATGTACAACAGAAACACAAGGAAACACTCCAGGCACAAAATGAAACCCTGAGGATCAACACTATTATAATAAAGGAGAAGGTTAAGAATTTCCCGCTGGTTGATCAATACGCTGAGCTAACGGTCATTTCTACTGTTCGAGATCGGAAACTTGTAGAACATGAACTGCTGGCAAGAGGTCGAAGCCATGGAGAGTGGAGAGAGCAACATCTCCGGAGAGAACTGGAAAAAGTCCGAACTGATCAGTTGTTCCAGAGCAGTTTCTCGTGGGTAGGCAGATTGTTGCATATGATGAAGAATGTCCCCTGGCAATCCAATTCTGGGAGCTCAGCAGTAGTGAGCGGAGTCCCGGGGATTGGGAAAACAACACTGGGACAAAAGATTGTTTATGACTGGGCCACTGGGAAAATATACCTACACTTTCAATTTGTTTTCAGTTTTAAATTCCGGGATTTGAACGCTATTAACTGCAGAATAAACCTCAGGAATCTGATACTGGATCAGTATCCTTACTTTGGGAATATTCTGGGAGAGCTCTGGAAGAACCCAGAGGTATTGCTGTTTATATTCGATGGTTTGGATGAATTCAAGGACCGTATCGATTTTGCTGACAATCGGAGACATACAGAACCTGAGCACAGGTGCACAGATCCCGAAGACTGGTGTGAAGTATCTGACATTGTGTACACTTTAATACAGACAAGCTGCTCCCAGGATGTTCAGTGCTAGTGACCAGCCGCCCCACTGCATTACATTTATTGGAAAAGGCTGAGATCAGTGTCTGTGCTGAAATCCTGGGATTTGTTGGTGAAGAACGGAAGGAATATTTCATCAAGTTTTTTGAAGATCAGACGGTGGCTGCAGCTGTTTTCAAACACTTGGAGGAGAACGAGATCCTGTACACCATGTGTTACAACCCTTCCTACTGCTGGATCCTCGGTCTGTCACTGGGTCCCTTCTTTACACAAAGAGACAGAAAACATCAGCGAGTTCCGAGGACCATCACCCAACTATATTCCTACTATATCTACAACATTCTGAAAAACCACAGCCGAGAGATTGAAAGCCCCCGTGATGTGTTACTGAAGCTCGGTGAGATGGCCTTCACAGGAGTCTCCGAGAGGAAGATTGTGTTTAGAAATGGAGATTTGATCAAGTACAATCTGCAACCTTCCCAGTTCCTATCTGGGTTCATGATGGAACTTTTGGAGAGAGATGATTCTGCCCAGAGCATGGTGTACACATTCCCACACCTCACCATCCAAGAGTTTGTAGCCGCACTCGCACATTTCCTGGCTCCAGATCCCCGTGACATCCGGAAACTCCTCCGTGAAGCCCACAGCAAGCAAGATGGGCGATTTGAGATATTTCACCGTTTTGTTGCTGGTCTCTCCTCCCCACACTCAGCTCGGCCCCTGAAGGAGTTTTTGGGTCCATTTCTTCATCAAACAACCTGCCGAGTGATTGACTGGGTGAAGGAGAAGTTTGAAGGACAGATTGGGAACACAGAGTGAAACTGGTAAAAGGAACCTCCTGAACACATTCCACTACCTGTTTGAGTCTCAGAATAATGGACTGGCTCGGGACACAGTGGGATCTGTGGAAACCCTTACATTTACATTGGGACTGACCCCGATTGTGCAGTCCTCTCTCATGTCATTGGACTCTGTGATACAATAAAACATCTCGATCTACAGAACTGCAACATTCAGGGTGAAGGACTCCAGCGGCTGGGACCCGTACTTCACAAATACCGGGTGTTGAGGTAACTCTCTTTATTTGTCTCTAACTGTTGGGCGAATTGTAGATGTGGATTGTGGTATTCCGTGATGAAATTAAACCAGAGAGAAGCTAATTCAACACAAATGACCAATAACAAGAGGCTCGGTTAGTAATTGCCTAAGGACTGGAGTGTCTAAAATTGATCCTTGTGATCAAGTAGGGATTTTCTAGTCTTTATCGGAACAGTAAATACAGGTCACTGAAACAGTCTCTTCTCCCAGCATTCGAATCTCTGTGGTGGTAATCCAGACCGACACTTGAGTGGCATTGGAGAGTTTAATTGTACTGGCGCAAAGACTCCGATCTAATGGATTGTGGGGTATTAGCCCCAGAGAACAGACACACACCGGTCAGATTTGGGGGGGTCTCAAACAGCGGGTGGCTGCTGGGTAAACCGGGGCAGTGAACCCGGGAATTTCCCATAATCTACCCGTGTGTGAGGCCCCGCTCGAGGAGAGAATCATAGAAATTTACAGCATGGAAGGAGGCCATTTCAGCCCATCGTATCCGGGCCGGCCGACCAAGCGCTATCCAGCCTAATCCCACTTTCCAGCTCTCGGTCCGTAGCCCTGTAGGTTACAGCATTTTAAGTGCACATCCAAGTATCCTTTAAATGTGGTGCAGGTTCCTGCCTCTACCACCCTTTCAGGCAGTGAGTTCCAGACCCCCACCATCCTCTAGGTGAAGAAATTTCCCTTTTATCTCCTCTAAACATCCCCCGCAATTATTTTAAATCTATGTCCCATGGTTCTTGACCCCTCTGCCAAGGGAAACAGGTCCTTCCTATCCACTCTATCCAGGCCCCTCATATACACTTCAATCAGATCTCCTCTCGGTCTCCTCTGTTCCAAAGAAAACAGACCCAGCAACCCCAATCTTTCCTCATAGCCAAAATTCTCCAGTCCAGGCAATATTTTGTAAAACTCCTCTGCATCCTTTCCAATGCAATTTCCTGTAATGTGACCAGAACTGCACACACTACTCCAGCTGTGGCCTAACCAGTGTTTTATACAGATCATGCATAACCTCCTTTCTCTTGTATTTTATGCCTCGACTAATAAAAGCAAGTATTCAATATGCCTTAACCATCTGATCTACCTGGCCTGCTTCCTTCAGAGATCTATGGACCCGCACTCCAAGGTCCCTTTGTTCCTCGACACTTTTCAGTGTCAAACCATTTAATGGGTCGAACCTTGCCTTGTTCGACCTCCCCAAATGCATTATCTCACTTACCCGGATTAAATTCCAATTCCCACTGTTCTGCCCACCGGACCAGTATATTGAGATCTTCCTGCAGTCCGCAGCTTTCTTCTTCATTATCAACCACACAGCCTATTTTAGTGTCATCTGCAAACTTCTTAATCATACCCCTAACATTCAAGTCATTTTTTTAAATATAAGCCTTCCAGTCACAAACACCAATCAACTATAAGAACATAGGAAATAGGAGCAGCAGTAGGCCACCTGGCCCCAGGAGCCTGCTCCACCATTTCATAAGATCATGGCTGATCTGATCATGGACTCGGCTCCACTTCCCTGCCCACTCCCCATTACTCTTTATTCCCTTATTGCTAAAAATCTATCTATCTCTGCTTTTAAATATATTCAATGACCCAGCCTCCACAGCTCTCTGGGGCAGAGAATTCCACAGATTTACAACCCTCAGTGAAGAAATTCCTCCTCATCTCAGTTCTAAATGGGCGGCTGCTTATTCTGAAATGATGTCCCCTAGTTTTAGTTTTCCCTATGTGGAAATATCCTCTGAATCCACCTTGTCGAGTCCCCTCATTATCTTACATGTTTCGATAAGATCATACCTCATTATTCTGAACTCCAATGAGTACAGGCCCAACCTACAAGATCTACTAATCCCCTCCACTCTGGAAACAACCTAGTGAACCTTTTCTGAACAGCCTCTAATATAAGTATATTCTTTCTTAAATGCAGAGACCAAAACTGTACGTAGCACTCTAGATGTGGCCTCACCAATACCCTGTACAGTTGCAGCAGGACTTATCTGTTTTTATACTCTATCCCCCTTGCAATAAAGGCCAACATTCCATTTGCCTTCCTGATCACATAGAAACATAGAAAATAGGTGCAGGAGTAGGCCATTCGGCCCTTCGAGCCTGCACCACCATTCAATAAGATCATGGCTGATCATTCACATCAGTACACCTTTCCTGCTTTCTCTCCATACCCCTTCATCCCTTTAGCCATAAGGGCCATATCTAACTCCCTCTTGAATATATCCAATGAACTGGCATCAACAACTCTCTGCGGTAGGGAATTCCAGAGGTTCACAACTCAGAGTGAAGAAGTTTTTCCTCATCTCAGTCCTAAATGGCTTACCCCTTATCCTTAGACACTGTCCCCTGGTTCTGGACTTCCCCAACATCGGGAACATTCTTCCTGTATCTAACCTGTCCAGTCCAGTCAGAATTTTATGTTTCTATGAGATCCCCTCTCATCCTTCTGAACTCGAGTGAATAAAGGCCCAATCGATCCAGTCTCTCCTCATATGTCAGTCTAGCCATCCCGGGAATCAGTTTGGTGAACCTTCGCTGCACTCCCTCAATAGCAAGAACGTCCTTCCTCAGATTAGGAGACCAAAACTAAACACAATATTCCAGGTGAGGCCTCACCAAGGCCCTGTACAACTGCAGTAAGACCTCCCTGCTCCGATACTCAAATCCCCTAGCTATGAAGGCCAACATACCATTTGCCTTCTTCACCGCCTGCTGTACCTGCATGCCAACTTTCAAGGATTGATGTACCATGACACCCAGGTCTCGTTGCACCTCCCCTTTTCCTAATCTGCCGCCATTCAGATAATCTGCCTTCGCGTTTTTGCCCCCAAAGTGGATAACCTCACATTTATCCAAATTATACTGTAACTGCCATGCATTTGCCCACTCACCTAACCTGTCCAAGTCACCCTGCAGCCTCTTGGCGACCTCCTCACAGCTCACACTGCCACCCAGTTTAGTGTCATCTGCAAACTTGGAGATATTACACTCAATTCTTTCATCCAAATCATTAATGTATATTGTAAATAGTTGGGGTCCCAGCACTGAACCCTGCGGCACTCCACTAGTCACTGCCTGCCATTCTGAAAAGGACACGTTTATCCCGACTCTCTGCTTGCTGTCTGCCAACCAGTTCTCTATCCACGTCAGTACATTACCCCCAATACCATGTGCTTTAATTTTGCACACCAATCTCTTGTGTGGGACCTTTTCAAAAGCCTTTTGAATGTCCAAATACACCACATCCACTGGTTCTCCCTTATCCACTCTACTTGTTACATCCTCAAAAAATTCCAGAAGATTTGTCAAGCTTGATTTCCCTTTCATAAATCCATGTTGACTTGGATCAATCCTGTCACTGCTTTCCAAATGCGCAGTTATTTCATCTTTAATAATTGATTCCAACATTTTCCCCACGACTGATGTCAGGCTAACCGGTCTATAATTACCCGTTTTCTCTCTCCCTCCTTTTTTAAAAAGTGGTGTTACATTAGCTACCCGCCAGTCCATAGGAACTGATCCAGAGTCAATAGACTGTTGGAAAATGATCACCAATGCATCCACTATTTCTAGGGCCACTTCCTTAAGTACTCTAGGATGCAGACAATCAGGCCCCGGGGATTTATCGGCCTTCAATCCCATCAATTTCCCTAATACAATTTCCCGCCTAATAAGGATATCCTTCAGTTCCTTCTTCTCACGAGACCCTCGGTCCCCTCGTACTTCCGGAAGGTTATTTGTGTCTTCCTTCATGAAGACAGAACCAAAGTATTTGTTCAACTGGTCTGCCATTTCTTTGTTCCCCATTATAAATTCACCTGAATCTGATGCAAGGTACCTAAGTTTGTCTTCACTAATCTTTTCCTCTTCACATATTTATAGAAGCTTTTGCAGTCAGTTTTTATGTTCCTGGGAAGCTTCCTCTCATACTCTATTTTCCCCCTCCTTTGTCCTCCTCTGCTGAATTCTAAAATTCTTCCAGTCCTCAGGTTTGCTGCTTTTTCTAGCCAATTTATATGCCTCTTCCTTAGATTTATCACTATCTTTAATTTCCCTTGTTAGCGATGGTTGAGACACCTTCCCCGTTTTATTTTTACTCCAGACAGGAATGTACAATTGTTGAAGTTCATCCATGTGATTCTTAAATGTTTGCCATTGCCCTATCCACCGTCAACCCTTTAAGTATCATTTGCCAATCTATTCTAGCCAATTCACGTATCATTACCATCGAAGTTACCTTTCCATAAGTTCAGGACCCTAGTCTCTGAATTAACTGTATCACTCTCCATCTTAAAAAAGAATTCTACCATATTATGATCACTCTTCCCCAGGGGGGCCTCGCACAACAAGATTGCCAATTAATCCTTTCTCATTACATATTACCCACTCTAGTTGGTTCCTCGACGTATTGGTCTGGAAAACCATCCCTAATACACTCCAGGAAATCCTCCTCCACCGTATTGCTACCAGTTTGGTTGTAACTTTATTGCATGCATCCCTAATTTCTTGTTTGATGCTGTCCCCAACCTCACTACTACTGTTTTGTGGTCTGTACACAACTCCCACTCGCGCTTTCTGCCCTTTGGTATTCCGCAGCTCCACCCATACAGATTCCAGATTCCACATCATCCAAGCTAATGTCCTTTCTTACTATTGCGTTAATTTCCTCTTGAACCAGCAATGCTACCCCACCTCCATTTCCTTTTTGTCTATCCTTCCTGAATGTTGAATATACCTGGATGTTGAGTTCCAAGCCTTGGTAAACCTGGAGCCATGATTCCGTGATGCTAATTACATCATATTCATTAATTGCTGCCTGTGCAGTTAATTTGTCCACCTTATTACGAATACTCCTCGCATTGAGGCACAGAGCCTTCAGGCTTATCTTTTTAACACACCTTTGCCCTTTTTAGAATTTTACATAGAAACATAGAAAATAGGTGCAGGAGCAGGCCATTCAGCCCTTCTAGCCTGCACCGCCATTCAATGAGTTCATGGCTGAACATGAAACTTCAGTACCCCCTTCCTGCTTTCTCGCCATACCCCTTGATCCCCCGAGTAGTAAGGACTTCATCTAACTCCCTTTTGAATATATTTAGTGAATTGGCCTCAACTACTTTCTGTGGTAGAGAATTCCACATGTTCACCACTCTCTGGGTGAAGAAGTTTCTCCTCATCTCGGTCCTAAATGGCTTACCCCTTATCCTTAGACTGTGACCCCTGGTTCTGGACTTCCCCAACATTGGGAACATTCTTCCTGCATCTAACCTGTCTTAAACCCGTCAGAATGTTAAACGTTTCTATGAGGTCCCCTCTCATTCTTCTGAACTCCAGTGAATACAAGCCCAGTTGATCCAGTCTTTCTTGATCGGTCAGTCCCACCATCCCGGGAATCAGTCTGGTGAATCTTCGCTGCACTCCCTCAATAGCAAGAATGTCCTTCCTCAAGTTAGGAGACCAAAACTGTACACAATACTCCAGGTGTGGCCTCACCAAGGCCCTGTACAACTGTAGCAACACCTCCCTGCCCCTGTACTCAAATCCCCTCGCTATGAAGGCCAACATGCCATTTGCTTTCTTAACTGCCTGCTGTACCTGCATGCCAACCTTCAATGACTGATGTACCATGACACCCAGGTCTCATTGCACCTTCCATTTTCCTAATCTGTCACCATTCAGATAATAGTCTGTGTCTCTGTTTTTACCACCAAAGTGGATAACCTCACATTTATCCACATTATACTTCATCTGCCATTCATTTGCCCACTCACCTAACCTATCCAAGTCACTCTGCAACCTCATAGCATCCTCCTCGCAGCTCACACTGCAACCCAACTTAGTGTCATCCGCAAATTTGGAGATACTACATTTAATCCCCTCATCTAAATCATTAATGTACAATGTAAACAGCTGGGGCCCCAGCACAGAACCTTGCGGTACCCCACTAGTCACTGCCTGCCATTCTGAAAAGTAGCCATTTACTCCTACTCTTTGCTTCCTGTCTGACAACCAGTTCTCAATTCACGTCAGCACACTACCCCCAATCCCATGTGCTTTAACTTTGCTGCAATGTGGCCCTTTTTGATTTTTGCCTTGGGTGTCTCTACCCTCCACTTTTACTTTTCTTCTTTCTATCTTTTGCTTCTGCCCCCATTCTACTTCCCTCTGTCTCCCTGCATAGGTTCCCATCCCCCTGCCATATTAGTTTAACCCCTTCCCAACAGCACTAGCAAACACTCCCCCAAGGACATTGGTTCTGGTCACTTGCTGTATCTGCATACTTACTTTTTGTGTTTCATGTATGAGGACCCCCAGGTCCTGCTGTACTGCAGCACTTTGCAATTTTGCTCCATTTACTCTCTCTACTAAATGTTTGCCTACTCATTTAGCCTGTCTATATCCCTTTGCAGAATTTTTGTGTCCTCACAATTTGCTTCCCCATCCATTTTTGTATCATCAGCAAGTTTGGTAAATTACTCTCGGTCCCTTCATCCAAATCATTAAGATAGATTGTAAATAGTTGAAGTCCCAGCACCGATCCTTGTGGCACCCCACTAGTAACTGTTTGCCAACCGGAAAATGACCCATTTATTCTGACTGTGTTTTCTGTTAGTTAGCCAATCCTCTGTCCATGCTAATATATTACCCCCAACCCCATGAACTTTTATCTTGTGCAGTAACCTGTTATGTGGCACATTATCGAATGCCTTCTGTAAATCCAAATTCACCACATCCACTGCTTCCCCTTTATCCATCCTGCTCGTTACATCCTCAAAGAACTGCAGCAAATTTGTCAAACATGATTTCCCTTTTATAAAACCATGCTGACTCTGCTTGATTACCGTCTGCTTCCTGCTTTTGAGCCAATTTTGGGAGAAACTTGCCACTTTTCCCTGGATCCCATGGGCTTTTACTTTTGTGACCAGTCTGCCATGTTGGGACCTTATCAAAAGCTTTGCTAAAACCCATGTACACTATCATGTGCACTGCCCTCATCGACCCTCCTGGTTACCTCCTCTCCAAATGTAATCAAGTTAGTCAGACACGCCCATGTTGACTGTCCCTGATTTATCCGTGTCTTTCTAAATGAAGATTTATCCTGTCCCTCAGGATTTTTTCCAATAATTTTCCACCACCGAGATTGGGCTGACTGGCCTGTGATTACTCGATCTATTCCTTTCTCCCTTTTTAAACAAATGTACAATATTAGCAGTCCTCTGCCACCGCACCTGTGGCCAGAGAAGACTGGAAACTGATGGACGGAGCTTTTGATATCTTCTCTTTTGCTTCTCTTAACAGCCTGGGATACATTTCATCAGGGTCTGGGGTTTTATCCACTTTCAAAGCTGCTAAACCCCTTAATACCACTCTCTCACTATGTTTATCTCGTCTTAATTATTCACACTCCTCCTCCCTCACTGCAAAGTCTGCATCACCTCTCTCTCTTGTGAAATTAAGAATCATACCCACGTCTTCTGCCTCCACACACAGATTTCCTCCCTGGTTACTAATAGGCCCCATTCTTTCTCTAGTTATCCTTTTGCTCTTAATATGTTAAGAAAACATCTTTAGGGTTTCCTTGATTTTACTTGCCAACATTCCCTCATGCTCGCTTCCTGATAGCGTTTTTAATTGCACCCCTGCACTTTTTGTACTCCTGTAGATTTTCTGCGGTATTCAGTTCTTGGTATCTGTCATAAGCTCCCCTTTTTTCTTTACCCTGCAAGTCCCTTGACATCCAGGGGCTCTAGATTTGTTAGCCCCACCCTCTTTAAGGGTACATACTTGCTCTGTACACTCAGGTTCTCCACCTTGAATGCCTCTCACTGCTCTGACACTGATTTACCATCAAGTAGCTGTTTCCAGTCCACTTTGGCCAGGTCCCACCACAGCTCAGCAAAATTAGCTTTACATCAATTGAACCTTTTTTTCCTAGTCCATCTTTGTTCTTTTCCATAACTATCCTAAATCTTATTGAATTATGATCACGAGAACGTCCGAAAATTCCCCCAAAACTGTTGGGACATTTACACCTGAAATAAATGTAGAGCCAGATTAATTGGGATAAAAAGAAAGACTCCCCTCCCATATAAACTAGAAGTACTGGGACATTTAAAACTTGTGACATGACTGAATAAACTCTCCTTGTTAGTGCTGTTTCACAATATAACTCACTGCAAGATATTATACAGAAATCACCACTTTATCATTTAATTCTGGAAAAATCACCCCATTCCCATAAAATCCGGGATTTTAGGAGCAGCAGAAATTAGCCCGTTTTCCCCAAACATGATGGTTCCGGTCACTGAGCTCCAGGAGGGTAATTCTGATCATCAGGGAATGAGACTGGACTGAGGGACATTTAAAGGCTTCACACAGACAGCAGTTTATTTAATAACTACATTCACTGACTGTCCCTGGATACATGGGAATTTGGGCAGAGGGAGATTCATTGCCAGTGATAGAAAAATCTGTTCATTAATTTCTTGAAGTTTATTCAACATGTTCGGCAATATCCGAGAGATCGCATTTTTATGCAGCTTTTGATTCATTTTGTTTCTCGCTTTGTGTCTGTTTGTTTTTAGACTGGGGAGCAATAAACTGGGAGAAACAGGAGTGAAACTATTGTCTGCGGCTCTGAGGAACCCGGACTGTAAATTACAGGAACTGGGGTAAGTACCAGTCTGTGTGAGATTGTGTTTATTGAGTCCAACACTGCACCTTATTATTAGCAGTGACAGTTTTATTAATAAACACTAGATATTATTTTTAGTATCAGTAAGAGTGTTACTAATAAACAGTACATTTTTAGTAGTATAAGCAATAGCATTAATAATGATTGGATAATTACCTTGTTTGATGATTCTTTTTCTGTCCCAGGCATCAAAACCTCTCTTTCTCTCTCATGACAAATGAACAGAAGTAGGCCATTGAGCCCCTCGAGCCTGTTCCACCAATCAATGCGATAATGGCTGATCTGCGACCCAAATGAATACAATCACCTTCAGCCAATATCCCTTAATACCTTGGTTAACAAAAAGCTATCAATCTCAGATTTAAAATTAACAATTGCCATTTGTGTTAGAGTTCCAAACTTCTGCTATCTTTTTTTGTAGAATTGTTTCCTAATTTAATCCTGAAATGTCTGGTTGTATTTTTGACAATATGCCCCTTCGTCCTCGATCCCCACCCAATGGAAATCATTTCTCTACATCTAACCAACTTGATATCTTTGTATCTTGAAGATATCTTGAAAACTTCAATCAGATCACCCCTTAATCTTCTAAATTCTAGGGCATACAACCCTAACTTGTATAATCTCTCCTCGTAAATTGAACCTTGGTGTCTGGGTATCATTCTTGTAAACCTATGCTGCATTCCTCCAAGGCCAATATATCCTTCCCAAGGAGTGGTGCCCAGAACTGCTCACAGTGCTCCAGCTGTGGTACAACCAGGGCTTTGTATAGCAGCAGAATAACTTCTGCCCCCTTGTACTCTAGTCCTCCAGATATAAAGGCTGGCAATCCATGAGCCTTTTGATTATTTTCTGTACCTGTTCATGACACATTAATGATCTATGTATCTGGAGCCTGTCTCTTTGGACCTCCACTGTTTTTAGCTTTTCACCATTTAGAGTCTATCCTTTTTAGGTCCAAAGTGGATGACCTCATGTTTGGCAACATTGAAATCCATTTTCCATAGTTTTGCCCATTCATTTAATCTATCAATATCCCTTTGCGTCTATCTTTGTGTCATCAGCAAATTTGGATATATTGCTTTCTATGCCATCATCTAAGTCGTTAATAAATACTGTGAATAGTTGAGGCTCCAAAACATATCCCTGCGGGACACCACTAGTGGCATCCTGTCAATTTGAGTAACTCCCCATTATCCTTACTCTGTCTCCTGCCGCTCAGCCAATTTCTCAACCAAGTCAATAATTTACCTTCAATTTCATGGGGCTTCAACCTTCGTTAACAGTCTCTTATGAGAGACTTTATCGAATGCCTTCTGGACGTCCATGTAAATAACATCCACAGACATTCCCATGTCCACTACTTTCGTCACCTCTTCAAAAAATTCAGTCGGGTTTGTCAGGTATGATGGCGAGGTTGGGGCGAAGGAGCTGCAATAGTTCGGAGAGGGATGTGATCAGGGCCCAGGAGAGGCGCGAATTCGGGGCCCAGGGGCAGCACGGGCCAGCCCACACTGGGATATGTGTGTGCACTAGGTCTGTGCAGCAGAGCAGGTCTCCAGTCGTCCTGGTTAATCCTTGCCACTGGACAAAGACCCAGCTCTGTCAAGTCGGTGTGGTGGCTGGTGTGCAACGGTCACCACACGTTAAAAATTCCACGCACAGGCATCTTCCACCGTTCAAGATATAGGTCGGGATCCAGAATATTAGGTCCTTCATTGAAACACCTGTGAACTCATCACTTTTCCGCGTGGAAGCAAATCATCCTTATTTCCAGGGACTGCCCATGACCTTTGACAAATCCATGCTCGCTCGCCCTGATCAGCTGAAAATTTTCACGGTGTTCAGTCATCCCATTTGGTTTATTTTGCCTCAAATAATTTCCCGACAACAGATGTTAGACTAATTCTATAATTCTCTGGATTCCCTCTCGTCATTCTTAAATAGTGGAGTGACTGGCACAATTTTCCAATCTAAAGGACGGTTCCTGAATCGAGAGAACCTTGGAAGATTATAGTTAGGGCATCTGCAATGTGCTTACCTGCTTCCATTAAAACCCTGCGGTGGAGAGCATCTGAACCTGGGGATTTTTCATTCTTTAGTGCCATTATTTTCTTCATTAATGCTATTTTGCTTATACTAATCTTATTGAGTCACTGTCCCTGATTCAATATTTGTTTCTGTGGGATTTCCGGCATTCTATCCTCCTACTCTAGTGCAAATACTGACACAAAATAATTATTCAACATGTCCGCAATTTCCTTATTATCATTGACAATAAATGCTGATATCAGTTTTCAAGGGGCCATCATTGCTCCTGATCAACATCTCTTTCCTTATATAATTGTAAAAGTTATTTGTTTTGATTTTGATATCCCTTGCAAGTTTTCATACTCCCTTCGAGAATAAGAATATAAGAAATAGGAGCAGGAGTAGGCCATACAGCCCCCCGAGCCTACTCCGCCATTTAATATGATCATGTCTGACCCGATCATGGACTCGGGTCCACTTCCCTGCCCGCTCCCCATAACCCCTTATTCCCTTATCGTTTAATAAACTGTCTCTTTCTCTCTCAAATTTATTCAATGTCCCAGCTTCCACAGCTCTGTGAGGCAGCGAATCTCATAGATTTACAACCCTCAGAGAAGAAATTTCTCCTCATCGGTTTTACATGGGCGGCCCCTTATTCTAAGATTATGCCCTCTAGTTCTGGTCTCCCCTATCAGTGGAAACATCTCTGCATCCACCTTGTCAAGCCCCCTCATAATGTTATATGTTTCGATAAGATCACCTTTCATTCTTCTGAATTCCAATGAGTAGAGGCCGAACCTTTCCTCATAAGTCAGCCCCCTCATCTCCGGAATCAACCGAGTGAACCTTCTCTGAACTGCCTCCAAAGCAAGTATATCCTTTCGTAAATATGAAAACAAAAACTGCACGCAATTTTGGCCTCACCAATACCCTGTATAACTGTAGCAAGACTTCCCTGCTTTTATACTCCATCCCCCTTTGCAATAAAGACCAGATTGCATTGGCCTTTCTGATCACTTGCTGTACCTGCATTCTATCCTTTTGCATTTCATGCACAAGTACCCCCAGGCTGTACTGCAGCACTTTGCAATCTTTTTCTATTTAAATAATAACGTGCTCTTTGATTTTTTTTTTCCTGCCAAAGTGCATGACCTCACACTTTCCAACATTATACTCCATCTGCCAAATTTTTGGCCACTCATTTAGCCTGTCTAGGTCCTCCCTGATAAAGTGCAACATTCCCACCAACACCTGGGAGTCCCTGGCCAAAGACCGCCCGAAGTGGAGGACGTGCATTCAGTCTCATCGCCGAGTGCATGCAGAAAACAAACGCAGGCAGTGGAAAGAATGTGCGGCAAACCTGTCCCACCCTCCCTTACCCCCAACAACTGTGTGTCCCACCTGTGGCTCTCGTATTGGACTGTTCAGCCACCTAAGGACTCATTCTAAGAGTGGAAGCAAGTCTTCTTCGATTCCAAGGGACTGCCTAGGATGACAGTGTCCTTTTGCAAATTTTTTGTGTCCTCCTCACAAGTTGCTTTTCCTCCCATCTTTGTATCGTTGGCAAACTTGGCTATGTTACACTCGGTCCCTTCTTTCAAGTTGTTGATATAGATTGTATATAGTTCGGGTCCCAGCACTGATCCCTGCAGCACCCCACTAGTTATTGATTGCCAACCCCAAGAATGAACCATTTATCCCGACTCTGTTTTCTGTTAGTTAGTCAATCCTCTATCCATGCTAATACATCACCCCCAACCCCGTGAACTTTTATCTTGTGCAGTAAGCTTTTATGTGACATCTTGTTAAATGCCTTCTGGAAGTCCAAATACACCACATCCACTGGTTTCCCTTTATCCACCGTGTTTGTTACATCCTCAAAGAATTCCAGCAAATTTGTCAAATGTGACTTCCCCTTCATAAATTCATGCTGACTCTGCCTGACCGAATTTTGCTTTTCCAAATGTCCTGCTATTGCTTCTTTAATAATGGACTCCCAACATTTTCCCAACCACAGATGTTAGGTTAACTGGTCTATAGTTTCCGGCTTTTTGTCTGCCTCCTTTTTGAAATAGGGACGTTCCAATTGCAGTTTTCCAATCGGCTGGGACCTCCCAGAATCCAGGGAATTTTGGTAAATTACAATCAATGCATCCACGATCCCTGCCGTTACTACTTTTAAGACCCTAGAATGCAAGCCAACTGGTCCAGGGGATTTATCTGCCTTTAGTCCCATTATCTTACTGAGTACCACCTCCTTAGTGTTAAGTTCCTCCCACCCCCTATAGCCCCTTGACTATCCACTGTCAGAATATTGTTAGTGTCCTCTACCGTAAAGACAGATACAAAATATTTGTTCAGAGTTTCTGCTGTCTCCATGTTCCCCATTACTAATTCCCGGTCTCATCCTCCAAGGGACCAACATTTACTTTAGCCACACTTTTCCTTTTTATATACCGATAGAAACTCTTGCTATCTCTTTTTTATTTGTCGTGCTAGGTTACTTTCAAAGTCTATCTTCCCTTTCTTATTCATTTTTTTAGTCATCCTTTCTTGGCTTTTAAAAGCTTCCCAAACTTCTGTCCTCCCGTTAGTTTTGGCCACATTCTATGCCCTTGTTTTCAATTGGATATATTTCTATAGCTCTTATCAGTCTTGTCACCCTGTGCTGGTCCCTGTACCTTTCTCATTCACCAGGCTCCGTGCTGGTCCCTGTACCTTTCCCATTCACCAGGCTCCGTGCTGGTCTCTGTATCTTTCCCATTCACCAGGCCCTGTGTTGGTCTTTGCCTTTGTGTATCTTGTTTCTTTTAGTTTTTAGTGCTCTTACCTCTTTAGTCGTCCATGGCGGGTGGTTTGGAAGTAGTGCTCTTTTATCCCTTGGGAGTAAAAACTGCTCTGGTTCACATTACATTATTTTACCCATTAACAGTTTTCCCCAGTTTATGGTGGACAGTCTGTCTCATCCCGCTGAAGCCGGTCTTGCCTAAACCTAGACTTTTAGTAGCGTTTCTCCCTTCAAACACAACGTTGAACTCGATCATTTTATGATCGTAATTGGGTAAATGATCACGCAACATTAGGCTGTTAACTAATCCGGCTCATTGCTCATGACTAAAGCTAACATGGCCTTGTAGGTTCTAGAACATATTGTTGTAAAAAAACAATCCCAGACACACTCTAGAAATGCACT
Organism: Pristiophorus japonicus; assembly: GCF_044704955.1. Taxonomy (NCBI): domain Eukaryota; kingdom Metazoa; phylum Chordata; class Chondrichthyes; family Pristiophoridae; genus Pristiophorus; species Pristiophorus japonicus. The sequence continues at coordinate 98,949,526 of NC_091991.1, read as the reverse complement.
AACCAAGTACTGGTCTGCTTATCCCAATCTATACGAAAGTTAAAAACCCCCATTACAACCTCTGCTTTTGCTACACGCTTGTCTTATCTCTGCCTTTATGCAATCTAGCACCTCACAACTGCTACCAGGAGGCCTATACACAACTCCCACTACAGTTTTAAATCCTTTTCTTTTTCTTAATTCTACCCATAAAGTCTCCAGTAGCTGCTGTACCTTATCGTTGATGTGATACCACCCTTCATCACTAAGTCTACTCCACCTTTACCATTTTCCGCGAGTTCTCGTAGACTTTAGAACCTGGTATATTGAATTCTCAGCCCTGATCGTCCTGCAGCCATGTCCTACCCTCCAAGTTGAATTTTCACCTGCAGTTAATTCAATTCATTGCTTATACACTGTGCGTTTGTATAAAGAATGCTTATTTGCACCACACTCCCTAACCTGTCATTCAGTTCGAATGATTTGCTGACATGTTTCTAATTTCTATCTCTTGGTTTAATGGATTTATATATTTTAGTGTTTCCTTTACCTAAAGCACAATTTCTGACTGTTCTCTGCTCTATTCCCTTTTGATTGTTTTTGAACTATTATGTGTACTACAATTTCCACTTGTACCCTCCCCATTTACTAATTTAAATTCCTTGTGATCGCCCAATTTATCCTTTCCTCTTCACCTCTCCTCTCCAGACTGGATGACAATGATCTCACAGCATCTAGTGCCGAGGATCTCGCCTCCGCTCTCGGTCCAAACCGCTCACTGACTGTTCTGAACCTGAATAATAATAAACTCGGAGATTCAGGAGTGAAACTACTGTGTGCGGCTCTGAGAAACCCGGACTGTAAAATACGGAAACTGCGGTAAGCACCAGACTGAGATTGTGGATGTCTGATACTGTATATTATTATGAACAATAGTGTTATTAATATACACTGGAATTTATCCTAAATCATATAGTGTCTCTGTCCCTGATCTCCAGGCTCCGTGATGTCGGGCTCACGAATTCATGTGCTGAGAATCTTGTCTCTGCTATTAGTATAACATGTTCACTGAGAGAGCTGAACCTGTGTAACAATAAACTGGGAGACTCAGGAGTGAAAATACTGTGTGCGGTTCTGAGAAACCCGGACTGTAAAATACAGAAACTATGGTACGTACCAGATTGTGTGAGATTGTGTTTATAATAACTGCGGGTCTGACACTGGACATTATTATTAGTATCAGAAAATGTTATTAACAAACATTGCCAATTTGCTCTGATTCCTCTCTCCTTCCTTATTTTTTCCCATCGTTCTCATTTTCCGATCCCTAGTCTGACTGGTGTCGGTCTCACAGGTTCTTGTGTGAAGGATCTCTTCTCCAATCTCGGTACAAACTGATCACTGACGGTTCTGGACTCGGTACTAACAAACTGGGAGATTCAGGAGTGAAGATATTATCTGTGGCTCTGAGGAACCCGGACTGTCAAATAGAGTGTCTTCGGTAAGTACCAGACTGTGTGAGATTGTGTTTATAAAAACTGGAAGTCTGACACTGTCCATTATTATTAGTATCAGTAATAGCGTTATTAATAAACACTACACATTATTCCTCTCGTTGACCTTGTTCATTTGTAAGACTATTGCTGAAACTATTAATAACGTAAGCTGTTTATTAACGTCAGTATTTTTATCAATACACACTTAATATCATATATACTTTGTACATCTAAGGTATTAATACCACTACAATATTGATATTATATCTCTATCTATATCTCTTTATTTCTGTCTGATCCCCAGGCTGTATGATAACGGTCTCTCAGCTTCTGGTGTTAAAGATCTCACCTCCACTCTTAGTACAAACCGGTCATTGACGGAGTTGGACCAGGGTCACAATAAACTGCGAGATTCAGGAGCAAAACTGCTGGCTGCGGCTCTGGGGGACCAGAAATGTAAAATACAGAGTCTGCAGTAAGTATAAACTGTGAGAGTGTGTGTTTATAATAACTGGATGTCTTAACTTTATATAGTATAATGAAGATCAGTAATAGGGTTATTAATATACACTGACCATTATTATTCAAGTCCATCTGCTGAGACTTTAACTCAAGCATTTGGGCTGAGACTCCAGTACAGTACTGAGGGAGTGCTGCACTGTCGTAGCTGCCCTCTTTGGGATGAGACAAATCGAGGATCCATCTGCCCTCTCAGGTGGATGTAAAAGACCCCATGGCAATATTACGTAGAAGAGCAGCTGGATTATCCCAGCTGTCCTGAACAATATTTATCCCTCAGTCAAAATTACTAAAAACATCAGGTGCAGCATGGGAAACGGTTCAGTGATCCAATACATTCCATGGGGCTTGTTTTAGCCTCAACACCAGTATCCAGAAGGGGAATCAAGAGAAAATCGAGTTAAAATAGGGGCCAAAGTCATTTCAGCTACACTGATATTAAATGGGTTTAATGATAAAGGGGATACAGGGACAGAGAGACACGGGGGTGTACATACTTTGAAGGTCGAAGGACAAGCCAAGAAAGCTGGCACCAGGATCAGTTAAAACAGGTAATCTGGTCATTATTAGATTGCTGTTTGTGGAGTTTGCTGTTCACTATTTGGCTGCCGTGATACCTACATTACAACAGTGAATGCATTTCCGAAGTACTTCATTAGCTGTCGAGCACTTCGGGGTGTCCTGAGGTCATGAAATGCGCTGTATCAATGCAAATCTGTGCTTCCTTACTTCTCTTCGTCCTTTCTTCTCGCTCTTTCGCTCCTTCTCACTTTTCCCTCCTCGGTCTTTCGCTCCTCGCATCTTCGCTCCTTCACTTTTTTTCTTTCTTGCTTTTGTTTCTTCTGTTTTTCTTTTGTTTCTTTATTTTCATTTTTCCTTATTCCTTCATTTTCCTTTTTTTCTTTCTTTTATTTCTCTCCTTTCTTTCTTTTCTGTCATTCTGTCCTTTTTTCCATAATAGTGTTATTAATAAACATTGCACATTGATATTAATCAGCAGCACTGTTAATTATAAACAAGGGGGATTTACTGATTCCGGTTATATCTCTGTATCTGATCCCCAGGCTGGATGATGCCCGTCTCAGATTATTGTACCGAGGATCTCGCCTCCGCTCTCAGTACAAACCGGTCACTGAAGGTTCTGAACCTGGAGTTAAACTCCTTCACAGACCAATCTGTCCCCACTCTCCGCTGCCTCATACTGGAGTGCAGGAGCCGGAAGCGGATCGTGTGAGTGTTTGTGTTAAAGTTTATTGTCATAAGCAAACTATAAACGGGATTCTGCCACCCAGACAGCCTGTTGTGCAATCTGTTTATTTTATGTTTAATGTTTAATCTGTTTCAGGCTGTGGAAGAATCGGTTCAGTTTAAACGGAGAGAAACAGCTGAAGTTGCTGCAGGGTACAAGACGCAGACTGATTGTGGAAGTGTGAACATTTCCATTGATGACCATCACTGCTCTCACCTTTGGGCCGATTTTCTCCCCCTTTAAACGGCAGCGCTCCAGGTTTCAATCCGAGCGGCCCTTTATCAGTTTCCCACTCGAGCTGAGCGATCGTCACCTACCATTGTGACATCAGAGGCCCAGCCACAGGGTCATGTGGCCCAGCCGTCCCGCCCACAACGCCGCTTCTGCAGGATATCCGGGGCTGAATGTTCCCCAATGAGGCACTGGGGAAATGCACAGACAGTAACGGCCCAGGGTGGGGCTCAGTTGGGCTGCGGTGGGACACTGACAATTACACTCAGTATTCTGGATATTACCCAGAGAACCTTCTCAGTGTCAGTGCCCAGTAACCCTGCTGGGAAGTGAACCTGTGTGGGTTCAGGATTTGGACAGAGTCTGTTCAGCTGGGATGTGTGTCACTATCCGATAGGGACCAATACCCACTGGCTGCGGAGACCCAGGATGAGTATCCTATTGGGGAGCTTCCTGAACATGTTCCACCCGTGGAATCGCACTTATATTTTAAATGTTTTTCTGCCTTCCCACAATAAGGAAACAGTTGCTAAAACAATGCATTTAATGCAGAATCTGTTGCATTGCTATTCCTGCTATTTTCACACTGATGGGTGAATTTATACATGGGTACCGGAGTGTCAAATACAGAAGTTGACATGGCAAATACACCCATCGTTCAAAGATTAACAAGTTGTGAAAGCTACACGCAGTAAATGGACAGGCCCCATGTCGGGCTCCGCAGTCTGAATCACTCTGCATAAAAACAGACAGTGGTCTAAATACAGAGCAAGGCCAGCCACTGTTGAGCAGAGCGAAGACAAGTTGATGTTTTGGATCATCTTGCTTGTAATGTAATTCTTTGGATTGAACTTATTTTCCAGATATTGACTGACCTGATGTACATTATATTCTTCTGTTTTATTTTGCATTCCCCACCATGTGCAGTCTGTTTCATTCCCTCCTCACTCTGGTCTAATAAATAGTAACATTTCACTGTATTCATCAGACGTCAAAAATTCAGGGCTGGCATCCAATAATACATTGTAATCGGCAATGGCCAGATTGGAACAACAAGCAAACAAGGATAATGACCAAGTGTTTGGATATCACCTGGGCCACAGACTGACAGATCAGGGGCCCAAGGGTCTAGACGGTGTATTTTAATGTAAACATCACAAGAAAGAAAAGCCAAATGAATCAGCATACAGTAATGTAGAACTAATACATATATAGTGGACCAAATATGCAACCGGAGGAAGAAACAAACTTGTATTTTATTACACCTTTCACATACTTTGACGGTAAAGTCACTGTTGTAATCTGGCAAACACACACTGTTGTAATCTGGCAATGGGTAACATTTAACTAATCATACATGATTTAAAAGACATATATATTCTTCTAGGCACAAAAACCCCACAGGAAAGGTAGTCCAACCGTGGCAAACAAGAAAACTTAAAAATAGTATTGATCAAAGGAAGAGGCTTATAATGTTTACAAAAAAATAGTACGCCTGAGGATTGGGACGATTTTGGAAATCAGCAAAGGGGAACCAAGAAACTGATCATGAATGGAAAAATAGAAATTGAGAGTAAACCAGCGAGAGGCATAAAAACAGGCTGTCAAAGCTTTTATAGCTATGTAAAAAGGCAACGATTAGTGAAATTAAATGCGGATCCCTCACAGGGTGAGACAGGAGAAATTATAATGGGGAATAAGGAAATGGCAGAAAATTTGAACAAATACGTTTTGTCTGTCTTCACACTGTTGTAATCTGGCAATGGGTAACATTTAACTAATCATACATGATTTAAAAGACATATATATTCTTCTAGGCACAAAAACCCCACAGGAAAGGTAGTCCAACCGTGGCAAACAAGAAAACTTAAAAATAGTATTGATCAAAGGAAGAGGCTTATAATGTTTACAAAAAAATAGTACGCCTGAGGATTGGGACGATTTTGGAAATCAGCAAAGGGGAACCAAGAAACTGATCATGAATGGAAAAATAGAAATTGAGAGTAAACCAGCGAGAGGCATAAAAACAGGCTGTCAAAGCTTTTATAGCTATGTAAAAAGGCAACGATTAGTGAAATTAAATGCGGATCCCTCACAGGGTGAGACAGGAGAAATTATAATGGGGAATAAGGAAATGGCAGAAAATTTGAACAAATACGTTTTGTCTGTCTTCACACTGTTGTAATCTGGCAATGGGTAACATTTAACTAATCATACATGATTTAAAAGACATATATATTCTTCTAGGCACAAAAACCCACAGGTTTTGAGAGAAAGAGAGGAGAACCAAGCATTAAACAAGAATGAAGACTGAAAGAAATTAGTATTAGTAAAAAAAAATGAGACTGAAAGCTGATAAATCCCCTGTACCTGAGGCCTACATTCTAGGTTTTGAATCGGGTGGCTAAAGAAGTAGTGGATGCATTGGTTGTCATCTTCCAAAATTCCATCCGTTTTAGAACGGTTCCTGCAGATCGGAACGGAGCAAAAGTAACCCCACTATTTAAGAAGGAAGGAGGGAGCAAATAGGGAACTACTGACTAGTTAGCCTGATATCAGTAGCAGAGAAAATGCTAGAATCTACTCAGAACATAAGAAATAGCAGGATTAGACCATTTGACCCGTCGAGCCTTCTCCGCCATTTAATAAGATTATTGCTGATCTAATCTTGGACTCAGCTCCACTTCCGTGCCCGCTCCCCATAACACTTCACTCTCTTATCGCTCAAAAATCTGTCTATCTCCGCCTTAAATATATTCAATGAGCCAACCACCACATCTCTGTGGGACAGAGGATACTACAGATTTACGACCCTCTGAGAGAAGAAATTCCTCCTCATCTCAGCTCTAAATGGGTGGCCCCTTCTGAAAGTATACACCCGTGTAATAGATTCCAGCACGAGGGGAAACATCTTCTCTGCATCTACCCTGTCGAGCCCCTTTAGTATCTTATATGTTTCATTAAGATCACGTCATTCTTCTAAACTCCAATGAGCATAGGCCTAACCTGCTCAACCTTTCTTCATAAGTCAACCCCGATCATCTCAGGAATCAACCTCGTGAATCTTCTCTGAACTGCCTCCAATGTAAGTATAATGTCTTCTTAAATAAGGAGACCAAAATTATGCAGTTTCCAGGTATGGTCTTATCAAGTTGGAGCAGCACTTCCCTACTTTTATACTCCATCCCCCTTGCAATAAAGGCCAGCATTCCATGTTCCTTTGTAATTACTTGTTATACCTGCATGCTAACTTTATACGTTTCATATACAAGAACCTCCAGATCCCTTTGCATTACAGCAATTAAAATTGCTCCGCATTAAAATAATAATTAGTTTTTTTATTTTTCCTACCAAAGTGGATAACCTCACATTTCGCACATTATAGTCCATCTGCCAAACCTTTGCCCACTCACAACCTATCTGCATCCCTTTTGTTGGGGTAATAGGAAGACTTCTCTCCCTCGAGGCGGACTGCCTGATATAGGAAGTCGACACCTGCCCTTTCTTTTGGGGTACAAGGAAGACTTCTCTTCCTCGAGGCGGACTACCTGGTATAGGAAGTCGACACCTCACCCTCTGTATAACGACCAGGGAAGCAAACAAACGAAACCTTTGGTTCAACCGGCTTTATTTCGAGCAAATGCAAGGGGAAGTTCAATCGTGGAACCTTTAAAGTACAAGAGGTTTCAAGAACAATTGATGCAGTTTTTCGAGTGGGGCTACCCCCCTACAAAATCATCAATAGGTCTACTGCTATCAGCGAAGTTACATTGATTTGTCGTCTCTTATCAGAGTGGTCGGCTCTGAGTGGTACATGCAGTGTCAATCATGTTGTTCAGTGATGTGATCTTTTCCTTAGTCCCTGAGTAGCTCTGTTCCCAAAATACTAGCTTTCTTATCTCTTCCTCAGAGACTTATAGCCAAAATGTTACGGATTGTTACTGCTGATCTCTACTGTCATTGTTATGTGTTACTGAGGTTAACGATGAATTAACCATCAGGCTTAATTCGGTATAAGTGTGCTTTATGTACATAGGCAATAATCCATACCGTAAGGTAGAGGAACTTCATCGATTCCTCAGACCCTCCTAATACTGATAAGCCCTCTTATTCTGTCTGTTCTTTGCCTGCTACAACTGGATACCCCTTGCAATTCTCCCGAATGGCCCTTGGCTATATGCCAAGATAGGCCATTTTCCAATTAATTCCTCATGGGTGCGATTCCAGGGTTGTCCTTTCGCCTGGGTAGCGCTATTTTCCAAGCTGCAGGACCTACCTGTTAGCTTTCCCATCAAGCTCTTTCTGCCGGACTATCTATATTCCTTTTATTCAATGTTTTAACTATAATTCGGGCTAGAGCCTGTCTCTTACATCGGTTGCACCTTTTTACAGGATAATACCAGCAAGATGAGTTCCCTTGCATTGCAACCAATACATTGAGTCCAGCATAGTTCGTGTAAAGTCCGTTCTTTCCAGCATTTTCTCGGCATTCGAATTATGCCCTGCCTGGGGTATCTTCTGTTTGTTCTATCTTTCCTCCACTTAGGGTCTTCTCTATATTGTTGAATTATGCCCCGCCTGGGTATTCTCTGTTTCTTCTATCTTTTCTCCACCTGGGGTCTTCTCTATGTTGTCGAATTATCTTTCATTGTGTCGAGTTTGTTCCTCATTAAGTTCTAGTATCGGTTTTCCTTGTGGCCCAATGGCCTTCACATAATCTCCTCAGGTAATGTCTATCATTGTTCCATAGATGGTTTCCTCCTTCAGTTCATGGGTTATAATAAACCCGTTTATCTGTCTCATCAAGCAGAGTAAAGCATACGTCCGTATCCATAATGGTGTATGAGGTGTTCCTTTCTTCATTTCAGTTACTGCAGTGCTCACATATCAATCTCCATCTCCTCGTGGATCAGCGATAATTTCGTAGTCCCCTGTTAGGGGCGGGGACGGTGGGTGATGCTCAAGGTGCACACGTCCACTTGGTCATACCCACAGTCAGCTTTGATCATTCGTTGTGGATCTTGACATAAAACAACAAGGTTATTTTTTTAAAACAATCATCTATGCTGAGACTCTTAGTACTGCTGTTCTCTTCAATTACACTTCTGGATTGTTATGGTACTGCACGCACGTTTCTCCTACATTGTTTGGTATAGAGGATCTCCCTTTGTCACATCATACTGTGGTATAGATAATACAAAGCATATTTCCATATTTCTCTCCAACAATCCATGTAAGATTCGTGTTAGGGCGTCAACTCGATCATAACATACGAAATAGGAACAGGAGTCGGCCATACGACTCCTCGAGCCTGCTCTGCAGTAAAAATGATCATGACTGATCTGATCATGGACTCAGCTCCACTTCCCCGCCCGCTCCCCATAACCGCTTATCGTTTAAGAAAATTTCTATTTCTGTCTTAAATTTATTCAATGTTCCAGCTTTCATAGCTCTCTGAGGCAACAAATTCCACAGAATTACAACCCTCTGAGAAAATAAATTTCTCCTCATCTCTGTTTTAAATGGCAGGGTCCCTTATTCTAAGAACATGCCCTCTAGTTCGAGTCTCCCACATCAGTGGAAACATCCTCTCTGCATCCACCCATTCAAACCCCCTCATAATCTTATAAGTTTTGATAAGATCACCTTTCATTCTTCTGAATTCCAATGAATAGCGGCCCAAATTCCTCAACCTTTCCTGATGAGACAACTCTCTTATCCCTGCAATCAACTGCCTCCAAAGCAAAGCGGGTGGATTCACTCTGGAGCATCCGCGATGCTGGGGATGCTGTGAATAGCACGTTTAGTGAGTTGGTCATACCGCAGATAAAGTTTACACAGACATAGGGAATGGGTGACCAACATGAAGAGCAGTGGAAGGAAGGAAGTGCAGAGGTCCGCTGCGGTTATCCCCCTCCAAAACAGATACACCGTTTTGGGTACTGCTGGCAGGGATAACTCATCAGGGAAGGGCAGCTGCAGCCAAGTCCATGGCATCGTGGATGGCTCTGCTGCACAGGAGGGCAGGAAAAAGAGTGGGAGAGCTAAAGTGGTAGAGGATTCTATTGTAAGGGGAAAACATAGACGTTTATTCAGCCGCAATCGAGACTTCAGGATGGTATGTTGCCTCCCTGGTGCAAGGGTCAAGGATGTCTCAGAGCAGTTGCAGGACATTTTGGAGAGGGAGGGTGAACTGCCAGTTGTCATGGTGCATATAGGTACCAACGATATAGATTTAAAAAAAACGGGATCAGGACTTAACGCTGAATTTGGGGAGCTAGGAGTTAAATTAAAAAATAGGACCTCAAAGGTAGTAATCTCAGGATTGCAACCAGTACCACATACTAGTCAGAGTAGGAGTCACAGGATAGCTGAGATGCATACGTGGCTTGAGAAGTGGTGCAGAAGGGAGGGATTCAAATTCCTGGGACATTAGAACCAGTTCTGGGGGAGATGGGACCAGTACAAACCGGACGGTCTGCATCTGGGCAGGACCAGAACCAATGTCCTAGTTTGTGTTTGCTAGTGCTGTTGGGGAGGGGGTTAAACTAATATGGCAGGGGGATGGGAACATTTGCAGGGAGATAGAGGGAAGTAGGATGGGGGCAGAAGCAAAAGATAGAAAGAAGAAAAGTAAAAGTGGAGAGCAGAGAAACCCAAGGCAAAAATCAAAAAGGGCCACATTACTGCAAAATTCAAAAGGGGGAAAGTGTGTTAAAACTACAAGCCTGAAGGCTCTGTGCCTCAGTGCAAGGAGTATTTGTAATAAGATGGACGAATTAACTGCACAGGCAGCAATTAATGAATATGATATAATTGGCAGCACGGAGATATGGCTCCAGGGTGACGAATGTGGGGAACTCAACATCCAGTGTATTCCACTTTCAGGAAAGCTAGACAGAAAGGAAAAGGAGGTGGGGCAGCGTTGCTGGTTAAAGAGTAAATTAACGCAATAGTAAGGAAGGACATTAGCTTGGATGATGTGGAATCTGTGGGGGGAGCTGCGGAATACCAAAGGGCAGAAAATGCTAGTGCGAGTTGTGTACAGACCACCAAACAGTAGTAGTGAGGTTGGGGACAGCATCAAACAAGAAATTAAGGATGCATTCAACAAGAGTACAGCAGTTATCATGGGCGACTTTAATCTACAAAGAGATCGGGCTAACCAAAGTGGTAGCAATACGGTGTAGATGGATTTCCTGGAGTGTAGTAGGGATGGTTTTCTAGACTAATATATCGAGGAAGCAACTAGAGGGCTGGTCATCCTAGACTGGGTAATATGTAATGAGAAAGGACTAATTAGCAATCTTGTTGTGCGAGGCCCCTTGGGGAAGAGTGATCATAATATGCTAGAATTCTTTATTAAGATGGAGAGTGACACAGTTAATTCAGAGACTCGGGTCCTGAACTTAAGGAAAGGTAACTTCGATGGGATGAGACGTGAATTGGCTAGAATAGACTGGCAAATGATACTTAAATGGTTGACGGTGGATAAGCAATGGCAAACATTTAAAGATCACATGGATGAACTTCAACAATTGTACATCCCTGTCTGGAGTAAAAATAAAACAGGGAAGGTGGCTCAACCGTGGCTAACAAGGGAAATTAAAGATAGTGATAAATCCAAGGAAGAAGCATATAAATTGACCAGAAAAAGCAGCAAACCTGAGGATTGGGAAAAATTTAGAAGTCGGCAGAGGAGGACAAAGGATTTAATTAGGAGGGGGAAAATATAATATGAGAGGAAGCTTGCTGGGAACATAACAACTGACTACAAAAGCTTCTATAGATATGTGAAGAGAAAAAGATTAGTGGAGACAACCGTAGGTCCCTTGCAGTCAGATTGAGGTTAATTTATAATGGGGAACAAAGAAATGGTAGACTAGTTGCAAAAAAACTTTGGTTCTGTCTTCACAATGGAAGCCACAATTAACCTTCCAGAAATACTAGGGGACCGGGGATCTAGTGAGAAGGAGGAACTGAAGGAAATCCTTATTAGACGCAAAATTGTGTTAGGGAAATTGATGGATTGAAGACCGATAAATCCCCGGGACCTGATAGTCTGCATTCCAGAGTAATTAAGGAAATGGCCCAAGAAATAGTGGATGTATTGGTGATCATTTTCCAACAATCTATCGAATCTGGATCAGTACCTATGGACTGGATGGTAGCTAATGTAACACCACTTTTTAAAAAAGGAGGGAGAGAGAAAACTTAATTATAGACCGGTTCGCCTGACATGAGTAGTGGGGAAAATATTGGAATCAATTATTCAAGATGAAATAGCAGCGCATGTGGAAAGCAGTGTCAGGATCGGTCCAAGTCAGCATGGATTTATGAAAGTGTAATCATGCTTGACAAATCCTCAAGAATTTTTTGAGGATGTAACTAGTAGAGTGGACAAGGGAGAACCATGGATGTGGTGTATTTAGACTTTCAAAAGGCTTTTGACAAGGTCCCACACAAGTGATTGGTGTGAAAAATTAAAGCACATGGTATTGGGAGTAATGTACTGACGTGGATAGAGAACTGGTTGGCAGACAGGAAGCAGAGAGTTGGGATAAATGGGTATTTTTGAGAATGGCAGACAGTGACTAGTGGGGTGCCACAGGGCTAAGTGCTGGGACCCCAGCTATTTATAGTATACATTAATGATTTAGATGAAGGATTTGAGTGTAATATCTCCAATTTTGCAGATGACACTAAGCGGGATGGCGGTGTGAACTGTGGGGAGGATGCTAAGAGGCTGCAGGGTGATTTGGACAGGTTTGGTGAGTGGGCAAATGCATGGCAGATGCAGTATAATGTGGATCAATGTGAGATTATCCACTTTGGGGGCAAAAACACGAAGGCAGAATTTTATCTGAATGACAGCAGATTAGGAAAAGGGGATGTGCAACGAGACCTGGGTGTCATGGTACATCAGTCATTGAAAGTTGGCATGCAGGTACAGCAGGCAGTGAAGAAGGCAAATGGTACGTTGGCCTTCATAGCTAGGGGATTTGAGTTTTGGAACAGGGAGGTCTTACTGCAGTTGTACAGGGCCTTGATGAGGCCTCACCTGGAATATTGTGTCCAGTTTTGGTCTCCTGATCTGAGGAAGGACGTTCTTGCTATTGAGGGAGTGCAGCGAAGGTTCACCAGACTGATTCCCGGGATGGTAGAACTGACATATGAGGAGAGACTCGATCGACTGGGCCTGTATTCACTGGAGTTTAGAAGGATGAGAGAGGTTCTCATAGAAACATATAAAATGCTGACGGGACTTGACAACTTCGATGCAGGAAGAATGTTCCGGATGTTGGGGAAGTCAAGAACGAGGGGACACAGTCTAAGGATAAGGGGTAAGCCATTTAGGACTGAGATGAGGAGAAACTTCTTCACTCAGAGAGTTGTTAACCTGTGGAATTCCCTACCGCAGAGAGTTGTTGATTCCAATTCATTGGCTATATTCAAGAGGGAGTTAGATATGGCCCTTACGGCTAAAGGGATCAATTGGAATGGAGAAAAAGCAGGAAAGGGTTACTGCGTGAATGATCAGCCATGATCTTATTGAATGGTAGTGCAGGCTCAAAGGGCCGAATGGCCTACTCCTGCACCTATTTTCTATGTTTCTATGTTTCTATCCTTTCGTAAATATGGAAACCAAAACTGCACGCAGTATTCCAGGTGTGGACTCACCAAGACCTTATATAGCTGTAGCAAGACTTCCCTGCTTATATACTCCATCCCCTTTGCAATAAAGGGCAAGACACCTTTGGCCTTACATAGAAACATAGAAAATAGGTGCAGGAGCAGGCCATTCAGCCCTTCTAGCCTGCACCGCCATTCAATGAGTTCATGGCTGAACATGAAACTTCAGTACCCCCTTCCTGCTTTCTCGCCATACCCCTTGATCCCCTGAGTAGTAAGGACTTCATCGAACTCCCTTTTGAATATATTTAGTGAATTGGCCTCAACTACTTTCTGTGGTAGAGAATTCCACAGATTCACCACTCTCTGGGTGAAGAAGTTTCTCCTCATCTCGGTCCTAAATGGCTTACCCCTTATCCTTAGACTGTGACCCCTGGTTCTGGACTTCCCCAACATTGGGAACATTCTTCCTGCATCTAACCTGTCTAAACCCATCAGAATTTTAAACGTTTCTATGAGATCCCCTCTCATTCTTCTGAACTCCAGTGAATACAAGCCCAGTTGATCCAGTCTTTCTTGATAGGTCAGTCCCACCATCCTGGGAATCAGTCTGGTGAATCTTCGCTGCACTCCCTCAATAGCAAGAATGTCCTTCCTTAAGTTAGGAGACCAAAACTGTACACAATATTCCAGGTGTGGCCTCACCAAGGCCCTGTACAACTGTAGCAACACCTTCCTGCTACTGTACTGAAATCCCCTCGCTATGAAGGCCAACATGCCATTTGCTTTCTTAACCGCCTGCTGTACCTGCATGCCAACCTTCAATGACTGATGTACCATGACACCCAGGTCTCGTTGCACCTGCCCTTTTCCTAATCTGTCACCATTCAGATAATAGTCTGTCTCTCTGTTTTTACCACCAAAGTGGATAACCTCACATTTATCCACATTATACTTCATCTGCCATGCATTTGCCCACTCACCTAACCTATCCAAGTCACTCTGCAGCCTCATAGCATCCTCCTCGCAGCTCACACTGCCACCCAACTTAGTGTCATCCGCAAATTTGGAGATACTACATTTAATCCCCTCGTCTAAATCATTAATGTACAATGTAAACAGCTGGGGCCCCAGCACAGAACCTTGCGGTACCCCACTAGTCACTGCCTGCCATTCTGAAAAGTAGCCATTTACTCCTACTCTTTGCTTCCTGTCTGACAACCAGTTCTCAATCCACGTCAGCACACTACCCCCAATCCCATGTGCTTTTAATTTGCACATTAATCTCTTGTGTGGGACCTTGTCGAAAGCCTTCTGATCATTTGCTGTACCTGCATACCATCCTTTTGCATTTCATGCACAAGTACCCCCAGATCCCGCTGTATTTCGGCCCTTTACAATCTTTCTCCGTTTAAATAATCAATTGCTGTTTGATTTTTTTCTGCTAAAGTTCATGGCCTCACACTTTCCAACATTATACTCCATCTGCCGAATTTTTGCCCATTCACTTAGCCTGTCCATGTCCTTTTGCAGATTTTTTGTGTACTCACAAATTTTGTTTCCTCCCCTCTTTGTATTGTCAACAAACTTGGCTACGTTACACTTTGTCCCTTATTCCAAGTTGTTAATAATGATTGTAAATAGTTGGGGGTCCCCTCACTGATCCCTGCGGCACCCCACTAGTTACTGGTTGCCAACCAGAGAATGAGTCATTTATCCCGACTCTCTGTTCTCTGTTAGTTAACCAATCCTCTACCCTTGCTAATATAGTACCCCTAACCCTGAGAACTTGTATCTTATGCAGTAAACTTTTATGTGGCAGCATTATCAAATGCCTACTGGAATCCAAATATACCACATCCACTGGTTCCCCTTTATCGACCCTGTTCGTTACATTCTCGAAGAACTCCAACAAATTTATCAAACATGACTTCCCCTTCATAAATCCATGTTGACTCTGCCTGACCGAATTTTGCTTTTCCAAATGTCCTGCTACTCCTTCTTTAATAATGGACTCCAGCATTTTCCCAACCACAGATGTTAGGCTAACTGGTCTACAGTTTCCTGCTTTTTGTCTGCCTCCTTTTTTAAATAGGGGCGTTACATTTGCAGTCCTCCCCAAAATGCAGGGATTTTTGGTAAATTACAACCAATGCATCCACAATCCCTCTGCTACTTCTCTTAAGACCCCAGGTTACAAGCCATCAGGTCCAGGGGAGTTATCTGCCTTTAGTCCGATTATCTTACTGAATTCCATCTCCTTAGTGATTGTGATTGTGTTAAATTCCTCCCGCCACACCGCTCCCCCCACCGCCCCGTCCACCCCCCCAATAGCCATGTGGCTATCCACTGTTGGAATATTGTTAGTGTCCTCTTCAGGAATCACTGATACAACATATTTGTTCAGAGTTTCTGCCATCTACATGTTACCCATTATTATTTCACCAGTCTCGTCATCTAAGGGACCAACATTTACTGTAGCCACGCTTTTCCTTTTTATATACCTATAGAAACCCTTGCTATCTGTTTTTATATTTTGTGCTGGTTTACTTTCATATTCTATCTTCCTTTTCTTAATCATTTTTTAAAATCTTTCTCTGCTGGATTTTAAAAGCTTCCCAGTCTTCTGTCCTCACACTAGTTTTGGCCACTTTTTATGTCCTTGCTTTTAATTGGATACCATCCTTAATTTCCTTAGTTAGCCATGGATGGCTATCTTTTCTCTTACACCCTTTCCTCTTCACTTGCATATATTTTTCTTGAGAGTTGTGAAATATCTCCTTAAATGTACACCATTGTTCATCAACCATCCTACACTTTGACCTATTTTCCCAGTCCATTTTACCCAACTCTACCCTCATACCTTCATAGTCTCCTTTATTCAAGCTTAGTACGCTGGTTAGAGATCCAACTTACTCACCCTGCATCTGGATTTGAAATTCAATCATGCTACGATCACTCATTCTGAGGGGATCCTTTACTAGGAGATTGTTTATTGATCCCATCTCATTACACAGGACCAGATTTAAGATAGCCTGCCCGTAGTTGGTTCCGTTGCATACTGCTCACAGAACTCATCCCTTATGCACTCTATGAGCTCCTCCTCAAGGCTACCCTGACCAATTTGATTTGTCCAATCAGCATGGAGGTTAAAATCACCAATGATTATTGCTGTTCCCTTTTTACAAGCCCCCACTATTTTCTGGTTTCTGCTCCGATCATCTATCGTGTGCAGGTCCAAAGTGTTTACCGTCACAACTCCCGCTGCATATCCCGCGTCTACCATTTCTAGTATCCCTCACCTTCCCCAGTCCCGCTTTTTACCTGCTCCTCTTTCTACATTAAACTTCATGGTTTTTGATTCAGGGCCTTCAAGCGTCCACAGGTTCAGGTTTTTATACAGGCTTATATTGTTTACCCCGCAGAAGTTGGGACAGTTAAGTCTGTCAAATTATTCGCTGACGTACCCCAAAGTCTTGGTCTGCCTTATTATCACCCCACTTTTGCCCCAGCGTTCATAGTTGGAGACATAGGTGGTCGGGGTCCTGGAAGTGCTCACTTTTGCTAAAGTAGCGGGTGTGGCCGTGGTGGTGTGTTTATCTTGGGAGATACCCCTCCACCACCATTCACCCTTTCCCCCGGGGCAGTATCTTTGTCCCACCTCGTTATAAAACACACAGCGGTTTTATTCCCACTAATTATTGGTCCTGTATTACTGGCCCATCCCCAATGTGGTTTTGTTTCCTTGTTACATTGTTTTATGGCCGTTATTTAAGCCTACTGTTGCCCCCTCCATCACCATCAGTGTTTTTGATTCTTATTAAACTAATATTGCCTGAGTCACTGTAATACAGGCCTTGATGTCCCTCAGTCTTTTATCCTTGATATGAGGCTGCATTACCCCGCGTTGTTTGCATGAGCACCAGAGTCCTGCAGGTCTGGTTAGTTAGCAACCATGCTTTTTCAACTGGGTCCACTGTTTCCACTTGCTGATTCCCGTTATAACTACACAGGCACACATGTCCCTTACCATCCTCACTATCTCCTGATTAGTCCTTTTGGGGTATTTGGACCTTCTGTTCCTTAGTGTCGTTCTGGAAGTCCTTGATTATTGCTGATCTTTAGCCTGTGTTTTAAGTCATGCAACTGCTTATAGAGTTCCATCACAAACCTCCATATCCTGTTTCTATGAGGTATTACCTCCTCGCTTCCTGTACCCAAGACTTCTGGCAGTCTTATCGCCTTGGCTAAGTCTGCTTTTAGTCATTTTTGCCTTATCCCTAGTAAAGCACAGGCCTGTTTCATTATCTTCCCTGTGAAGTGTGTACCGAGATTTCTAGTGGTGCAAGCTTCTACCCACTTTGTAAACTGGTCTATGATAACTAGGCCATATGTCTTCCCTTTGTTGCTGGGTAATGGTCCAGTAAAATCTAGCTTTAAGTTTTCTCAGGGTCATAAGAACATAAGAACATAAGAAATGGAACAAGAGTAGGCCATACGGCCCCTCGAGCCTGCTCAGCCATTCATTAAGATCATGGCTGATCTGATCATCGACTCAGCTCCACTTCCCCACCCGCTCCCCATAACCCCTTATCCCCTTATCTTTTAAGAAACTGCCTATTTCTGTCTTAAATTTAATCAATGTCCCAGCCTCCAAAGCTCTCTGAGGAAACGAATTCCACAGATTTACAACCCTCTGAGAGAAGACATTTCTCCTCATCTGTGTTTTAAATGGGCGGCCGCTTATTCTAAGATCGTGCCCTCTAGTTCGAGTCTCCCCATCAGTGGAAACATCCTCTCTGCATCCACCTTGTCAAGCCCCCTCATAATTTTATATGTTTCGATAAGATCACCTCTCATTCTTCTGGATTCGAATGAGTAGATGTCCACCCTACTCAACCTTTCTCTCAAGTCAACACCCTCATCCACGGAACCAATCTAGTCAATCATCTCTGAACTGCTTCCAAAGCAAGGATATAAGAACATAAGAATTAGGAACGAGTAAGCCATCGAGCCCCTCGAGCCTGCTCTGCCATTCAATAAGATCATGGCTGATCTGGCCGTGGACTCAGCTCCACTTACCCGCCCGCTCTCCGTAACCCTTAATTCCCTTATTGGTTAAAAATCTATCTATTTGTGACTTGAATACATTCAATGAGCTAGCCTCAACTGCTTCCTTGGGCAGAGAATTCCACAGATTCACAACCCTCTGGGTGAAGAAATTCCTTCTCAACTCGGTTTTAAATTGGCTCCCCCGTATTTTGAGGCTGTGCCCCCTAGTTCTAGTCTCCCCGACCAGTGGAAACAGCCTCTCCGCCTCTATCTTGTCTATCCCTTTCATTATTTTAAATGTTTCTATAAGATCACCCCTCATCCTTCTGAACTCCAACGAGTAAAGACCCAGTCTACTCAATCTATCATCATAAAGTAACATCCTCATCTCCGGAATCAGCCGAGTGAATCGTCTCTGTACCCCCTCCAAAGCCAGTATAGCCAGTAAGGTGATCAAAACTGCACGCAGTACTCCAGGTGCAGCCTTTCTAATACCCTATACAGTTGCAACAGGACCTCCCTGCTTTTGTACTCCATCCCTCTCGCAATGAAGGCCTTTCGCAAATATGGAAACCAAAACTTCATGCAATATTCCAGTGTGGCCTCAACAATACCTTATATAGCTATAGTAATACTTTCCTGCCTTTATACTCCATCCCCCTTGCAATAAAGGTCAAGATAACATTGGCCTTCCTGGTCACTTGCTGTACCTGCATACCATCCTTTTTTGTTTCATGCACAAGTACTCCCAGGTCTCCCTGAAGTGTGGCACTTTGCAGACTTTCTCCAGTTAAATTATAATTTGCTCTTGGATTTTTTTTCTGCCAAAGTGCATGAGCTCACACTTTCCAACATTATACTCCATCGGCCAAATTTTTGCTCACTCACTTAGCCTGTCGATGTCATTTTGCAGATCTTTTGTATCCTCCTCATACAATGCTCTTCCTCCCATCTTTGTATTGTCAGCAAACTTGGTTACGTTACACTCAGTCCCTTCTTCCAAATCGTTAATATAGATTGTAAATATTGGTGTCCCAGCACCGATCCCTACGGCACACCACGAGTTACTGGTTGCCAATCAGAGGATAAACCATCTATCCCGACTCTCTGTTTTCTGTTAGTCAGCCAATCCTCAATCCATGCTAATATATTACCCCCCAACCCCGTGAACTTTTATCTTGTGCAGTAAACTTTTATGTGGCGCCTTGTCAAATGCCTTCTGAAAGTCCAAACACAACACCTGCCTGCCGGGGCTGATGTCCCATTCTGACCTTTATCTTCCCCGCTGGGTTGTATTCTGTGCATGCCATGCACCATCTACAGTGGTTCTCTATATTTCTATCCATTCTCTTCCACCACCCACCTCTGGACATCGAACTTATCATGTTGGTTCTACCTGTATGGACATACCCATGGTATAAATTCCCATCTTTCCTCCATACCCCGTCCGTCCCGTGTTGGGCCCCTCTCTGTTTCCACTCCAACTTTTCCTGTGGAGTGGCTTATCCCAGTACTTTAAGCATGTTTACTTCCTCAGACCCAATTGTACATACTCCGATCTGGGTCTCCCCGGCCAGTTTACCTGTCTCTGCCACTCGCTTGGCTGCCTCATCTGTCCATCGCACTCTTGGGGTAGGAAAGCTGCTTCCACTAATTGTCCCTCCTCTTGAAGTCATATATTGTTACCGTGCCAAACGGGACGGTAACAATAAAGGACAACTGTAACAACGCTGCAGGATGGATCATTATGCAAGGAGACGGGCATCAGTGTAACACGACACCAGAAGATGAGGGAAGTAGTCAGGCTTGAGGAGGCAGGCATCGATCAATACGTGGATGGGTCTCGGCGCTATATCAATGGAACACCATGGACGGGATGGGCAGTGGTAGATAACAGAGGACATTCATATACTCCAGGCTATCATATAATCATGTACTACTCCAAAAGCATACCGACCGTCTGTACAGATGTTTGCTCTTTTTCCCTCAGCCAGCCTCAAAGCCTTGGTAAGTGCCGCCACTTGAGCAAGTAGGCGACCTAACCATACTTCCCTTCTGATCTGTCCTCTGTCAGGGACCATCAATGGATTGGGAAAGTGAATGGACAGGGAACATCAATGGACTGGGAACGTGAATGGACAGAGACCATCAATTGATTGGGAAAGTGAATGGACAGGGATCATCAATGGATTGGGAAAGTGAATGGACAGGGACCATCAATGGATTGGGACCGTGAATGGAGAGATATCATCAATTGATTAGGAAAGTGAATGGACAGGGACCATTAATGGATTGGGAAAGTGAATGGACAAATGCCAACAATGGATTGGGAACGTGAATGGAGAGATACCATCAATGGATTGGGAACGTGAATGGACAGGGAGCATCAATGGATTGGGAAAGTGAATGGACAGACACCATCAATGGATTGGGAAAGTGAATGAACCAACACCATCAATGGATTGGGAAAGTGTATGGACAGGTACCATCAATGGATTCGGAAAGTGAATAGACAGATAGCATCAATGGAATGGGAACGTGAAAGGACAGATACCAGCAATGGATTGGGAAAGTGAATGGACAGATACCATCAATGGATTGGGAAAGTGAATGGACAGAGACCATCAATGGATTGGTAAAGTGAACGGACAGGGACCATCAATGCATTGGGAAAGTGAATGGACAGATGCCATCAATGGAATGGGAAAGTGAATGAACAGGGACAATCAATGGATTGAGAAAGTGAATGGACAGGGACCATCAATGGATTGGGAAAGTGAATTGAAAAATACCATCAATGGATTGGGAAAGTGAATGGACAGATGCCATCAATGGAATGGGAAAGTGAATGAACAGGAACCATCAATGGATTGGGAAAGTGAACGGACAGGGACCATCAATGGATTGGGAAAGTGAATGGACAGATACCATCAATGGATTGGAAACATGAATGGACAGGGAGCATCAATGGATTGGGAAAGTGAAAGGACTGATACCATCAATGGAATGGGAAAGTGAATGGACAGAAGCCATCAATGGATTGGGAAAGTGAATGGACAGATACCATCAATGGATTGGGAAAGTGTATGGACAGGGACCATCAATGGATTGGGAACATGAATGGACAGGGAGTATCAATGGATTAGGAAAGTGAAAGGACTGATACCATCAATGGATTGGGAAAGTGAATGAACCGACACCATCAATGGATTGGGAAAGTGTATGGACAGGTACCATCAATGGATTGGGAAAGTGAATAGACAGATAGCATCAATGGAATGGGAACGGGAATGGACAGCTACCAGCAATGGATTGGGAAAGTGAATGGACAGATAACATCAATAGATTGGGAAAGTGAATGGACAGATACCATCAATGGATTGGGAAAGTGAATGGACAGATATTATCAATGGATTGGGAAAGTAAATGGATAGGGACCATCAATGGATTGGGAAATTGAATTGAAAAATACCATCAATGGATTGGGAAAGTGAATGGACAGATGCCATCAATGGATTGGGAAAGTGAATGGACCGATACCATCAATGGATTGGGAAATTGAATGGACAGGGACCATCAATGGATTTGGAAAATGAATGGACAGGGACCATCAATGGATTGGGAAAGTGAATGGACCGATACCATCAATGGATTGGGAAAGTGAATGGACAGGGACCATCAAAGGATTGGGAAAGTGAATTGACAAATACCATCAATGGATTAGGAAAGTGAATGGACAGGGACCATCAATGGATTGGGAAAGTGAATGGACAGATACCATCAATGGATTGGAAACATGAATGGACAGGGAGCATCAATGGATTGGGAAAGTGAAAGGACTGATACCATCAATGGAATGGGAAAGTGAATGGACAGAAGCCATCAATGGATTGGGAAAGTGAATGGACAGATACCATCAATGGATTGGGAAAGTGTATGGACAGGGACCATCAATGGATTGGGAACATGAATGGACAGGGAGTATCAATGGATTGGGAAAGTGAAAGGACTGATACCATCAATGGATTGGGAAAGGGAATGGACAGGGACCATCAATGGATTGGGAACATGAATGGACAGGGAGCATCAATGGATTGGGAAAGTGAATGGACAGACACCATCAATGGATTGGGAAAGTGAATGAACCGACACCATCAATGGATTGGGAAAGTGTATGGACAGGTACCATCAATGGATTGGGAAAGTGAATAGACAGATAGCATCAATGGAATGGGAACGGGAATGGACAGCTACCAGCAATGGATTGGGAAAGTGAATGGACAGATAACATCAATAGATTGGGAAAGTGAATGGACAGATATCATCAATGGATTGGGAAAGTGAATGGACAGATATTATCAATGGATTGGGAAAGTAAATGGATAGGGACCATCAATGGATTGGGAAATTGAATTGAAAAATACCATCAATGGATTGGGAAAGTGAATGGACAGATGCCATCAATGGATTGGGAAAGTGAATGGACAGAAGCCATCAATGGATTGGGAAAGTGAATGGACAGGGACCATCAATGGATTGGGAACATGAATGGACAGAAACCATCAATGGATTGGGAAAGTGAATGGACCGATACCATCAATGGATTGGGAAATTGAATGGACAGGGACCATCAATGGATTTAGAAAATGAATGGACAGGGACCATCAATGGATTGGGAAAGTGAATGGACCGATACCATCAATGGATTGGGAAAGTGAATGGACAGGGACCATCAATGGATTGGGAACATGAATGGACATGGAGCATCAATGGATTGGGAAAGTGAATGGACCGATACCATCAATGGATTGGGAAAGTGAATGGACAGGGACCATCAAAGGATTGGGAAAGTGAATTGACAAATACCATCAATGGATTAGGAAAGTGAATGGACAGGTACCATCAATGGATTGGGAATGCGTATGGACAGATACCATCAATGGATTGAAAAAGTGCATGGACATGTACCATCAATGGATTGGGAAAGTGAATGAACAAGTACCATCAATGGATTGGGGAAGTGAATGGACAGATGCCATGAAAGGTTTGAAAAAGTGAATGGACAGGGACCATTAATGGATTGGGAAAGTGAATGGACAAATGCCAACAATGGATTGGGAACGTGAATGGAGAGTTACCATCAATGGATTGGGAACGTGAATGGACAGGGAGCATCAATCGATTGGGAAAGTGAATGGACAGACACCATCAATGGATTGGGAAAGTGAAAGAACCAACACCATCAATGGATTGGGAAAGTGTATGGACAGGTACCATCAATGGATTCGGAAAGTGAATAGACAGATAGCATCAATGGAATGGGAACGTGAAAGGACAGATACCAGCAATGGATTGGGAAAGTGAATGGAAAGATACCATCAATGGATTGGGAAAGTGAATGGACAGGGACCATCAATGGATTGGTAAAGTGAACGGACAGGGACCATCAATGGATTGGGAAAGTGAATGGACTGATACCATCAATGGATTGGGAAAGTGAATGGACTGATACCATCAATGGATTGGGAAAGTGAATGGAAAGATACCATCAATGGATTGGGAAAGTGAATGGACAGAGACCATCAATGGATTGGTAAAGTGAACGGACAGGGACCATCAATGCATTGGGAAAATGAATGGACAGATGCCATCAATGGAATGGGAAAGTGAATGAACAGGGACAATCAATGGATTGAGAAAGTGAATGGACAGGGACCATCAATGGATTGGGAAAGTGAATTGAAAAATACCATCAATGGATTGGGAAAGTGAATGGACAGATGCCATCAATGGAATGGGAAAGTGAATGAACAGGAACCATCAATGGATTGGGAAAGTGAACGGACAGGGACCATCAATGGATTGGGAAAGTGAATGGACAGATACCATCAATGGATTGGAAACATGAATGGACAGGGAGCATCAATGGATTGGGAAAGTGAAAGGACTGATACCATCAATGGAATGGGAAAGTGAATGGACAGAAGCCATCAATGGATTGGGAAAGTGAATGGACAGATACAATCAATGGATTGGGAAAGTGTATGGACAGGGACCATCAATGGATTGGGAACATGAATGGACAGGGAGTATCAATGGATTGGGAAAGTGAAAGGACTGATACCATCAATGGATTGGGAAAGGGAATGGACAGGGACCATCAATGGATTGGGAACATGAATGGACAGGGAGCATCAATGGATTGGGAAAGTGAATGGACAGACACCATCAATGGATTGGGAAAGTGAATGAACCGACACCATCAATGGATTGGGAAAGTGTATGGACAGGTACCATCAATGGATTGGGAAAGTGAATAGACAGATAGCATCAATGGAATGGGAACGGGAATGGACAGCTACCAGCAATGGATTGGGAAAGTGAATGGACAGATAACATCAATAGATTGGGAAAGTGAATGGACAGATATCATCAATGGATTGGGAAAGTGAATGGACAGATATTATCAATGGATTGGGAAAGTAAATGGATAGGGACCATCAATGGATTGGGAAATTGAATTGAAAAATACCATCAATGGATTGGGAAAGTGAATGGACAGATGCCATCAATGGATTGGGAAAGTGAATGGACAGAAGCCATCAATGGATTGGGAAAGTGAATGGACAGGGACCATCAATGGATTGGGAACATGAATGGACAGAAACCATCAATGGATTGGGAAAGTGAATGGACCGATACCATCAATGGATTGGGAAATTGAATGGACAGGGACCATCAATGGATTTAGAAAATGAATGGACAGGGACCATCAATGGATTGGGAAAGTGAATGGACCGATACCATCAATGGATTGGGAAAGTGAATGGACAGGGACCATCAATGGATTGGGAACATGAATGGACATGGAGCATCAATGGATTGGGAAAGTGAATGGACCGATACCATCAATGGATTGGGAAATTGAATGAACCAACACCATCAATGGATTGGGAAAGTGTATGGACAGGTACCATCAATGGATTCGGAAAGTGAATAGACAGATAGCATCAATGGAATGGGAACGTGAAAGGACAGATACCAGCAATGGATTGGGAAAGTGAATGGACAGATACCATCAATGGATTGGGAAAGTGAATGGACAGAGACCATCAATGGATTGGTAAAGTGAATGGACAGATGCCATCAATGGAATGGGAAAGTGAATGAACAGGGACAATCAATGGATTGAGAAAGTGAATGGACAGGGACCATCAATGGATTGGGAAAGTGAATTGAAAAATACCATCAATGGATTGGGAAAGTGAATGGACAGATGCCATCAATGGAATGGGAAAGTGAATGAACAGGAACCATCAATGGATTGGGAAAGTGAACGGACAGGGACCATCAATGGATTGGGAAAGTGAATGGACAGATACCATCAATGGATTGGAAACATGAATGGACAGGGAGCATCAATGGATTGGGAAAGTGAAAGGACTGATACCATCAATGGAATGGGAAAGTGAATGGACAGAAGCCATCAATGGATTGGGAAAGTGAATGGACAGATACCATCAATGGATTGGGAAAGTGTATGGACAGGGACCATCAATGGATTGGGAACATGAATGGACAGGGAGTATCAATGGATTAGGAAAGTGAAAGGACTGATACCATCAATGGATTGGGAAAGTGAATGAACCGACACCATCAATGGATTGGGAAAGTGTATGGACAGGTACCATCAATGGATTGGGAAAGTGAATAGACAGATAGCATCAATGGAATGGGAACGGGAATGGACAGCTACCAGCAATGGATTGGGAAAGTGAATGGACAGATAACATCAATAGATTGGGAAAGTGAATGGACAGATACCATCAATGGATTGGGAAAGTGAATGGACAGATATTATCAATGGATTGGGAAAGTAAATGGATAGGGACCATCAATGGATTGGGAAATTGAATTGAAAAATACCATCAATGGATTGGGAAAGTGAATGGACAGATGCCATCAATGGATTGGGAAAGTGAATGGACCGATACCATCAATGGATTGGGAAATTGAATGGACAGGGACCATCAATGGATTTGGAAAATGAATGGACAGGGACCATCAATGGATTGGGAAAGTGAATGGACCGATACCATCAATGGATTGGGAAAGTGAATGGACAGGGACCATCAAAGGATTGGGAAAGTGAATTGACAAATACCATCAATGGATTAGGAAAGTGAATGGACAGGTACCATCAATGGATTGGGAATGCGTATGGACAGATACCATCAATGGATTGAAAAAGTGCATGGACATGTACCATCACTGGATTGGGAAAGTGAATGAACAAGTACCATCAATGGATTGGGGAAGTGAATGGACAGATGCCATGAAAGGTTTGAAAAAGTGAATGGACAGGGACCATTAATGGATTGGGAAAGTGAATGGACAAATGCCAACAATGGATTGGGAACGTGAATGGAGAGTTACCATCAATGGATTGGGAACGTGAATGGACAGGGAGCATCAATCGATTGGGAAAGTGAATGGACAGACACCATCAATGGATTGGGAAAGTGAAAGAACCAACACCATCAATGGATTGGGAAAGTGTATGGACAGGTACCATCAATGGATTCGGAAAGTGAATAGACAGATAGCATCAATGGAATGGGAACGTGAAAGGACAGATACCAGCAATGGATTGGGAAAGTGAATGGAAAGATACCATCAATGGATTGGGAAAGTGAATGGACAGAGACCATCAATGGATTGGTAAAGTGAACGGACAGGGACCATCAATGCATTGGGAAAATGAATGGACAGATGCCATCAATGGAATGGGAAAGTGAATGAACAGGGACAATCAATGGATTGAGAAAGTGAATGGACAGGGACCATCAATGGATTGGGAAAGTGAATTGAAAAATACCATCAATGGATTGGGAAAGTGAATGGACAGATGCCATCAATGGAATGGGAAAGTGAATGAACAGGAAGCATCAATGGATTGGGAAAGTGAACGGACAGGGACCATCAATGGATTGGGAAAGTGAATGGACAGATACCATCAATGGATTGGAAACATGAATGGACAGGGAGCATCAATGGATTGGGAAAGTGAAAGGACTGATACCATCAATGGAATGGGAAAGTGAATGGACAGAAGCCATCAATGGATTGGGAAAGTGAATGGACAGATACCATCAATGGATTGGGAAAGTGTATGGACAGGGACCATCAATGGATTGGGAACATGAATGGACAGGGAGTATCAATGGATTGGGAAAGTGAAAGGACTGATACCATCAATGGATTGGGAAAGGGAATGGACAGGGACCATCAATGGATTGGGAACATGAATGGACAGGGAGCATCAATGGATTGGGAAAGTGAATGGACAGACACCATCAATGGATTGGGAAAGTGAATGAACCGACACCATCAATGGATTGGGAAAGTGTATGGACAGGTACCATCAATGGATTGGGAAAGTGAATAGACAGATAGCATCAATGGAATGGGAACGGGAATGGACAGCTACCAGCAATGGATTGGGAAAGTGAATGGACAGATAACATCAATAGATTGGGAAAGTGAATGGACAGATATCATCAATGGATTGGGAAAGTGAATGGACAGATATTATCAATGGATTGGGAAAGTAAATGGATAGGGACCATCAATGGATTGGGAAATTGAATTGAAAAATACCATCAATGGATTGGGAAAGTGAATGGACAGATGCCATCAATGGATTGGGAAAGTGAATGGACAGAAGCCATCAATGGATTGGGAAAGTGAATGGACAGGGACCATCAATGGATTGGGAACATGAATGGACAGAAACCATCAATGGATTGGGAAAGTGAATGGACCGATACCATCAATGGATTGGGAAATTGAATGGACAGGGACCATCAATGGATTTAGAAAATGAATGGACAGGGACCATCAATGGATTGGGAAAGTGAATGGACCGATACCATCAATGGATTGGGAAAGTGAATGGACAGGGACCATCAATGGATTGGGAACATGAATGGACATGGAGCATCAATGGATTGGGAAAGTGAATGGACCGATACCATCAATGGATTGGGAAAGTGAATGGACAGGGACCATCAAAGGATTGGGAAAGTGAATTGACAAATACCATCAATGGATTAGGAAAGTGAATGGACAGGTACCATCAATGGATTGGGAATGCGTATGGACAGATACCATCAATGGATTGAAAAAGTGCATGGACATGTACCATCAATGGATTGGGAAAGTGAATGAACAAGTACCATCAATGGATTGGGGAAGTGAATGGACAGATGCCATGAAAGGTTTGAAAAAGTGAATGGACAGGGACCATTAATGGATTGGGAAAGTGAATGGACAAATGCCAACAATGGATTGGGAACGTGAATGGAGAGTTACCATCAATGGATTGGGAACGTGAATGGACAGGGAGCATCAATCGATTGGGAAAGTGAATGGACAGACACCATCAATGGATTGGGAAAGTGAAAGAACCAACACCATCAATGGATTGGGAAAGTGTATGGACAGGTACCATCAATGGATTCGGAAAGTGAATAGACAGATAGCATCAATGGAATGGGAACGTGAAAGGACAGATACCAGCAATGGATTGGGAAAGTGAATGGAAAGATACCATCAATGGATTGGGAAAGTGAATGGACAGAGACCATCAATGGATTGGTAAAGTGAACGGACAGGGACCATCAATGCATTGGGAAAATGAATGGACAGATGCCATCAATGGAATGGGAAAGTGAATGAACAGGGACAATCAATGGATTGAGAAAGTGAATGGACAGGGACCATCAATGGATTGGGAAAGTGAATTGAAAAATACCATCAATGGATTGGGAAAGTGAATGGACAGATGCCATCAATGGAATGGGAAAGTGAATGAACAGGAACCATCAATGGATTGGGAAAGTGAACGGACAGGGACCATCAATGGATTGGGAAAGTGAATGGACAGATACCATCAATGGATTGGAAACATGAATGGACAGGGAGCATCAATGGATTGGGAAAGTGAAAGGACTGATACCATCAATGGAATGGGAAAGTGAATGGACAGAAGCCATCAATGGATTGGGAAAGTGAATGGACAGATACAATCAATGGATTGGGAAAGTGTATGGACAGGGACCATCAATGGATTGGGAACATGAATGGACAGGGAGTATCAATGGATTGGGAAAGTGAAAGGACTGATACCATCAATGGATTGGGAAAGGGAATGGACAGGGACCATCAATGGATTGGGAACATGAATGGACAGGGAGCATCAATGGATTGGGAAAGTGAATGGACAGACACCATCAATGGATTGGGAAAGTGAATGAACCGACACCATCAATGGATTGGGAAAGTGTATGGACAGGTACCATCAATGGATTGGGAAAGTGAATAGACAGATAGCATCAATGGAATGGGAACGGGAATGGACAGCTACCAGCAATGGATTGGGAAAGTGAATGGACAGATAACATCAATAGATTGGGAAAGTGAATGGACAGATATCATCAATGGATTGGGAAAGTGAATGGACAGATATTATCAATGGATTGGGAAAGTAAATGGATAGGGACCATCAATGGATTGGGAAATTGAATTGAAAAATACCATCAATGGATTGGGAAAGTGAATGGACAGATGCCATCAATGGATTGGGAAAGTGAATGGACAGAAGCCATCAATGGATTGGGAAAGTGAATGGACAGGGACCATCAATGGATTGGGAACATGAATGGACAGAAACCATCAATGGATTGGGAAAGTGAATGGACCGATACCATCAATGGATTGGGAAATTGAATGGACAGGGACCATCAATGGATTTAGAAAATGAATGGACAGGGACCATCAATGGATTGGGAAAGTGAATGGACCGATACCATCAATGGATTGGGAAAGTGAATGGACAGGGACCATCAATGGATTGGGAACATGAATGGACATGGAGCATCAATGGATTGGGAAAGTGAATGGACCGATACCATCAATGGATTGGGAAAGTGAATGGACAGGGACCATCAAAGGATTGGGAAAGTGAATTGACAAATACCATCAATGGATTAGGAAAGTGAATGGACAGGTACCATCAATGGATTGGGAATGCGTATGGACAGATACCATCAATGGATTGAAAAAGTGCATGGACATGTACCATCAATGGATTGGGAAAGTGAATGAACAAGTACCATCAATGGATTGGGGAAGTGAATGGACAGATGCCATGAAAGGTTTGAAAAAGTGAATGGACAGGGACCATTAATGGATTGGGAAAGTGAATGGACAAATGCCAACAATGGATTGGGAAAGTGAATGGACAGATACCATCAATGGATTGGGAAATTGAATGAACAGGGATCATCAATGGATTGGGAAAGTGAATGGACAGATACCATCAATGGATTTGGAAAGTGAATGAACAGGGAGCATAAATGGATTGGGGAAGTGATTGTACAGACACCATCAATGGATTGGGAAAGTGAAAGGACAGACACCATCAATGGATTGGGAAAGTGAAGGACAGGTACAATCAAAGGATTGGGAATTGAATGGAGGGATATCAGCATGGAATTGGAAAGCGAATGGACAGGGACCATCAATAGAATGGGAAAGTGAATGGACTGATACCATCAATGGATTGGGAAAGTTAATGGACTGATACCATCAATGGATTGGGTAAGTGAATGGGCCGATACCGTCAATGGATTGGGAAAGTGAATGGATAGATACAATCAATGGATTGTGAAAGTGAAAGGACAGATACCATCAATGGATTGAAAAAGTGCATGGACATGTACCATCAATGGATTGGGAAAGTGAATGAACAAGTACCATCAATGGATTGGGGAAGTGAATGGACAGATGCCATGAAAGGTTTGAAAAAGTGAATGGACAGGGACCATCAATGGATTGGGAAAGTGAATGAACAGGTACCATCAATGGATTGGGAAAGTGAATGGACAGATACCATCAATGGATTGGGAAAGTGAATGAACAGGGATCATCAATGGATTGGGAAAGTGAATGGACAGATACCATCAATGGATTGGGAAAGTGAATGACAGGTAACATAAATGGATTTGGAAAGTGAATGAACAGGGATCATCAATGGATTGGGAAAGTGAATGGACAGATACCATCACTGGATTGGGAAAGTGAATGACAGGTAACATAAATGGATTTGGAAAGTGAATGAACAGGGAGCATAAATGGATTGGGGAAGTGATTGTACAGACACCATCAATGGATTGGGAAAGTGAAAGGACAGACACCATCAATGGATTGGGAAAGTGAAGGGCAGGTACAATCAAAGGATTGGGAATTGAATGGAGGGATATCAGCATGGAATTGGAAAGCGAATGGACAGGGACCATCAATAGAATGGGAAAGTGAATGGACAGTGACCATCAATGTATTGGGAAAGTGAATGGACAGGGACCATCCATGGATTTGGAAAGTGAATGGACAGGGACCATCCATGGATTGAGAAAGTGAATGGACAGGGACCATAAATGGATTGGGAACGTGAATGGATAGATATCATCAATGTATTGGGAAAGTGAATGGACAAATACCATCAATGGATGGGGAAATTAAATGGACAGATACCATCAATGGATTGGAAAAGTGAATGGACAGATGCCAACAAGGGATTGGGAACGTGAATGGAGAGATACCATCAATGCTTTCGGACCGTGATTGGACAGGGAGCATCAATGGATTGGGATGTGAATTGAAAAATACCATCAATGGATTGGGAAAGTGAATGGACAGATGCCATCAATGGAATGGGAAAGTGAATGAACAGGAACCATCAAGGGATTGGGAAAGTGAACGGACAGGGACCATCAATGGATTGGGAAAGCGAATGGACAGATACCATCAATGGATTGGGACAGTGAATGGACAGAAGCCATTAATGGATTGGGAAAGTGAATGGACAGATACCATCAATGGATTGGGAAAGTGAATGGACAGGGACCATCAATGGATTGGGAACATGAATGGACAGGGAGCATCAATGGATTGGGAAAGTGAATGGATTGATACCATCAATGGATTGGGAAAGGGAATGGACAGGGACCATCAATGGATTGGGAAAGTGAATGGATTGATACCATCAATGGATTGGAAAACGGAATGGACAGGGACCATCAATGAATTGGGAAAGTGAATGGACAGGGAGCATCAATGGATTGGGAAAGTGAATGGACCGATATCATCAATGAATTGGGAAAGTGAATGGACAGGGACCATCAAAGGATTGGGAAAGTGAATTGACAAATACAATCAATGGATTGGGAAAGTGAATGAACAAGTACCATCAATGGATTGGGAAAGTGAATGGACAGATACATCAATGGATTGAAAAAGTGAATGGACAGGGAGCATCAATGGATTGGGAAAGTGAATGAACAGATACCATCAATGGATTGGGAAAGTGAATGTACAGACACCATCAATGGATTGGGAAAGTGAAAGGACAGATACCATCAATGGATTGGGAAAGTGAATGGACAGGTACAATCAAAGGATTGGGAAATTGAATGGAGGGATACAATCATGGAATTGGAATGCAAATGGACAGGGACCATCAATCGAATGGGAAAGTGAATGGACAATGACCATCAATGGATTGGGAAAGTGAATGGACAGGGACCATCCATGGATTGGGAAAGTGAAAGGATAGGGACCATCCATGGATTGGGAAAGTGAATGGACAGATGCCATGAAAGGTTTGAAAAAGTGAATGGACAGCGACCATCAATGGATTGGGAAAGTGAATGAACAGGTACCATCAATGGATTGGGAAAGTGAATGAACAGATAACATCAATGGATTGCGAAAGTGAATGAACAGGGAGCATCAATGGATTGGGAAAGTGACTGTACAGACACCATCAATGGATTGGGAAAGTGAAAGGACAGATACCATCAATGGATTGGGAAAGTGAATGGACAGGTACAATCAAAGGATTGGGAAATTGAATGGAGGGATACAATCATGGAATTGGAATGCGAATGGACAGGGACCATCAATCGAATGGGAAAGTGAATGGACAGTGACCATCAATGGATTGGGAAAGTGAATGGACAGTGACCATCCATGGATTGGGAAAGTGAAAGGACAGGGACCATCAATGAATTGGGAAAGTGAATGGACAGGGACCATCCATGGATTGAGAAAGTGAATGGACAGGGACCATCAATGGATTGGGAACGTGAATGGATAGATACCATCAATGTATTGGGAAAGTGAATGGACAGATACCATCAATGGATGGGGAAATTGAATGGACAGATACCATCAATGGATTGGAAAAGTGAATGGACAGATGCCAACAATGGATTGGGAACGTGAATGGAGAGATTCCTTCGATGGATTGGGAAAGTGAATGGACAGGGACCATCAATGGATTGGGAACATGAATGGACAGGAAGCATCAATGGATTGGGAATGTGAATGGACCGATACCATCAATGGATTGGGAATGTGAATGGACAGGGACCATCAAAGGATTGGGAAAGTGAATTGACAAATACCATCAATGGATTAGGAAAGTGAATGGACAGGTACCATCAATGGATTGGGAATGCGTATGGACAGATACCATCAATGGATTGAAAAAGTGCATGGACATGTACCATCAATGGATTGGGAAAGTGAATGAACAAGTACCATCAATGGATTGGGGAAGTGAATGGACAGATGCCATGAAAGGTTTGAAAAAGTGAATGGACAGGGACCATCAATGGATTGGGAAAGTGAATGAACAGGTACCATCAATGGATTGGGAAAGTGAATGGACAGATACCATCAATGGATTGGGAAAGTGAATGAACAGGGATCATCAATGGATTGGGAAAGTGAATGGACAGATACCATCAATGGATTGGGAAAGTGAATGACAGGTAACATAAATGGATTTGGAAAGTGAATGAACAGGGATCATCAATGGATTGGGAAAGTGAATGGACAGATACCATCACTGGATTGGGAAAGTGAATGACAGGTAACATAAATGGATTTGGAAAGTGAATGAACAGGGAGCATAAATGGATTGGGGAAGTGAATGTACAGACACCATCAATGGATTGGGAAAGTGAAAGGACAGACACCATCAATGGATTGGGAAAGTGAAGGGCAGGTACAATCAAAGGATTGGGAATTGAATGGAGGGATATCAGCATGGAATTGGAAAGCGAATGGACAGGAACCATCAATAGAATTGGAAAGTGAATGGACAGGGACCATCCATGGATTGGGAAAGTGAATGGACAGGGACAATCAATGGATTGGGAAAGTGAATGGACAGGGACCATCAATGGATTGGGAACGTGAATGGATAGATACCATCAATGTGTTGGGAAAGTGAATGGACAGATACCATCAATGGATGGGGAAATTAAATGGACAGATACCATCAATGGATTGGGAAAGTGAATGGACAGATGCCAACAATGGATTGGGAAAGGGAATGGACAGGGACCATCAATGCTTTCGGAACGTGAATGGACAGGGAGCATCAATGGATTGGGAAGTGAATTGAAAAATACCATCAATGGATTGGGAAAGTGAATGGACAGATGCCATCAATGGAATGGGAAAGTGAATGAACAGGAACCATCAAGGGATTGGGAAAGTGAACGGACAGGGACCATCAATGGATTGGGAAAGCGAATGGACAGATACCATCAATGGATTGGGACAGTGAATGGACAGAAGCCATTAATGGATTGGGAAAGTGAATGGACAGATACCATCAATGGATTGGGAAAGTGAATGGATTGATACCATCAATGGATTGGGAAAGGGAATGGACAGGGACCATCAATGGATTGAGAAAGTGAATGGATTGATACCATCAATGGATTGGAAAACGGAATGGACCGGGACCATCAATGGATTGGGAAAGTGAATGGACAGGGACCATCAAAGGATTGGGAAAGTGAATTGACAAATACCATCAATGGATTGGGAAAGTGAATGGACAGGTACCATCAATGGATTGGGAATGCGTATGGACAGATACATCAATGGATTGAAAAAGTGCATGGACATGTACCATCAATGGATTGGGTAAGTGAATGAACAAGTACCATCAATGGATTGGGAAAGTGAATGGATAGATACCATCAATGGATTGCGAAAGTGAATGAACAGGGAGCATCAATGGATTGGGAATGCGTATGGACAGATGCCATGAAAGGTTTGAAGAAGTGAATGGACAGGGACCATCAATGGATTGGGAAAGTGAATGAACAGGTACCATCAATGGATTGGGAAAGTGAATGGATAGATACCATCAATGGATTGCGAAAGTGAATGAACAGGGAGCATCAATGGATTGGGAAAGTGAATGTACAGACACCATCAATGGATTGGGAAAGTGAAAGGACAGATACCATCAATGGATTGGGAAAGTGAATGGACAGGGACCATCCATGGATTGGGAAAGTGAAAGGACAGGGACCATCAATGGATTGGGAAAGTGAATGGACAGGGACCATCCATGGATTGGGAAAGTGAATGGACAGGGAACATCAATGGATTGGGAAAGTGAATGGACAGGGACCATCAAAGGATTGGGAAAGTGAATTGACAAATACCATCAATGGATTGTGAAAGTGAATGGACAGGTACCATCAATGGATTGGGAATGCGTATGGACAGATACATCAATGGATTGAAAAAGTGCATGGACATGTACCATCAATGGATTGGGTAAGTGAATGAACAAGTACCATCAATGGATTGGGAAAGTGAATGGATAGATACCATCAATGGATTGCGAAAGTGAATGAACAGGGAGCATCAATGGATTGGGAATGCGTATGGACAGATGCCATGAAAGGTTTGAAGAAGTGAATGGACAGGGACCATCAATGGATTGGGAAAGTGAATGAACAGGTACCATCAATGGATTGGGAAAGTGAATGGATAGATACCATCAATGGATTGCGAAAGTGAATGAACAGGGAGCATCAATGGATTGGGAAAGTGAATGTACAGACACCATCAATGGATTGGGAAAGTGAAAGGACAGATACCATCAATGGATTGGGAAAGTGAATGGACAGGTACAATCAAAGGATTGGGAAATTGAATGGAGGGATACAATCATGGAATTGGAATGCGAATGGACAGGGACCATCAATCGAATGGGAAAGTGAATGGACAGTGACCATCAATGGATTGGGAAAGTTAATGTACAGACACCATCCATGGATTGGGAAAGTGAAAGGACAGGGACCATCAATGGATTGGGAAAGTGAATGGATAGATACCATCAATGTATTGGGAAAGTGAATGGACAGATACCATCAATGGATGGGGAAATTGAATGGACAGATACCATCAATGGATTGGAAAAGTGAATGGACAGATGCCAACAATGGATTGGGAACGTGAATGGAGAGATACCTTCGATGGATTGGGAAAGTGAATGGACAGGGACCATCAATGGATTGGGAACATGAATGGACAAGGAGCATCAATGGATTGGGAAAGTGAATGGAAAGATACCATCAATGGATTGGGAATATGAATGGACAGGGACCATCAAAGGATTGGGAAAGTGAATTGACAAATACCATCAATGGATTAGGAAAGTGAATGGACAGGTACCATCAATGGATTGGGAATGCGTATGGACAGATACCATCAATGGATTGAAAAAGTGCATGGACATGTACCATCAATGGATTGGGAAAGTGAATGAACAAGTACCATCAATGGATTGGGAAAGTGAATGGACAGATGCCATGAAAGGTTTGAAAAAGTGAATGGACAGGGACCATCAATGGATTGGGAAAGTGAATGAACAGGTACCATCAATGGATTGGGAAAGTGAATGGACAGATACCATCAATGGATTGGGAAAGTGAATGAAAAAGTACCATCAATGGATTGGGAAAGTGAATGGACAGATGCCATGAAAGGTTTGAAAAAGTGAATGGACAGGGACCATCAATGGATTGGGAAAGTGAATGAACAGGTACCATCAATGGATTGGGAAAGTGAATGGACAGATACCATCAATGGATTGGGAAAGTGAATGAACAGGGATCATCAATGGATTGGGAAAGTGAATGGACAGATACCATCAATGGATTGGGAAAGTGAATGACAGGTAACATAAATGGATTTGGAAAGTGAATGAACAGGAATCATCAATGGATTGGGAAAGTGAATGGACAGATACCATCACTGGATTGGGAATGTGAATGACAGGTAACATAAATGGATTTGGAAAGTGAATGAACAGGGACAATCAATAGAATGGGAAAGTGAATGGACAGTGACCATCAATGTATTGGGAAAGTGAATGGACAGGGACCATCCATGGATTGGGAAAGTGAATGGACAGGGACAATCAATGGATTGGGAAAGTGAATAGACAGGGACCATCCATGGATTGAGAAAGTGAATGGACAGGGACCATCAATGGATTGGGAACGTGAATGGATAGATACCATCA
This sequence comes from Pristiophorus japonicus, assembly GCF_044704955.1. Taxonomy (NCBI): domain Eukaryota; kingdom Metazoa; phylum Chordata; class Chondrichthyes; family Pristiophoridae; genus Pristiophorus; species Pristiophorus japonicus. The sequence continues at coordinate 98,911,899 of NC_091991.1, read as the reverse complement.
ATGTATTGGGAAAGTGAATGGACAGATATCATCAATGGATGGGGAAATTAAATGGACAGATACCATCAATGGATTGGGAAAGTGAATGGACAGATGCCAACAATGGATTGGGAACGTGAATGGAGAGATACCATCAATGCTTTCAGAACGTGAATGGACAGGGAGCATCAATGGATTGGGAAGTGAATTGAAAAATACCATCAATGGATTGGGAAAGTGAATGGACAGGTGCCGTCAATGTAATGGGAAAGTGAATGAACAGGAACCATCAAGGGATTGGGAAAGTGAACGGACAGGGACCATCAATGGATTGGGAAAGCGAATGGACAGATACCATCAATGGATTGGGACAGTGAATGGACAGAAGCCATTAATGGATTGGGAAAATGAATGGACAGGGACCATCAATGGATTGGGAACATGAATGGACAGGGAGCATCAATGGATTGGGAAAGTGAATGGATTGATACCATCAATGGATTGGGAAAGGGAATGGACAGGGACCATCAATGGATTGGGAAAGTGAATGGAATGATACCATCAATGGATTGGAAAACGGAATGGACAGGGACCATCAATGGATTGGGAAAGTGAATGGACAGGGAGCATCAATGGATTGGGAAAGTGAATGTACCGATATCATCAATGAATTGGGAAAGTGAATGGACAGGGACCATCAAAGGATTGGGAAAGTGAATGGACAAATACCATCAATGGATTGGGAAAGTGAATGGACAGGTACCATCAATTGATTGGGAATGCGTATGGACAGATACCATCAATGGATTGAAAAAGTGCATGGACATGTACCATCAATGGATTGGGAAAGTGAATGAACAAGTACCATCAATGGATTGGGAAAGTGAATGGACAGATGCCATGAAAGGTTTGAAAAAGTGAATGGACAGGGAGCATCAATGGATTGGGAAAGTGAATGAACAGATACCATCAATGGATTGGGAAAGTGAAAGGACAGATACCATCAATGGATTGGGAAAGTGAATGGACAGGTACAATCAAATGATTGGGAAATTGAATGGAGGGATACAATCATGGAATTGGAATGCAAATGGACAGGGACCATCAATCGAATGGGAAAGTGAATGGACAGTGACCATCAATGGATTGGGAAAGTGAATGGACAGGGACCATCCATGGATTGGGAAAGTGAAAGGACAGGGACCATCAATGGATTGGGAAAGTGAATGGACAGGGACCATCCATGGATTGGGAAAGTGAATGGACAGGGGCCATCAATGGATTGGGAACGTGAATGGATAGATACCATCAATGTATTGGGAAAGTTAATGGACAGATACCATCAATGGATGGGGAAATTGAATGGACAGATACCATCAATGGATTGGAAAAGTGAATGGACAGATGCCAACAATGGATTGGGAATGTGAATGGAGAGATACCTTCAATGGATTGGGAACGTGAATGGACAGGGAGCATCAATGGATTGGGAAAGTGAATGGACAGACACCATCAATGGATTGGGAAAGTGAATGTACCGACACCATCAATGGATTGGGAAAGTGAATGGACAGATACCATCAATGGATTGCGAAAGTGAATGAACAGGGAGCATCAATGGATTGGGAATGTGAATGTACAGACACCATCAATGGATTGGAAAAGTGAAAGGACAGATACCATCAATGGATTGGGAAAGTGAATGGACAGGTACAATCAAAGGATTGGGAAATTGAATGGAGGGATACAATCATGGAATTGGAATGCAAATGGACAGGGACTATCAATCGAATGGGAAAGTGAATGGACAATGACGATCAATGGATTGGGAAAGTGAATGGACAGGGACCATCCATGGATTGGGAAAGTGAAAGGACAGGGACCATCAATGGATTGGGAAAGTGAATGGACAGGGACCATCCATGGATTGGGAAAGTGAATGGACAGGGACCATCAATGGATTGGAAACGTGAATGGATAGATACCATCAATGTATTGGGAAAGTGAATGGACAGATACCATCAATGGATGGGGAAATTGAATGGACAGATACCATCAATGGATTGGAAAAGTGAATGGACAGATGCCAACAATGGATTGGGAACGTGAATGGACAGGGACCATCAATGGATTGGGACAGTGAATGTACCGACACCATCAATGGATTGGGAAAGTGAATGGACAGGTACCATCAATGGATTGGGAAAGTGAATGGACAGATACCATCAATGGATTGGGAAAGTGAATGGACAGACATTATCAATGGATTGGGAAAATAAATGGATAGGGACCATCAATGGATTGGGAAATTGAATGGACAGGGACCATCAATGGAGTGGTAAAGTGAACGGACAGGGACCATCATTGGATTGGGAAAGTGAATGGACAGATGCCATCAAAGGAATGGGAAAGTGAATGAACAGGGACAATCAATGGATTGGGAAAGTGAATGGACAGGGACCATCAATGGATTGGGAAAGTGAATTGAAAAATACCATCAATGGATTGGGAAAGTGAATGGACAGATGCCATCAATGGAATGGGAAAGTGAATTAACAGGATCCATCAATGGATTGGGAAAGTGAACGGACAGGGACCATCAATGGATTGCGAAAGTGTATGGACAGATACCATAAATGGATTGGGAAAGTGAATGGACAGAAGCCATCAATGGATTGGGAAAGTGAATGGACAGATACCATCAATGGATTGGGAAAGTGAATGGACAGGGACCATCGATGGATTGGGAACATGAATGGACAGGGAGCATCAATGGATTGGGAAAGTGAATGGACTGATACCATCAATGTATTGGGAAAGGGAATGGACAGGGACCATCAATGGATTTGGAAAATGAATGGACAGGGACAATCAATGGATTGGGAAAGTGAATGGACAGATACCATCAATGGATTGGGAAAGTGAATGGACAGGGACAATCAATGGATTGGGAAAGTGAATTGAAAAATACCATCAATGGATTGGGAAAGTGAATGGACAGATGCAATCAATGGAATGGGAAAGTGAATGAACAGGAACCATCAATGGATTGCGAAAGTGAACGGACAGGGACCATCAATGGATTGGGAAAGTGAATGGACAGATACCATCAATGGATTGGGAAAGTGAATGGACTGAAGCCATCAATTGATTTGGAAAGTGAATGGACAGATACCATCAATGGATTGGGAAAGTGAATGGACAGGGACCATCAATGGATTGGGAACATGAATGGAGAGGGAGCATCAATGGATTGGGAAAGTGAATGGACTGATACCATCAATGGATTGGGAAAGTGAATGGACAGATACAATCAATGGATTGGGAACATGAATGGACAGGGAGCATCAATGGATTGGGCAACTGAATGGATCGATACCATCAATGGATTGGGAAAGTGAATGGAGAGGGACCATCAAAGGATTGGGAAAGTGAATTGACAAATACCATCAATGGATTGGGAAAGTGAATGGACAAATACCATCAATGGATTGAGAAAGTGAATGGACAGATGCCATCAATGGATTGGGAAAGTGAACGGACAGGGAACATCAATGAATTGGGAAAGTGAATGGACAGGGACCATCAATGGATGGGAAGTGAATTGAAAAATAGCATCATTGGATTGGGAAAGTGAATGGATAGATGCCGTCAATGGAATGGGAAAGTGAATGAACAGGAACCATCAATGGACTGGGAAAGTGAACGGACAGGGACCATCAATGGATTGGGAAAGTGAATGGACTGATACCATTAATTGATTGGGAAAGTGAATGGACAGGGACCATCAATGGATTGGGAAAGGGAATGGACAGGGATCATCAATGGATTGCGAAAGTGAATGGACAGATACCATCAATGGATTCGGAAAGTGAATGGATAGGGACAATCAACGGATTGGGAAATTGAATGGACAGGGACCATCAATGGATTGGGACAGTGAATGGATAGGGACCATCAATGGATTGGGAAAGTGAATGGATAGATACCATCAATGGATTGGGAAAGGGAATGGACAGGGACCATATAAGGATTGGGAAAGTGAATGGACAGGGACCATCAATGGATTGGGAAAGTGAATGGACAGATACCATCAATGGACTGGGAAAGTGAATGGACAGATACCATCAATGGATTCGGAAAGTGAATGGATAGGGACCATCAATGGATTGGGAAATTGAATGAACAGGGACCATCAATGGATTGGGAAAGTGTATGGACAGGGACCATCAATAGATTGGAAGAGTGAATGGACCGATACCATCAATGGATTGGGAAAGGGAATGGACAGGGACCATCAATGGATTGGAAAATGAATGCACAGGGACCATCAATGGATTTGGAAAGTGAATGGACAGATACCAGCAATGGATTGGGAAAGTGAATGAATAGATACCATCAATGGATTGGGAAAGTGAATGGACAGTGAACATCAATGGATTCAGAAAGTGAATGGACAGAAGCCATCAATGGATGGGGAAATTGAATGGACAGATACCATCAATGGATTGGAAAAGTGAATGGACAGATGCCAACCATGGATTGGGAACGTGAATGGAGAGATACCTTCAATGGATTGGGAACGTGAATGGACAGGGAGCATCAATGGATTGGGAAAGTGAATAGACAGGGCACCATCAATGGATTGGGAAGTGAATTGAAAAATACCATCAATGGATTGGGATAGTGAATGGACAGATGCCATCAATGGAATGGGAAAGTGAATGAACAGGAACCATCAATGGATTGGGAAAGTGAGCGGACAGGGCCATCAATGGATTGGGAAAGTGAATGTACAGACACCATCAATGGATTGGGAAAGTGAAAGGACATATACCATCAATGGATTGGAAACGTGAATGGACTGATACCATTAATTGATTGGGAAATTGAATGGACAGGGACCATCAATGGATTGGGAAAGGGAATGGACAGGGACCATCAATGGATTGCGAAAGTGAATGGACAGATACCATCAATGTATTCGGAAAGTGAATGGATCGGGAGCATCAACGGATTGGGAAATTGAATGGACAGGGACCATCAATGGATTGGGACAGTGAATGGATAGGGACCATCAATGTATTGGGAAAGTGAATGGACCGATACCATCAATGGATTGGGAAAGGGAATGGACAGGGACCTTCTAAGGATTGGGAAAGTGAATGGACAGGGATCATCAATGGATTGGGAAAGTGAATGGACAGGGACCATCATTGGGTTGGGAAAGTGAATGAACAGGGACCATCAATGGATTGGGAAAGTGAATGAACAGGTACCATCAATGGATTGGGAAAGTGAACGGACAGACACCATCAATGGACTGGGAAAGTGAATGAAAAGGGAGCATCAATAGATTGGGAAAGTGAATGGACCAGGGACCATCAATGGATTGGGAAAGTGAATGGACAGATACCATCAATGCTTTCGGAAAGTGAATGGATAGGGACCATCAATAGATTGGGAAATTGAATGGACAGGGACCATCAATGGATTGGGAAAGTGAATGGATAGGGACGATCAATAGATTGGGAGAGTGAATGGACCAATACCATCAATGGATTGGGAAAGGGAATGGACAGGGACCATTAATGGTTTGGAAAATGAATTGACAGGGACCATCAATGGATTTGGAAAGGGAATGGACAGATACCAGCAATGGATTGGAGAAGTGAATGAACAGGGACCATCAATGGATTGGGAAAGTGAATGGACAGGGACCATCATTGGGTTGGGAAAGTGAAAGAACAGGGACCATCAATGGATTGGGAAAGTGAATGGACAGGGACCATCAATCGATTGGGAAAGTGAATTGACAAATACCATCAATGGATTGGGAAAGTGAATGGACAGGTACCATCAATGGATTTGGAAAGTGAATGAATAGGTACCATCAATGGATTGGGAAAGTGAACGGACAGGGAACATCAATGAATTGGGAAAGTTAATGTACAGACACCATCAATGGATTGGGAAAGTGAAAGGACAGATACCATCAATGGATTTGGAAAGTGAATGGACAGATACCAGCAATGGATTGAGGAAGTGAATGAACAGGGACCATCAATGGATTGGGAAAGTGAATGGACAGGGACCATCATTGGGTTGGGAAAGTGAAAGAACACGGACCATCAATGGATTGGGAAAGTGAATGGTCAGGGACCATCAATCGATTGGGAAAGTGAATTCACAAATACCATCAATGGATTGGGAAAGTGAATGGACAGGTACCATCAATGGATTGGGAAAGTGAATGAACAGGAACCATCAATGGATTGGGAAAGTGAACGGACAGGGAACATCAATGGATTGGGAAAGTTAATGGACAGACACCATCAATGGATTGGGAAAGTGAAAGGACAGATACCATCAATGGATTGGGAAAATGATTGGACAGGTACAATCAAAAGATTGGGAAAGTGAATGGAGGGATATCATCATGGAATTGGGAAGTGAATGGACAGGAGCCTTCAATAGATTGGGAAAGTGAATGGACAGTGACCATCAATGGATTGAGAACGTGAATGGACTGATACCATTAATTGATTGGGAAAGGGAATGGACAGGGACCATCAATGGATTGGGAAAGAGAATGGACAGGGATCATCAATGGATTGCGAAAGTGAATGGACAGATACCATCAATGGATTCGGAAAGTGAATGGATAGGGACAATCAACGGATTGGGAAATTGAATGGACAGGGACCATCAATGGATTGGGACAGTGAATGGATAGGGACCATCAATGGATTGGGAAAGTGAATGGACCGATACCATCAATGGATTGGGAAAGGGAATGGACAGGGACCATGTATGGATTGGGAAAGTGAGCGGACAGGGCCATCAATAGATTGGGAAAGTGAATGTACAGACACCATCAATGGATTGGGAAAGTGAAAGGACAGATACCATCAATGGATTGGGAAAATAATTGGACAGGTACAATCAAAAGATTGGGAAAGTGAATGGAGGGATATCATCATGGAATTGGGAAGTGAATGGACAGGAGCCATCAAAAGATTGGGAAAGTGAATGGACAGTGACCATCAATGGATTGGAAACGTGAATGGACTGATACCATTAATTGATTGGGAAATTGAATGGACAGGGACCATCAATGGATTGGGAAAGGGAATGGACAGGGACCATCAATGGATTGCGAAAGTGAATGGACAGATACCATCAATGGATTCGGAAATTGAATGGATCGGGAGCATCAACGGATTGGGAAATTGAATGGACAGGGACCATCAATGGATTGGGACAGTGAATGGATAGGGACCATCAATGTATTGGGAAAGTGAATGGACCGATACCATCAATGGATTGGGAAAGGGAATGGACAGGGACCTTCTAAGGATTGGGAAAGTGAATGGACAAGGACCATCAATGGATTGGGAAAGTGAATGGACAGGGACCATCATTGGGTTGGGAAAGTGAATGAACAGGGACCATCAATGGATTGGGAAAGTGAATGAACAGGTACCATCAATGGATTGGGAAAGTGAATGGACAGACACCATCAATGGACTGGGAAAGTGAATGAAAAGGGAGCATCAATAGATTGGGAAAGTGAATGGACCAGGGACCATCAATGGATTGGGAAAGTGAATGGACAGATACCATCAATGCTTTCGGAAAGTGAATGGATAGGGACCATCAATAGATTGGGAAATTGAATGGACAGGGACCATCAATGGATTGGGAAAGTGAATGGATAGGGACGATCAATAGATTGGGAGAGTGAATGGACCGATACCATCAATGGATTGGGAAAGGGAATGGACAGGGACCATTAATGGTTTGGAAAATGAATTGACAGGGACCATCAATGGATTTGGAAAGTGAATGAACAGATACCAGCAATGGATTGGAGAAGTGAATGAACAGGAACCATCAATGGATTGGGAAAGTGAATGGACAGATACCAGCAATGGATTGGAGAAGTGAATGAACAGGGACCATCAATGGATTGGGAAAGTGAATGGACAGGGACCATCATTGGGTTGGGAAAGTGAAAGAACAGGGACCATCAATGGATTGGGAAAGTGAATGGACAGGTACCATCAATGGATTGGGAAAGTGAATGAATAGGTACCATCAATGGATTGGGAAAGTGAACGGACAGGGAACATCAATGAATTGGGAAAGTGAATGTACAGACACCATCAATGGATTGGGAAAGTGAAAGGACAGATACCATCAATGGATTTGGAAAGTGAATGGACAGATACCAGCAATGGATTGAGGAAGTTAATGCAGGGATATCATCATGGAATTGGGAAGTGAATGGACAGGAGCCTTCAATAGATTGGGAAAGTGAATGGACAGTGACCATCAATGGATTGAGAACGTGAATGGACTGATACCATTAATTGATTGGGAAAGTGAATGGACAGGGGCCATCAATGGATTGGGAAAGAGAATGGACAGGGATCATCAATGGATTGCGAAAGCGAATGGACAGATACCATCAATGGATTCGGAAAGTGAATGGATAGGGACAATCAACGGATTGGGAAATTGAATGGACAGGGACCATCAATGGATTGGGACAGTGAATGGATAGGGACCATCAATGGATTGGGAAAGTGACTGGACCGATACCATCAATGGATTGGGAAAGGGAATGGACAGGGACCATGTAAGGATTGGGAAAGTGAATGGACAGGGACCATCAATGGATTGGGAAAGTGAATGGACAGGGACCATCATTGGGTTTGGAAAGTGAATGAACAGGGACCATCAATGGATTGGGAAAGTGAATGAACAGGTACCATCAATGGATTGGGAAAGTGAATGGACAGACACCATCAATGGACTGGGAAAGTGAATGAAAAGGGAGCATCAATAGATTGGGAAAGTGAATGGACCAGGGACCATCAATGGATTGGGAAAGTGAATGGACAGATACCATCAATGCTTTCGGAAAGTGAATGGATAGGGACCATCAATAGATTGGGAAATTGAATGGACAGGGACCATCAATGGATTGGGAAAGTGAATGGATAGGGACGATCAATAGATTGGGAGAGTGAATGGACCGATACCATCAATGGATTGGGAAAGGGAATGGACAGGGACCATTAATGGTTTGGAAAATGAATTGACAGGGACCATCAATGGATTTGGAAAGTGAATGAACAGATACCAGCAATGGATTGGAGAAGTGAATGAACAGGAACCATCAATGGATTGGGAAAGTGAATGGACAGATACCAGCAATGGATTGGAGAAGTGAATGAACAGGGACCATCAATGGATTGGGAAAGTGAATGGACAGGGACCATCATTGGGTTGGGAAAGTGAAAGAACAGGGACCATCAATGGATTGGGAAAGTGAATGGACAGGTACCATCAATGGATTGGGAAAGTGAATGAATAGGTACCATCAATGGATTGGGAAAGTGAACGGACAGGGAACATCAATGAATTGGGAAAGTGAATGTACAGACACCATCAATGGATTGGGAAAGTGAAAGGACAGATACCATCAATGGATTTGGAAAGTGAATGGACAGATACCAGCAATGGATTGAGGAAGTTAATGGAGGGATATCATCATGGAATTGGGAAGTGAATGGACAGGAGCCTTCAATAGATTGGGAAAGTGAATGGACAGTGACCATCAATGGATTGAGAACGTGAATGGACTGATACCATTAATTGATTGGGAAAGTGAATGGACAGGGGCCATCAATGGATTGGGAAAGAGAATGGACAGGGATCATCAATGGATTGCGAAAGCGAATGGACAGATACCATCAATGGATTCGGAAAGTGAATGGATAGGGACAATCAACGGATTGGGAAATTGAATGGACAGGGACCATCAATGGATTGGGACAGTGAATGGATAGGGACCATCAATGGATTGGGAAAGTGACTGGACCGATACCATCAATGGATTGGGAAAGGGAATGGACAGGGACCATGTAAGGATTGGGAAAGTGAATGGACAGGGACCATCAATGGATTGGGAAAGTGAATGGACAGGGACCATCATTGGGTTTGGAAAGTGAATGAACAGGGACCATCAATGGATTGGGAAAGTGAATGAACAGGTACCATCAATGGATTGGGAAAGTGAATGGACAGATATCATCAATGAATTGGGAAAGTGAATGGACAGATATCATCAATGGACTGGGAAAGTGAATGAAAAGGGAGCATCAATAGATTGGGAAAGTGAATGGACCAGGGACCATCAATGGATTGGGATTGTGAATGGACAGATACCATCAATGGATTGGGAAAGTGAATGGACAGATACCATCAATGGATTGGGAAAGTGAATGGACAGGAGCCTTCAATAGATTGGGAAAGTGAATGGACAGTGACCATCAATGGATTGAGAACGTGAATGGACTGATACCATTAATTGATTGGGAAAGTGAATGGACAGGGGCCATCAATGGATTGGGAAAGAGAATGGACAGGGATCATCAATGGATTGCGAAAGCGAATGGACAGATACCATCAATGGATTCGGAAAGTGAATGGATAGGGACAATCAACGGATTGGGAAATTGAATGGACAGGGACCATCAATGGATTGGGACAGTGAATGGATAGGGACCATCAATGGATTGGGAAAGTGACTGGACCGATACCATCAATGGATTGGGAAAGGGAATGGACAGGGACCCTGTAAGGATTGGGAAAGTGAATGGACAGGGACCATCAATGGATTGGGAAAGTGAATGGACAGGGACCATCATTGGGTTTGGAAAGTGAATGAACAGGGACCATCAATGGATTGGGAAAGTGAATGAACAGGTACCATCAATGGATTGGGAAAGTGAATGGACAGACACCATCAATGGACTGGGAAAGTGAATGAAAAGGGAGCATCAATAGATTGGGAAAGTGAATGGACCAGGGACCATCAATGGATTGGGAAAGTGAATGGACAGATACCATCAATGCTTTCGGAAAGTGAATGGATAGGGCCCATCAATAGATTGGGAAATTGAATGGACAGGGACCATCAATGGATTGGGAAAGTGAATGGATAGGGACGATCAATAGATTGGGAGAGTGAATGGACCGATACCATCAATGGATTGGGAAAGGGAATGGACAGGGACCATTAATGGTTTGGAAAATGAATTGACAGGGACCATCAATGGATTTGGAAAGTGAATGAACAGATACCAGCAATGGATTGGAGAAGTGAATGAACAGGAACCATCAATGGATTGGGAAAGTGAATGGACAGATACCAGCAATGGATTGGAGAAGTGAATGAACAGGGACCATCAATGGATTGGGAAAGTGAATGGACAGGGACCATCATTGGGTTGGGAAAGTGAAAGAACAGGGACCATCAATGGATTGGGAAAGTGAATGGACAGGTACCATCAATGGATTGGGAAAGTGAATGAATAGGTACCATCAATGGATTGGGAAAGTGAACGGACAGGGAACATCAATGAATTGGGAAAGTGAATGTACAGACACCATCAATGGATTGGGAAAGTGAAAGGACAGATACCATCAATGGATTTGGAAAGTGAATGGACAGATACCAGCAATGGATTGAGGAAGTTAATGGAGGGATATCATCATGGAATTGGGAAGTGAATGGACAGGAGCCTTCAATAGATTGGGAAAGTGAATGGACAGTGACCATCAATGGATTGAGAACGTGAATGGACTGATACCATTAATTGATTGGGAAAGTGAATGGACAGGGGCCATCAATGGATTGGGAAAGAGAATGGACAGGGATCATCAATGGATTGCGAAAGCGAATGGACAGATACCATCAATGGATTCGGAAAGTGAATGGATAGGGACAATCAACGGATTGGGAAATTGAATGGACAGGGACCATCAATGGATTGGGACAGTGAATGGATAGGGACCATCAATGGATTGGGAAAGTGACTGGACCGATACCATCAATGGATTGGGAAAGGGAATGGACAGGGACCATGTAAGGATTGGGAAAGTGAATGGACAGGGACCATCAATGGATTGGGAAAGTGAATGGACAGGGACCATCATTGGGTTTGGAAAGTGAATGAACAGGGACCATCAATGGATTGGGAAAGTGAATGAACAGGTACCATCAATGGATTGGGAAAGTGAATGGACAGATATCATCAATGAATTGGGAAAGTGAATGGACAGATATCATCAATGGACTGGGAAAGTGAATGAAAAGGGAGCATCAATAGATTGGGAAAGTGAATGGACCAGGGACCATCAATGGATTGGGATTGTGAATGGACAGATACCATCAATGGATTGGGAAAGTGAATGGACAGATACCATCAATGGATTGGGAAAGTGAATGGACAGGGACCATCAAAGGATTGGGAAAGTGAATTGACAAATACAATCAATGGATTGGGAAAGTGAATGGACAGAAACCATAAATGGATTGGTAAAATGATTGGACAGGTACAATTCAAAGATTGGGAAAGTGAATGGAGGGATATCATCATGGAATTGGGAAGTAAATGGACAGGAGCCATCATTAGATTGGGAAAGTGAATGGACAGTGACCATCAATGGATTGGAAACGTGAAGGAATGATACCATTAATTGATTGGGAAAGTGAATGGACAGGGACCATCAATGGATTGGGAAAGGGAATGGACAAGGACCATGAATGGATTGCGAAAGTGAATGGACAGATACCATCAATGGATTCGGAAAGTGAATGGATAGAGACCATCAACGGATTGGGAAATTGAATGGACAGGGACCATCATTGGATTGGGACAGTGAATGGATAGGGACCGTCAATGGATTGGGAAAGTGAATGGATCGATACCATCAATGGATTGGGAAAGGGAATGGACAGGGACCATCTAAGGATTGGCAAAATGAATGGACAGGGACCATCAATGGATTGGGAAAGTGAATGGACAGGGACCATCATTGGGTTGGGAAAGTGAATGAACAGGGACCATCAATGGATTGGGAAAGTGAATGAACAGGTACCATCAATGGATTGGGAAAGTTAATGGACAGATACCATCAATGGATTCGGAAAGTGAATGGATAGGGACCATCAACGGATTGGGAAATTGAATGGACAGGGACCATCAATGCATTGGGAAAGTGAATGGATAGGGACCATCAATAGATTGGGAGAGTGAATGGACCGATACCATCAATGGATTGGGAAAGGGAATGGACAGGGACCATCAATGGATTGGAAAATGAATGGACAGGGACCATCAATGGATTTGGAAAGTGAATGGAGAGATACCAGCAATGGATTGGGAGAGTGAATGAACAGGGACCATCAATGGATTGGGAAAGTGAATGGATAGATATAATCAATGGATTGGGAAAGTGAATGGACAGGGACCATCAATGGATTCAGAAAGTGAATGGACAGGGACCATCAATGGATTGGGAAAGTGAATGGACAGATACCATCAATGGACTGGGAAAGTGAATGAAAAGGCAGCATCAATAGATTGGGAAAGTGAATGGACCAGGGACCATCAATGGATTGGGATTGTGAATGGACAGATACCATCAATGGATTCGGAAAGTGAATGGATAGGGACCATCAATGGATTGGGAAATTGAATGGACAGGGACCATCAATGGATTGGGAAAGTGTATGGACAGGGACCATCAATAGATTGGAAGAGTGAATGGACCGATACCATCAATGGATTTGGAAAGGGAATGGACAGGGACCATCAATGGATTGGAAAATGAATGCACAGGGACCATCAATGGATTTGGAAAGTGAATGGACAGATACCAGCAATGGATTGGGAAAGTGAATGAATAGATACCATCAATGGATTGGGAAAGTGAATAGACAGTGAACATCAATGGATTCAGAAAGTGAATAGACAAATATCATCAATGGATTGGAAAAATGAATGGACAGATGCCATCAAAGGAATGGGAAAGTGAATGAACAGGGACCATCAATGGATTGCGAAATTGAATGGACAGGGCACCATCAATGGATTGGGAAGTGAATTGAAAAATACCATCAATGGATTGGGATAGTGAATGGACAGATGCCATCAATGGAATGGGAAAGTGAATGAACAGGAACCATCAATGGATTGGGAAAGTGAGCGGACAGGGCCATCAATGGATTGGGAAAGTGAATGTACAGACACCATCAATGGATTGGGAAAGTGAAAGGACATATACCATCAATGGATTGGAAACGTGAATGGACTGATACCATTAATTGATTGGGAAATTGAATGGACAGGGACCATCAATGGATTGGGAAAGGGAATGGACAGGGACCATCAATGGATTGCGAAAGTGAATGGACAGATACCATCAATGGATTCGGAAAGTGAATGGATCGGGAGCATCAACGGATTGGGAAATTGAATGGACAGGGACCATCAATGGATTGGGACAGTGAATGGATAGGGACCATCAATGTATTGGGAAAGTGAATGGACCGATACCATCAATGGATTGGGAAAGGGAATGGACAGGGACCTTCTAAGGATTGGGAAAGTGAATGGACAGGGATCATCAATGGATTGGGAAAGTGAATGGACAGGGACCATCATTGGGTTGGGAAACTGAATGAACAGGGACCATCAATGGATTGGGAAAGTGAATGAACAGGTACCATCAATGGATTGGGAAAGTGAACGGACAGACACCATCAATGGACTGGGAAAGTGAATGAAAAGGGAGCATCAATAGATTGGGAAAGTGATTGGACCAGGGACCATCAATGGATTGGGAAAGTGAATGGACAGATACCATCAATGCTTTCGGAAAGTGAATGGATAGGGACCATCAATAGATTGGGAAATTGAATGGACAGGGACCATCAATGGATTGGGAAAGTGAATGGATAGGGACGATCAATAGATTGGGAGAGTGAATGGACCGATACCATCAATGGATTGGGAAAGGGAATGGACAGGGACCATTAATGGTTTGGAAAATGAATTGACAGGGACCATCAATGGATTTGGAAAGTGAATGGACAGATACCAGCAATGGATTCGGAAAGTGAATGGATCGGGAGCATCAACGGATTGGGAAATTGAATGGACAGGGACCATCAATGGATTGGGACAGTGAATGGATAGGGACCATCAATGTATTGGGAAAGTGAATGGACCGATACCATCAATGGATTGGGAAAGGGAATGGACAGGGACCTTCTAAGGATTGGGAAAGTGAATGGACAGGGATCATCAATGGATTGGGAAAGTGAATGGACAGGGACCATCATTGGGTTGGGAAACTGAATGAACAGGGACCATCAATGGATTGGGAAAGTGAATGAACAGGTACCATCAATGGATTGGGAAAGTGAACGGACAGACACCATCAATGGACTGGGAAAGTGAATGAAAAGGGAGCATCAATAGATTGGGAAAGTGAATGGACCAGGGACCATCAATGGATTGGGAAAGTGAATGGACAGATACCATCAATGCTTTCGGAAAGTGAATGGATAGGGACCATCAATAGATTGGGAAATTGAATGGACAGGGACCATCAATGGATTGGGAAAGTGAATGGATAGGGACGATCAATAGATTGGGAGAGTGAATGGACCGATACCATCAATGGATTGGGAAAGGGAATGGACAGGGACCATTAATGGTTTGGAAAATGAATTGACAGGGACCATCAATGGATTTGGAAAGTGAATGGACAGATACCAGCAATGGATTGGAGAAGTGAATGAACAGGGACCATCAATGGATTGGGAAAGTGAATGAACAGGGACCATCATTGGGTTGGGAAAGTGAAAGAACAGGGACCATCAATGGATTGGGAAAGTGAATGGACAGGGACCATCAATCGATTGGGAAAGTGAATTGACAAATACCATCAATGGATTGGGAAAGTGAATGGACAGGTACCATCAATGGATTTGGAAAGTGAATGAATAGGTACCATCAATGGATTGGGAAAGTGAACGGACAGGGAACATCAATGAATTGGGAAAGTTAATGTACAGACACCATCAATGGATTGGGAAAGTGAAAGGACAGATACCATCAATGGATTTGGAAAGTGAATGGACAGATACCAGCAATGGATTGAGGAAGTGAATGAACAGGGACCATCAATGGATTGGGAAAGTGAATGGACAGGGACCATCAATGGGTTGGGAAAGTGAAAGAACACGGACAATCAATGGATTGGGAAAGTGAATGGTCAGGGACCATCAATCGATTGGGAAAGTGAATTCACAAATACCATCAATGGATTGGGAAAGTGAATGGACAGGTACCATCAATGGATTGGGAAAGTGAATGAACAGGAACCATCAATGGATTGGGAAAGTGAACGGACAGGGAACATCAATGGATTGGGAAAGTTAATGGACAGACACCATCAATGGATTGGGAAAGTGAAAGGACAGATACCATCAATGGATTGGGAAAATGATTGGACAGGTACAATCAAAAGATTGGGAAAGTGAATGGAGGGATATCATCATGGAATTGGGAAGTGAATGGACAGGAGCCTTCAATAGATTGGGAAAGTGAATGGACAGTGACCATCAATGGGTTGAGAACGTGAATGGACTGATACCATTAATTGATTGGGAAAGGGAATGGACAGGGACCATCAATGGATTGGGAAAGAGAATGGACAGGGATCATCAATGGATTGCGAAAGTGAATGGACAGATACCATCAATGGATTCGGAAAGTGAATGGATAGGGACAATCAACGGATTGGGAAATTGAATGGACAGGGACCATCAATGGATTGGGACAGTGAATGGATAGGGACCATCAATGGATTGGGAAAGTGAATGGACCGATACCATCAATGGATTGGGAAAGGGAATGGACAGGGGCCATGTATGGATTGGGAAAGTGAGCGGACAGGGCCATCAATGGATTGGGAAAGTGAATGTACAGACACCATCAATGGATTGGGAAAGTGAAAGGACAGATACCATCAATGGATTGGGAAAATAATTGGACAGGTACAATCAAAAGATTGGGAAAGTGAATGGAGGGATATCATCATGGAACTGGGAAGTGAATGGACAGGAGCCATCAAAAGATTGGGAAAGTGAATGGACAGTGACCATCAATGGATTGGAAACGTGAATGGACTGATACCATTAATTGATTGGGAAATTGAATGGACAGGGACCATCAATGGATTGGGAAAGGGAATGGACAGGGACCATCAATGGATTGCGAAAGTGAATGGACAGATACCATCAATGGATTCGGAAATTGAATGGATCGGGAGCATCAACGGATTGGGAAATTGAATGGACAGGGACCATCAATGGATTGGGACAGTGAATGGATAGGGACCATCAATGTATTGGGAAAGTGAATGGACCGATACCATCAATGGATTGGGAAAGGGAATGGACAGGGACCTTCTAAGGATTGGGAAAGTGAATGGACAAGGACCATCAATGGATTGGGAAAGTGAATGGACAGGGACCATCATTGGGTTGGGAAAGTGAATGAACAGGGACCATCAATAGATTGGGAAAGTGAATGAACAGGTACCATCAATGGATTGGGAAAGTGAATGGACAGACACCATCAATGGACTGGGAAAGTGAATGAAAAGGGAGCATCAATAGATTGGGAAAGTGAATGGACCAGGGACCATCAATGGATTGGGAAAGTGAATGGACAGATACCATCAATGCTTTCGGAAAGTGAATGGATAGGGACCATCAATAGATTGGGAAATTGAATGGACAGGGACCATCAATGGATTGGGAAAGTGAATGGATAGGGACGATCAATAGATTATGAGAGTGAATGGACCGATACCATCAATGGATTGGGAAAGGGAATGGACAGGGACCATTAATGGTTTGGAAAATGAATTGACAGGGACCATCAATGGATTTGGAAAGTGAATGAACAGATACCAGCAATGGATTGGAGAAGTGAATGAACAGGAACCATCAATGGATTGGGAAAGTGAATGGACAGATACCAGCAATGGATTGGAGAAGTGAATGAACAGGGACCATCAATGGATTGGGAAAGTGAATGGACAGGGACCATCATTGGGTTGGGAAAGTGAAAGAACAGGGACCATCAATGGATTGGGAAAGTGAATGGACAGGTACCATCAATGGATTGGGAAAGTGAATGAATAGGTACCATCAATGGATTGGGAAAGTGAACGGACAGGGAACATCAATGAATTGGGAAAGTGAATGTACAGACACCATCAATGGATTGGGAAAGTGAAAGGACAGATACCATCAATGGATTTGGAAAGTGAATGGACAGATACCAGCAATGGATTGAGGAAGTTAATGGAGGGATATCATCATGGAATTGGGAAGTGAATGGACAGGAGCCTTCAATAGATTGGGAAAGTGAATGGACAGTGACCATCAATGGATTGAGAACGTGAATGGACTGATACCATTAATTGATTGGGAAAGTGAATGGACAGGGGCCATCAATGGATTGGGAAAGAGAATGGACAGGGATCATCAATGGATTGCGAAAGCGAATGGACAGATACCATCAATGGATTCGGAAAGTGAATGGATAGGGACAATCAACGGATTGGGAAATTGAATGGACAGGGACCATCAATGGATTGGGACAGTGAATGGATAGGGACCATCAATGGATTGGGAAAGTGACTGGACCGATACCATCAATGGATTGGGAAAGGGAATGGACAGGGACCATGTAAGGATTGGGAAAGTGAATGGACAGGGACCATCAATGGATTGGGAAAGTGAATGGACAGGGACCATCATTGGGTTTGGAAAGTGAATGAACAGGGACCATCAATGGATTGGGAAAGTGAATGAACAGGTACCATCAATGGATTGGGAAAGTGAATGGACAGATATCATCAATGAATTGGGAAAGTGAATGGACAGATATCATCAATGGACTGGGAAAGTGAATGAAAAGGGAGCATCAATAGATTGGGAAAGTGAATGGACCAGGGACCATCAATGGATTGGGATTGTGAATGGACAGATACCATCAATGGATTGGGAAAGTGAATGGACAGATACCATCAATGGATTGGGAAAGTGAATGGACAGGGACCATCAAAGGATTGGGAAAGTGAATTGACAAATACAATCAATGGATTGGGAAAGTGAATGGACAGAAACCATAAATGGATTGGTAAAATGATTGGACAGGTACAATTCAAAGATTGGGAAAGTGAATGGAGGGATATCATCATGGAATTGGGAAGTAAATGGACAGGAGCCATCATTAGATTGGGAAAGTGAATGGACAGTGACCATCAATGGATTGGAAACGTGAAGGAATGATACCATTAATTGATTGTGAAAGTGAATGGACAGGGACCATCAATGGATTGGGAAAGGGAATGGACAAGGACCATGAATGGATTGCGAAAGTGAATGGACAGATACCATCAATGGATTCGGAAAGTGAATGGATAGGGACAATCAACGGATTGGGAAATTGAATGGACAGGGACCATCATTGGATTGGGACAGTGAATGGATAGGGACCGTCAATGGATTGGGAAAGTGAATGGATCGATACCATCAATGGATTGGGACAGGGAATGGACAGGGACCATCTAAGGATTGGCAAAATGAATGGACAGGGATCATCAATGGATTGGGAAAGCGAATGGACAGGGACCATCATTGGGTTGGGAAAGTGAATGAACAGGGACCATCAATGGATTGGGAAAGTGAATGAACAGGTACCATCAATGGATTGGGAAAGTTAATGGACAGATACCATCAATGGATTCGGAAAGTGAATGGATAGGGACCATCAACGGATTGGGAAATTGAATGGACAGGGACCATCAATGCATTGGGAAAGTGAATGGATAGGGACCATCAATAGATTGGGAGAGTGAATGGACCGATACCATCAATGGATTGGGAAAGGGAATGGACAGGGACCATCAATGGATTGGAAAATGAATGGACAGGGACCATCAATGGATTTGGAAAGTGAATGGACAGATACCAGCAATGGATTGGGAAAGTGAATGAACAGGGACCATCAATGGATTGGGAAAGTGAATGGATAGATATAATCAATGGATTGGGAAAGTGAATGGACAGGGACCATCAATGGATTCAGAAAGTGAATGGACAGGGACCATCAATGGATTGGGAAAGTGAATGGACAGATACCATCAATGGACTGGGAAAGTGAATGAAAAGGCAGCATCAATAGATTGGGAAAGTGAATGGACCAGGGACCATCAATGGATTGGGATTGTGAATGGACAGATACCATCAATGGATTCGGAAAGTGAATGGATAGGGACAATCAACGGATTGGGAAATTGAATGGACAGGGACCATCAATGGATTGGGACAGTGAATGGATAGGGACCATCAATGGATTGGGAAAGTGACTGGACCGATACCATCAATGGATTGGGAAAGGGAATGGACAGGGACCATGTAAGGATTGGGAAAGTGAATGGACAGGGACCATCAATGGATTGGGAAAGTGAATGGACAGGGACCATCATTGGGTTTGGAAAGTGAATGTACAGACACCATCAATGGATTGGGAAAGTGAATGAACAGGTACCATCAATGGATTGGGAAAGTGAATGGACAGATATCATCAATGGATTGGGAAAGTGAATGGACAGATATCATCAATGGACTGGGAAAGTGAATGAAAAGGGAGCATCAATAGATTGGGAAAGTGAATGGACCAGGGACCTTCAATGGATTGGGATTGTGAATGGACAGATACCATCAATGGATTGGGAAAGTGAATGGACAGATACCATCAATGGATTGGGAAAGTGAATGGACAGGGACCATCAAAGGATTGGGAAAGTGAATTGACAAATACAATCAATGGATTGGGAAAGTGAATGGACAGAAACCATAAATGGATTGGTAAAATGATTGGACAGGTACAATTCAAAGATTGGGAAAGTGAATGGAGGGATATCATCATGGAATTGGGAAGTAAATGGACAGGAGCCATCATTAGATTGGGAAAGTGAATGGACAGTGACCATCAATGGATTGGAAACGTGAAGGAATGATACCATTAATTGATTGGGAAAGTGAATGGACAGGGACCATCAATGGATTGGGAAAGGGAATGGACAAGGACCATGAATGGATTGCGAAAGTGAATGGACAGATACCATCAATGGATTCGGAAAGTGAATGGATAGGGACCATCAACGGATTGGGAAATTGAATGGACAGGGACCATCATTGGATTGGGACAGTGAATGGATAGGGACCGTCAATGGATTGGGAAAGTGAATGGACCGATACCATCAATGGATTGGGAAAGGGAATGGACAGGGACCATCTAAGGATTGGCAAAATGAATGGACAGGGACCATCAATGGATTGGGAAAGTGAATGGACAGGGACCATCATTGGGTTGGGAAAGTGAATGAACAGGGACCATCAATGGATTGGGAAAGTGAATGGACAGATACCATCAATGGATTCGGAAAGTGAATGGATAGGGACCATCAACGGATTGGGAAATTGAATGGACAGGGACCATCAATGCATTGGGAAAGTGAATGGATAGGGACCATCAATAGATTGGGAGAGTGAATGGACCGATACCATCAATGGATTGGGAAAGGGAATGGACAGGGACCATCAATGGATTGGAAAATGAATGGACAGGGACCATCAATGGATTTGGAAAGTGAATGGACAGATACCAGCAATGGATTGGGAAAGTGAATGAACAGGGACCATCAATGGATTGGGAAAGTGAATGGATAGATATAATCAATGGATTGGGAAAGTGAATGGACAGGGACCATCAATGGATTCAGAAAGTGAATGGACAGAAGCCATCGATGGATTGTGAAAGTGAATGGACAGATACCATCAATGGATTGGGAAAGTGAATGGAGGGATACCATCATGGAGTTGGAAAGCGAATGGACAGGGACCATCAATAGAATGGGAAAGCGAATGGACAGTGACCATCAATGGATTGGGAAAGTGAATGGACAGGGACCATCCATGGATTGGGAAAGTGAATGGACAGGGACAATCAATGGATTGGGAAAGTGAATGGACATGGACCATCCATGGATTGGGAAAGTAAATGGACAGGGACCATCAATGGATTGGGAACGTGAATGGATAGATACCATCAATGTATTGGGAAATTGAATGGACAGATACCATCAATGGATGGGGAAATTGAATGGACAGATTCAACAATGGATTGGGAACGTGAATGGAGAGATACCATCAATGGATTGGGAACGTGAATGGACAGGTAGCATCAATGGATTGGGAAAGTGACTGGACAGACATCATCAATGGATTGGGAAAGTGAATGTACCGACACCATCAATGAATTGGGAAAGTGAATGGACAGGTACAATCAATGGATTGGGAAAGTGAATGAACAGGGACCATAAATGAATTGGGAAAATGAATGGACAGGGCACCATCAATGGATGGGAAGTGAATTGAAAAATACCATTAATGGATTGGGAAAGTGAATGGAAAGATGCCATCAATGGAATGGGAAAGTGAATGAACAGCAACCATCAATGGATTTAGAAAGTGAACGGACAGGGACCATCAATGGATTGGGAAAGTGAATGGACAGATACCATCAATGGATTGGGAAAGTGAATGGACAGAAGCCATCAATGGATTGGGAAAGTGAATGGACAGATACCATCAATGGATTGGGAAAGTGAATGGACAGGGACCATCAATGGAATGGGAACATGAATGGAGAGGGAGCATCAATGGATTGGGAAAGTGAATGGACTGATACCATCAATGGATTGGGAAAGGGAATGGACAGGGACCATCAATGGATTGGGAAAGGGAATGGACAGGCAGCATCAATGGATTGGGAAATTGAATGGACCGATATCATCAATGAATTGGAAAAGTGAATGGACAGGGACCATCAAAGGATTGGGAAAGTGAATTGACAAATACCATCAATGGATTGGGAAAGTGAATGGACAGGTACCATCAATGGATTGGGAATGCATATGGACAGATACCATCAATGGATTGAAAAAGTGCATGGACATGTACCATGAATGGATTGGGAAAGTGAATGAACAAGTACCATCAATGGATTGGGAAAGTGAATGGACAGATGCCATGAGAGGTTTGAAAATGTGAATGGACAGGGACCATCAATGGATTGGGAAAGTGAATGGACAGATAACATAAATGGATTTGGAAAGTGAATGAACATGGAGCATCAATGGATTGGGAAAGTGAATGTGCAGACACCATCAATGGATTGGGAAAGTGAAAGGACAGATACCATCAATGGATTGGGAAAGTGAATGGACAGGTGCAATCAAAGGATTGGGAAATTGAATGGAGGGATACGATCATGGAATTGGAAAGCGAATGGACAGGGACCATCAATAGAACGGGAAAGTGAATGGACAGTGACCATCAATGGATTGGGAACGTGAATGGAGAGATACCTTCAATGGATTGGGAACGTGAATGGACAGGGAGCATCAATGGATTGGGAAAGTGAATAGACAAATATCATCAATGGATTGGAAAAATGAATGGACAGATGCCATCAAAGGAATGGGAAAGTGAATGAACAGGGACCATCAATGGATTGGGAAAGTGAATGGACAGGGGACCATCAATGGATTGGGAAGTGAATTGAAAAATACCATCAATGGATTGGGATAGTGAATGGACAGATGCCATCAATGGAATGGGAAAGTGAATGAACAGGAACCATCAATGCATTGGGAAAGTGAGCGGACAGGGACCATCAATGGATTGGGAAAGTGAATGTACAGACACCATCAATGGATTGGGAAAGTGAAAGGACAGATACCATCAATGGATTGGGAAAATGACTGGACAGGTACAATCAAAAGATTGGGAAAGTGAATGGAGGGATATCATCATGGAATTGGGAAGTGAATGGACAGGAGCCATCAAAAGATTGGGAAAGTGAATGGACAGTGACCATCAATGGATTGGAAACGTGAATGGACTGATACCATTAATTGATTGGGAAATTGAATGGACAGGGACCATCAATGGATTGGGAAACGGAATGGACAGGGGCCATCAATGGATTGGGAAACGGAATGGACAGGGACCATCAATCGATTGCGAAAGTGAATGGACAGATACCATCAATGGATTCGGAAAGTGAATGGATATGGACCATCAACGGATTGGGAAATTGAATGGACAGGGACCATCAATGGATTGGGACAGTGAATGGATAGGGACCATCAATGGATTGGGAAAATGAATGGACCGATACCATCAATGGATTGGGAAAGGGAATGGACAGGGACCTTCGAAGGATTGGGAAAGTGAATCGACAGGGACCATCAATGGATTGGGAAAGTGAATGGACAGGCACCATCATTGGGTTGGGAAAGTGAATGAACAGGGACCATCAACGGATTGGGAAAGTGAATGAACAGGTACCATCAATGGATTGGGAAAGTGAATGGACAGATACCATCAATGGACTGGGAAAGTGAATGAAAAGGGAGCATCAATAGATTGGGAAAGTGAAAGGACATATACCATCAATGGATTGGGAAAGTGAATGGACAGGTGCAATCAAAGGATTGGGAAAGTGAATGGAGGGATACCATCAATGAATTGGGAAAAGGAATGGACAGGGACCATCAATGGATTGGGAAAGTGATGGACAGGGACCATCAATGGATTGGGAACGTGAATGGACAGATACCATCAATGGATTGGGAAAGTGAATGGACAGGGACCATCAATGGATTGGGAACATGAATGGACAGGGAGCATCAATGGATTGGGAAAGTGAATGGACCGATACCATCAATGGATTGGGAACATGAATGGACAGGGAGCATCAATGGATTGGGAAAGTGAATGGACAGATGCCATCAATGGATTGGGAAAGTGAATGTACAGGGACCATCAATGGATTGGGAAAGTGAATGGACAGGGACCATCAATGGATTGGGAACATGAATGGACAGGGTGCATCAATGGATTGGGAAAGTGAATGGACAGATGCCATCAATGGATTGGGAAAGTGAATGTACAGGGACCATCAATGGATTGGGAAAGTGAATGGACAGGGACCACCAAAGGATGAGAAAGTGAATTGACAAATACCATCAATGGATTGGGAAAGTGAATGGACAGGTACCATCAATGGATTGGGAAAGTGAATGGACAGATACCATCAATGGATTGGGAAAGTGAATGGACAGATGCCATGAAAGGTTTGAAAAAGTGAATGGACAGGGACCATCAGTGGATTGGAAAAGTGAATGAACAGGTACCATCAATGGATTGGGAAAGTGAATGGACAGATACCATCAATGGACTGGGAAAGTGAATGAAAAGGGAGCATCAATAGATTGGGAAAGTGAATGGACAGGGAGCATCAATGGATTGGGAAAGTGAATGGACAGGGACCATCAATGGATTGGGAAAGTGACTGGACAGATACCATCAATGGATTGGGAAAGTGAATGTAAAGGGAGCATCAATGGATTGGGAAAGTGAAAGGACATATACCATCAATGGATTGGGAACGTGAATGGACAGGTGCAATCAAAGGATTGGGAAAGTGAATGGAGGGATACCATCATGGAATTGGTACGTGAATGGACAGAGAGCATCAATGGATCGGGAAAATGAATAGACAGGGACCATCAATGGATTGGGAACGTGAATGGATAGATACCATCAATGGATTGGGAAAGTGAATGGACAGAAGCCATGAATGGATTGGCAAAGTGAATTGACAGATACCATCAATGGATTGGGAAAGTGAATGGACAGGGAGCATCAATGGATTGGGAAAGTGAATGGACCGATACCATCAATGAATTGGGAAAAGGAATGGACAGGGACCATCAATGGATTGGGAAAGTGATGGACAGGGAGCATCAATGGATTGGGAACGTGAATGGACAGATACCATCAAAGGATTGGGAAAGTGAATGGACAGGGACCATCAATGGATTGGGAACATGAATGGACAGGGAGCATCAATGGATTGGGAAAGTGAATGGACCGATACCATCAATGGATTGGGAAAGGGAATGGACAGGGACCATCAATGGATTGGGAAAGTGAACGGACAGGGTCCATCAATGGATTGGGAAAGTGATTGGACAGATACCAGCAATGGAATGGGAAAGTGAATGGACAAGGACCATCAATGGATTGGGAAAGTGAATGTACAGGGACCATGAATGGAATGGGAAAGTGAATGGACAGGGACCATCAATGGATTGGGAACATGAATGGACAGGGAGCATCAATGGATTGGGAAAGTGAATGGACAAGGACCATCAATGGATTGGGAAAGTGAATGTACAGGGACCATGAATGGAATGGGAAAGTGAATGGACAGGGACCATCAATGGATTGGGAACATGAATGGACAGGGAGCATCAATGGATTGGGAAAGTGAATGGACAGATGCCATCAATGGATTGGGAAAGTGAATGTTCAGGGACCATCAATGGATTGGGAAAGTGAATGGACAGGGACCACCAAAGGATGAGAAAGTGAATTGACAAATACCATCAATGGATTGGGAAAGTGAATGGACAGGTACCATCAATGGATTGGGAAAGTGAATGGACAGGGACCACCAAAGGATGAGAAAGTGAATTGACAAATACCATCAATGGATTGGGAAAGTGAATGGACAGATACCATCAATGGATTGGAAAGTGAATGGACAGATGCCATGAAAGGTTTGAAAAAGTGAATGGACAGGGACCATCAGTGGATTGGAAAAGTGAATGAACAGGTACCATCAATGGATTGGGAAAGTGAATGGACAGATACCATCAATGGATTGGGAAAGTGAATGGACAGATAACATAAATGGATTTGGAAAGTGAATGAACAGGGAACATCAATGGATTGCGAAAGTGAATGGATAGGGCACCATCAATGGATTCGGAAGTGAATTGAAAAATACCATCAATGGATTGGGATAGTGAATGGACAGATGCCATCAATGGAATGGGAAAGTGAATGAACAGGAACCATCAATGGATTGGGAAAGTGAGCGGACAGGGCCATCAATGGATTGGGAAAGTGAATGTACAGACACCATCAATGGATTGGGAAAGTGAAAGGACAGGGACCATCAATGGATTGAGAACGTGAATGGACTGATAGCATTAATTGATTGGGAAAGTGAATGGACAGGGACCATCAATGGATTGGGAAAGAGAATGGACAGGGATCATCAATGGATTGCGAAAGCGAATGGACAGATACCATCAATGGATTCGGAAAGTGAATGGATAGGGACAATCAACGGATTGGGAAATTGAATGGACAGGGACCATCAATGGATTGGGACAGTGAATGGATAGGGACCATCAATGGATTGGGAAAGCGAATGGACAGATACCATCAATGGATTCGGAAAGTGAATGGACAGGGACCATCAATGGATTGGGAAAGTGAATGGACAGGGACCATCATTGGGTTTGGAAAGTGAATGAACAGGGACCATCAATGGATTGGGAAAGTGAATGAACAGGTACCATCAATGGATTGGGAAAGTGAATGGACAGATATCATCAATGGATTGGGAAAGTGAATGGACAGATATCATCAATGGACTGGGAAAGTGAATGAAAAGGTAGCATCAATAGATTGGGAAAGTGAATGGACCAGGGACCATCAATGGATTGGGATTGTGAATGGACAGATACCATCAATGGATTGGGAAAGTGAATGGACAGATACCATCAATGGATTGGGAAAGTGAATGGACAGGGACCATCAAAGGATTGGGAAAGTGAATTGACAAATACAATCAATGGATTGGGAAAGTGAATGGACAGAAACCATAAATGGATTGGTAAAATGATTGGACAGGTACAATTCAAAGATTGGGAAAGTGAATGGAGGGATATCATCATGGAATTGGGAAGTAAATGGACAGGAGCCATCATTAGATTGGGAAAGTGAATGGACAGTGACCATCAATGGATTGGAAACGTGAAGGAATGATACCATTAATTGATTGGGAAAGTGAATGGACAGGGACCATCAATGGATTGGGAAAGGGAATGGACAAGGACCATGAATGGATTGCGAAAGTGAATGGACAGATACCATCAATGGATTCGGAAAGTGAATGGATAGGGACCATCAACGGATTGGGAAATTGAATGGACAGGGACCATCATTGGATTGGGACAGTGAATGGATAGGGACCGTCAATGGATTGGGAAAGTGAATGGATCGATACCATCAATGGATTGGGAAAGGAAATGGACAGGGACCATCTAAGGATTGGCAAAATGAATGGACAGGGACCATCAATGGATTGGGAAAGTGAATGGACAGGGACCATCAATGGATTGGGAAAGTGAATGAACAGGTACCATCAATGGATTGGGAAAGTTAATGGACAGATACCATCAATGGATTCGGAAAGTGAATGGATAGGGACCATCAACGGATTGGGAAATTGAATGGACAGGGACCATCAATGCATTGGGAAAGTGAATGGATAGGGACCATCAATAGATTGGGAGAGTGAATGGACCGATACCATCAATGGATTGGGAAAGGGAATGGACAGGGACCATCAATGGATTGGAAAATGAATGGACAGGGACCATCAAATGGATTTGGAAAGTGAATGGACAGATACCAGCAATGGATTGGGAAAGTGAATGAACAGGGACCATCAATGGATTGGGAAAGTGAATGGATAGATATAATCAATGGATTGGGAAAGTGAATGGACTGGGACCATCAATGGATTCAGAAAGTGAATGGACAGAAGCCATCGATGGATTGTGAAAGTGAATGGACAGATACCATCAATGGATTGGGAAAGTGAATGGAGGGATACCATCATGGAGTTGGAAAGCGAATGGACAGGGACCATCAATAGAATGGGAAAGCGAATGGACAGTGACCATCAATGGATTGGGAAAGTGAATGGACAGGGACCATCCATGGATTGGGAAAGTGAATGGACAGGGACAATCAATGGATTGGGAAAGTGAATGGACATGGACCATCCATGGATTGGGAAAGTAAATGGACAGGGACCATCAATGGATTGGGAACGTGAATGGATAGATACCATCAATGTATTGGGAAATTGAATGGACAGATACCATCAATGGATGGGGAAATTGAATGGACAGATTCAACAATGGATTGGGAACGTGAATGGAGAGATACCATCAATGGATTGGGAACGTGAATGGACAGGGAGCATCAATGGATTGGGAAAGTGACTGGACAGACACCATCAATGGATTGGGAAAGTGAATGAACAGGTACCATCAATGGATTGGGAAAGTTAATGGACAGATACCATCAATGGATTCGGAAAGTGAATGGATAGGGACCATCAACGGATTGGGAAATTGAATGGACAGGGACCATCAATGCATTGGGAAAGTGAATGGATAGGGACCATCAATAGATTGGGAGAGTGAATGGACCGATACCATCAATGGATTGGGAAAGGGAATGGACAGGGACCATCAATGGATTGGAAAATGAATGGACAGGGACCATCAAATGGATTTGGAAAGTGAATGGACAGATACCAGCAATGGATTGGGAAAGTGAATGAACAGGGACCATCAATGGATTGGGAAAGTGAATGGATAGATATAATCAATGGATTGGGAAAGTGAATGGACTGGGACCATCAATGGATTCAGAAAGTGAATGGACAGAAGCCATCGATGGATTGTGAAAGTGAATGGACAGATACCATCAATGGATTGGGAAAGTGAATGGAGGGATACCATCATGGAGTTGGAAAGCGAATGGACAGGGACCATCAATAGAATGGGAAAGCGAATGGACAGTGACCATCAATGGATTGGGAAAGTGAATGGACAGGGACCATCCATGGATTGGGAAAGTGAATGGACAGGGACAATCAATGGATTGGGAAAGTGAATGGACATGGACCATCCATGGATTGGGAAAGTAAATGGACAGGGACCATCAATGGATTGGGAACGTGAATGGATAGATACCATCAATGTATTGGGAAATTGAATGGACAGATACCATCAATGGATGGGGAAATTGAATGGACAGATTCAACAATGGATTGGGAACGTGAATGGAGAGATACCATCAATGGATTGGGAACGTGAATGGACAGAGAGCATCAATGGATTGGGAAAGTGACTGGACAGACACCATCAATGGATTGGGAAAGTGAATGTACCGACACCATCAATGGATTGGGAAAGTGAATGGACAGGTACAATCAATGGATTGGGAAAGTGAATGAACAGGGACCATAAATGAATTGGGAAAATGAATGGACAGGGCACCATCAATGGATGGGAAGTGAATTGAAAAATACCATTAATGGATTGGGAAAGTGAATGGAAAGATGCCATCAATGGAATGGGAAAGTGAATGAACAGGAACCATCAATGGATTTAGAAAGTGAACGGACAGGGACCATCAATGGATTGGGAAAGTGAATGGACAGATACCATCAATGGATTGGGAAAGTGAATGGACAGAAGCCATCAATGGATTGGGAAAGTGAATGGACAGATACCATCAATGGATTGGGAAAGTGAATGGACAGGGACCATCAATGGAATGGGAACATGAATGGAGAGGGAGCATCAATGGATTGGGAAAGTGAATGGACTGATACCATCAATGGATTGGGAAAGGGAATGGACAGGGACCATCAATGGATTGGGAAAGGGAATGGACAGGGAGCATCAATGGATTGGGAAATTGAATGGACCGATATCATCAATGAATTGGAAAAGTGAATGGACAGGGACCATCAAAGGATTGGGAAAGTGAATTGACAAATACCATCAATGGATTGGGAAAGTGAATGGACAGGTACCATCAATGGATTGGGAATGCATATGGACAGATACCATCAATGGATTGAAAAAGTGCATGGACATGTACCATGAATGGATTGGGAAAGTGAATGGACAGATGCCATGAGAGGTTTGAAAATGTGAATGGACAGGGACCATCAATGGATTGGGAAAGTGAATGGACAGATAACATAAATGGATTTGGAAAGTGAATGAACATGGAGCATCAATGGATTGGGAAAGTGAATGTGCAGACACCATCAATGGATTGGGAAAGTGAATGGACAGGTGCAATCAATGGATTGGGAAACGGAATGGACAGGGACCATTAATCGATTGCGAAAGTGAATGGACAGATACCATCAATGGATTCGGAAAGTGAATGGATATGGACCATCAACGGATTGGGAAATTGAATGGACAGGGACCATCAATGGATTGGGACAGTGAATGGACAGTGACCATCAATGGATTGGGAAAGTGAATGGACCGATACCATCAATGGATTGGGAAAGGGAATGGACAGGGACCTTCGAAGGATTGGGAAAGTGAATCGACAGGGACCATCAATGGATTGGGAAAGTGAATGGACAGGCACCATCATTGGGTTGGGAAAGTGAATGAACAGGGACCATCAATGGATTGGGAAAGTGAATGAACAGGTAGCATCAATGGATTTGGAAAGTGAATGGACAGATACCATCAATGGACTGGGAAAGTGAATGAAAAGGGAGCATCAATAGATTGGGAAAGTGAAAGGACATATACCATCAATGGATTGGGAACGTGAATGGACAGGTGCAATCAAAGGATTGGGAAAGTGAATGGAGGGATACCATCATGGAATTGGAACGTGAATGGACAGAGAGCATCAATGGATCGGGACAATGAATAGACAGGGACCATCAATGGATTGGGAACGTGAATGGATAGATACCATCAATGGATTGGGAAAGTGAATGGACAGGGACCATCAATGGATTGGGAAAGTGAATGGACAGAAGCCATCAATGGATTGGGAAAGTGAATTGACAGATACCATCAATGGATTGGGAAAGTGAATGGACAGGGAGCATCAATGGATTGGGAAAGTGAATGGACCGATACCATCAATGAATTGGGAAAAGGAATGGACAGGGACCATCAATGGATTGGGAAAGTGATGGACAGGGACCATCAATGGATTGGGAACGTGAATGGACAGATACCATCAATGGATTGGGAAAGTGAATGGACTGGGACCATCAATGGATTCAGAAAGTGAATGGACAGAAGCCATCGATGGATTGTGAAAGTGAATGGACAGATACCATCAATGGATTGGGAAAGTGAATGGAGGGATACCATCATGGAGTTGGAAAGCGAATGGACAGGGACCATCAATAGAATGGGAAAGCGAATGGACAGTGACCATCAATGGATTGGGAAAGTGAATGGACAGGGACCATCCATGGATTGGGAAAGTGAATGGACAGGGACAATCAATGGATTGGGAAAGTGAATGGACATGGACCATCCATGGATTGGGAAAGTAAATGGACAGGGACCATCAATGGATTGGGAACGTGAATGGATAGATACCATCAATGTATTGGGAAATTGAATGGACAGATACCATCAATGGATGGGGAAATTGAATGGACAGATTCAACAATGGATTGGGAACGTGAATGGAGAGATACCATCAATGGATTGGGAACGTGAATGGACAGGGAGCATCAATGGATTGGGAAAGTGACTGGACAGACACCATCAATGGATTGGGAAAGTGAATGTACCGACTCCATCAATGGATTGGGAAAGTGAATGGACAGGTACAATCAATGGATTGGGAAAGTGAATGAACAGGGACCATAAATGAATTGGGAAAATGAATGGACAGGGCACCATCAATGGATGGGAAGTGAATTGAAAAATACCATTAATGGATTGGGAAAGTGAATGGAAAGATGCCATCAATGGAATGGGAAAGTGAATGAACAGGAACCATCAATGGATTTAGAAAGTGAACGGACAGGGACCATCAATGGATTCGGAAAGTGAATGGACAGATACCATCAATGGATTGGGAAAGTGAATGGACAGAAGCCATCAATGGATTGGGAAAGTGAATGGACAGATACCATCAATGGATTGGGAAAGTGAATGGACAGGGACCATCAATGGAATGGGAACATGAATGGAGAGGGAGCATCAATGGATTGGGAAAGTGAATGGACTGATACCATCAATGGATTGGGAAAGGGAATGGACAGGGACCATCAATGGATTGGGAAAGGGAATGGACAGGGAGCATCAATGGATTGGGAAATTGAATGGACCGATATCATCAATGAATTGGAAAAGTGAATGGACAGGGACCATCAAAGGATTGGGAAAGTGAATTGACAAATACCATCAATGGATTGGGAAAGTGAATGGACAGGTACCATCAATGGATTGGGAATGCATATGGACAGATACCATCAATGGATTGAAAAAGTGCATGGACATGTACCATGAATGGATTGGGAAAGTGAATGGACAGATGCCATGAGAGGTTTGAAAATGTGAATGGACAGGGACCATCAATGGATTGGGAAAGTGAATGGACAGATAAAATAAATGGATTTGGAAAGTGAATGAACATGGAGCATCAATGGATTGGGAAAGTGAATGTGCAGACACCATCAATGGATTGGGAAAGTGAATGGACAGGTGCAATCAATGGATTGGGAAACGGAATGGACAGGGACCATTAATCGATTGCGAAAGTGAATGGACAGATACCATCAATGGATTCGGAAAGTGAATGGATATGGACCATCAACGGATTGGGAAATTGAATGGACAGGGACCATCAATGGATTGGGACAGTGAATGGACAGTGACCATCAATGGATTGGGAAAGTGAATGGACCGATACCATCAATGGATTGGGAAAGGGAATGGACAGGGACCTTCGAAGGATTGGGAAAGTGAATGGACAGGCACCATCATTGGGTTGGGAAAGTGAATGAACAGGGACCATCAATGGATTGGGAAAGTGAATGAACAGGTAGCATCAATGGATTTGGAAAGTGAATGGACAGATACCATCAATGGACTGGGAAAGTGAATGAAAAGGGAGCATCAATAGATTGGGAAAGTGAAAGGACATATACCATCAATGGATTGGGAACGTGAATGGACAGGTGCAATCAAAGGATTGGGAAAGTGAATGGAGGGACACCATCATGGAATTGGAACGTGAATGGACAGAGAGCATCAATGGATCGGGACAATGAATAGACAGGGACCATCAATGGATTGGGAACGTGAATGGATAGATACCATCAATGGATTGGGAAAGTGAATGGACAGGGACCATCAATGGATTGGGAAAGTGAATGGACAGAAGCCATCAATGGATTGGGAAAGTGAATTGACAGATACCATCAATGGATTGGGAAAGTGAATGGACAGGGAGCATCAATGGATTGGGAAAGTGAATGGACCGATACCATCAATGGATTGGGAAAAGGAATGGACAGGGACCATCAATGGATTGGGAAAGTGAACGGACAGGGTCCATCAATGGATTGGAAAAGTGAATGGTCAGATACCAGCAATGGACTGGGAAAGTGAATGAAAAGGGAGCATCAATAGATTGGGAAAGTGAATGGACCAGGGACCATCAATGGATTGGGAAAGTGAATGGACAGATACCATCAATGGATTGGGAAAGTGAATGGACAGGGACCATCAATGGATTGGGACAGTGAATGGACAGTGACCATCAATGGATTGGGAAAGTGAATGGACCGATACCATCAATGGATTGGGAAAGGGAATGGACAGGGACCTTCGAAGGATTGGGAAAGTGAATCGACAGGGACCATCTATGGATTGGAAAAGTGAATGGACAGATACCAGCAATGGAATGGGAAAGTGAATGGACAAGGATCATCAATGGATTGGGAAAGTGAATGGACAGGGACCATCAATGGATTGGGAACATGAATGGACAGGGACCACCAAAGGATGAGAAAGTGAATTGACAAATACCATCAATGGATTGGGAAAGTGAATGGACAGGTACCATCAATGGATTGGGAAAGTGAATGGACAGATACCATCAATGGATTGGGAAAGTGAATGGACAGATGCCATGAAAGGTTTGAAAAAGTGAATGGACAGGGACCATCAGTGGATTGGAAAAGTGAATGAACAGGTACCATCAATGGATTGGGAAAGTGAATGGACAGATACCATCAATGGACTGGGAAAGTGAATGAAAAGGGAGCATCAATAGATTGGGAAAGTGAATGGACCAGGGACCATCAATGGATTGGGAAAGTGAATGGACAGATACCATCAATGGATTGGGAAAGTGAATGGACAGGGACCATCAATGGATTGGGACAGTGAATGGACAGTGACCATCAATGGATTGGGAAAGTGAATGGACCGATACCATCAATGGATTGGGAAAGGGAATGGACAGGGACCTTCGAAGGATTGGGAAAGTGAATCGACAGGGACCATCTATGGATTGGAAAAGTGAATGGACAGATACCAGCAATGGAATGGGAAAGTGAATGGACAAGGATCATCAATGGATTGGGAAAGTGAATGTACAGGGACCATGAATGGAATGGGAAAGTGAATGGACAGGGACCATCAATGGATTGGGAACATGAATGGACAGGGACCACCAAAGGATGAGAAAGTGAATTGACAAATACCATCAATGGATTGGGAAAGTGAATGGACAGGTACCATCAATGGATTGGGAAAGTGAATGGACAGATGCCATGAAAGGTTTGAAAAAGTGAATGGACAGGGACCATCAGTGGATTGGAAAAGTGAATGAACAGGTACCATCAATGGATTGGGAAAGTGAATGGACAGATACCATCAATGACTGGGAAAGTGAATGAAAAGGGAGCATCAATAGATTGGGAAAGTGAATGGACCAGGGACCATCAATGGATTGGGAAAGTGAATGGACAGATACCATCAATAGATTGGGAAAGTGAATGGACAGGGAGCATCAATGGATTGGGAAAGTGAATGGACAGGCACCATCATTGGGTTGGGAAAGTGAATGAACAGGGACCATCAATGGATTGGGAAAGTGAATGAACAGGTACCATCAATGGATTGGGAAAGTGAAAGGACAGATACCATCAATGGACTGGGAAAGTGAATGAAAAGGGAGCATCAATAGATTGGGAAAGTGAATGGACCAGGGACCATCAATGGATTGGGAAAGTGAATGGACAGATACCATCAATGGATTGGGAAAGTGAATGGACAGGGAGCATCAATGGATTGGGAAAGTGAATGGACAGGGACCATCAATGGATTGGGAAAGTGACTGGACAGATACCATCAATGGATTGGGAAAGTGAATGTAAAGGGAGCATCAATGGATTGGGAAAGTGAAAGGACATATACCATCAATGGATTGGGAACGTGAATGGACAGGTGCAATCAAAGGATTGGGAAAGTGAATGGAGGGATACCATCATGGAATTGGTACGTGAATGGACAGAGAGCATCAATGGATCGGGAAAATGAATAGACAGGGACCATCAATGGATTGGGAACGTGAATGGATAGATACCATCAATGGATTGGGAAAGTGAATGGACAGAAGCCATGAATGGATTGGCAAAGTGAATTGACAGATACCATCAATGGATTGGGAAAGTGAATGGACAGGGAGCATCAATGGATTGGGAAAGTGAATGGACCGATACCATCAATGAATTGGGAAAAGGAATGGACAGGGACCATCAATGGATTGGGAACGTGAATGGACAGATACCATCAATGGATTGGGAAAGGGAATGGACAGGGACCATCAATGGATTGGGAAAGTGAACGGACAGGGTCCATGAATGGAATGGGAAAGTGAATGGACAGGGAGCATCAATGGATTGGGAAAGTGAATGGACAGATGCCA
Source organism: Pristiophorus japonicus (assembly GCF_044704955.1). Taxonomy (NCBI): domain Eukaryota; kingdom Metazoa; phylum Chordata; class Chondrichthyes; family Pristiophoridae; genus Pristiophorus; species Pristiophorus japonicus. The sequence goes on along the minus strand of NC_091991.1, from coordinate 98,875,229 downwards.
TCAATGGATTGGGAAAGTAAATGTTCAGGGACCATCAATGGATTGGGAAAGTGAATGGACAGGGACCACCAAAGGATGAGAAAGTGAATTGACAAATACCATCAATGGATTGGGAAAGTGAATGGACAGGTACCATCAATGGATTGGGAAAGTGAATGGACAGATACCATCAATGGATTGGAAAGTGAATGGACAGATGCCATGAAAGGTTTGAAAAAGTGAATGGACAGGGACCATCAGTGGATTGGAAAAGTGAATGAACAGGTACCATCAATGGATTGGGAAAGTGAATGGACAGATACCATCAATGGATTGGGAAAGTGAATGGACAGATATCATAAATGGATTTGGAAAGTGAATGAACAGGGAACATCAATGGATTGCGAAAGTGAATGGACAGGGCACCATCAATGGATTCGGAAGTGAATTGAAAAATACCATCAATGGATTGGGATAGTGAATGGACAGATGCCATCAATGGAATGGGAAAGTGAATGAACAGGAACCATCAATGGATTGGGAAAGTGAATGTACAGACATCATCAATGGATTGGGAAAGTGAAAGGACAGATACCATCAATGGATTGGTAAAATGATTGGACAGGTGCAATTCAAAGATTGGGAAAGTGAATGGAGGGATATCATCATGGAATTGGGAAGTGAATGAACAGGAGCCATCAATAGATTGGGAAAGTGAATGGACAGTGACCATCAATGGATTGGGAACGTGAAGGAATAATACCATTAATTGATTGTGAAAGTGAATGGACAGGGACCATCAATGGATTGGGAAAGTGAATGGACAAGGACCATGAATGGATTGCGAAAGTGAATGCACAGATACCATCAATGGATTCGGAAAGTGAATGGATAGGGACCATCAACGGATTGAGAAATTGAATGGACAGGGACCATCATTGAATTGGGACAGTGAATGGATAGGGACCGTCAATGGATTGGACAAGTGAATGGACCGATACCATCAATGGATTGGGAAAGGGAATGGACAGGGACCATCTAAGGATTGGCAAAATGAATGGACAGGGACCATCAATGGATTGGGAAAGTGAATGAACAGGTACCGTCAATGGATTGGGAAAGTGAATGGACAGATACCATCAATGGACTGGGAAAGTGAATGAAAAGGGAGCATCAATAGATTGGGAAAGTGAATGGACCAGGGACCATCAATGGATTGGAAAAGTGAATGGACAGATACCATCAATGGATTCGGAAAGTGAATGGATAGGGACCATCAACGGATTGGGAAATTGAATGGACAGGGACCATCAATGGATTGGGAAGGTGAATGGACAGGGACAATTAATGGATTGGGAAAGTGAATGGACATGGACCATCCATGGATTGGGAAAGTGAATGGACAGGGACCATCAATGGATTGGGAACGTGAATGGATAGATACCATCAATGTATTGGGAAAGTGAATGGACAGATACCATCAATGGATGGGGATATTGAATGGACAGATTCAACAATGGATTGGGAACGTGAATGGAGAGATACCATCAATGGATTGGGAACGTGAATGGACAGGGAGCATCAATAGATTGGGAAAGTGAATGGACCAGGGACCATCAATGGATTGGGAAAGTGAATGGACAGATACCATCATTGGGTTGGGAAAGTGAATGAACAGGGACCATCAATGGATTGGGAAAGTGAATGAACAGGTACCATCAATGGATTGGGAAAGTGAATGGACAGATACCATCAATGGACTGGGAAAGTGAATGAAAAGGGAGCATCAATAGATTGGGAAAGTGAATGGAACAGATACCATCAATGGATTGGGAAAGTGAATGGACAGATACCATCAATGGATTGGGAAAGTGAATGGACAGGGAGCATCAATGGATTGGGAAAGTGAATGGACAGGGACCATCAATGGATTGGGAAAGTGACTGGACAGATACCATCAATGGATTGGGAAAGTGAATGTAAAGGGAACATCAATGGATTCGGAAAGTGAAAGGACATATACCATCAATGGATTGGGAACGTGAATGGACAGGTGCAATCAAAGGATTGGGAAAGTGAATGGAGGGATACCATCATGGAATTGGAATGAATGGACAGAGAGCATCAATGGATCGGGAAAATGAATAGACAGGGACCATCAATGGATTGGGAACGTGAGTGGATAGATACCATCAATGGATTGGGAAAGTGAATGGACAGAAGCCATCAATGGATTGGGAAAGTGAATTGACAGATACCATCAATGGATTGGGAAAGTGAATGGACAGGGAGCATCAATGGATTGGGAAAGTGAATGGACCGATACCATCAATGAATTGGGAAAAGGAATGGACAGGGACCATCAATGGATTGGGAATGTGATGGACAGGGACCATCAATGGATTGGGAACGTGAATGGACAGATACCATCAATGGATTGGGAAAGTGAATGGACAGGGACCATCAATGGATTGGGAACATGAATGGACAGGGAGCATCAATGGATTGGGAAAGTGAATGGACCGATACCATCAATGGATTGGGAAAGGGAATGGACAGGGACCATCAATGGATTGGGAAAGTGAACGGACAGGGTCCATCAATGGATTGGGAAAGTGAATGGACAGATACCAGCAATGGAATGGGAAAGTGAATGGACAAGGACCATCAATGGATTGGGAAAGTGAATGTACAGGGACCATGAATGGAATGGGAAAGTGAATGGACAGGGACCATCAATGGATTGGGAACATGAATGGACAGGGACCACCAAAGGATGAGAAAGTGAATTGACAAATACCATCAATGGATTGGGAAAGTGAATGGACAGGTACCATCAATGGATTGGGAAAGTGAATGGACAGATACCATCAATGGATTGGGAAAGTGAATGGACAGATGCCATGAAAGGTTTGAAAAAGTGAATGGACAGGGACCATCAGTGGATTGGAAAAGTGAATGAACAGGTACCATCAATGGATTGGGAAAGTGAATGGACAGATACCATCAATGACTGGGAAAGTGAATGAAAAGGGAGCATCAATAGATTGGGAAAGTGAATGGACCAGGGACCATCAATGGATTGGGAAAGTGAATGGACAGATACCATCAATAGATTGGGAAAGTGAATGGACAGGGAGCATCAATGGATTGGGAAAGGGAATGGACAGGCACCATCATTGGGTTGGGAAAGTGAATGAACAGGGACCATCAATGGATTGGGAAAGTGAATGAACAGGTACCATCAATGGATTGGGAAAGTGAATGGACAGATACCATCAATGGACTGGGAAAGTGAATGAAAAGGGAGCATCAATAGATTGGGAAAGTGAATGGACCAGGGACCATCAATGGATTGGGAAAGTGAATGGACAGATACCATCAATGGATTGGGAAAGTGAATGGACAGGGAGCATCAATGGATTGGGAAAGTGAATGGACAGGGACCATCAATGGATTGGGAAAGTGACTGGACAGATACCATCAATGGATTGGGAAAGTGAATGTAAAGGGAGCATCAATGGATTGGGAAAGTGAAAGGACATATACCATCAATGGATTGGGAACGTGAATGGACAGGTGCAATCAAAGGATTGGGAAAGTGAATGGAGGGATACCATCATGGAATTGGTACGTGAATGGACAGAGAGCATCAATGGATCGGGAAAATGAATAGACAGGGACCATCAATGGATTGGGAACGTGAATGGATAGATACCATCAATGGATTGGGAAAGTGAATGGACAGAAGCCATGAATGGATTGGCAAAGTGAATTGACAGATACCATCAATGGATTGGGAAAGTGAATGGACAGGGAGCATCAATGGATTGGGAAAGTGAATGGACCGATACCATCAATGAATTGGGAAAAGGAATGGACAGGGACCATCAATGGATTGGGAAAGTGATGGACAGGGAGCATCAATGGATTGGGAACGTGAATGGACAGATACCATCAATGGATTGGGAAAGTGAATGGACAGGGACCATCAATGAATTGGGAACGTGAATGGACAGATACCATCAATGGATTGGGAAAGGGAATGGACAGGGACCATCAATGGATTGGGAAAGTGAACGGACAGGGTCCATCAATGGATTGGGAAAGTGAATGGACAAGGACCATCAATGGATTGGGAAAGTGAATGTACAGGGACCATGAATGGAATGGGAAAGTGAATGGACAGGGAGCATCAATGGATTGGGAAAGTGAATGGACAGATGCCATCAATGGATTGGGAAAGTAAATGTTCAGGGACCATCAATGGATTGGGAAAGTGAATGGACAGGGACCACCAAAGGATGAGAAAGTGAATTGACAAATACCATCAATGGATTGGGAAAGTGAATGGACAGGTACCATCAATGGATTGGGAAAGTGAATGGACAGATACCATCAATGGATTGGAAAGTGAATGGACAGATGCCATGAAAGGTTTGAAAAAGTGAATGGACAGGGACCATCAGTGGATTGGAAAAGTGAATGAACAGGTACCATCAATGGATTGGGAAAGTGAATGGACAGATACCATCAATGGATTGGGAAAGTGAATGGACAGATATCATAAATGGATTTGGAAAGTGAATGAACAGGGAACATCAATGGATTGCGAAAGTGAATGGACAGGGCACCATCAATGGATTCGGAAGTGAATTGAAAAATACCATCAATGGATTGGGATAGTGAATGGACAGATGCCATCAATGGAATGGGAAAGTGAATGAACAGGAACCATCAATGGATTGGGAAAGTGAATGTACAGACATCATCAATGGATTGGGAAAGTGAAAGGACAGATACCATCAATGGATTGGTAAAATGATTGGACAGGTGCAATTCAAAGATTGGGAAAGTGAATGGAGGGATATCATCATGGAATTGGGAAGTGAATGAACAGGAGCCATCAATAGATTGGGAAAGTGAATGGACAGTGACCATCAATGGATTGGGAACGTGAAGGAATAATACCATTAATTGATTGGGAAAGTGAATGCACAGATACCATCAATGGATTCGGAAAGTGAATGGATAGGGACCATCAACGGATTGAGAAATTGAATGGACAGGGACCATCATTGAATTGGGACAGTGAATGGATAGGGACCGTCAATGGATTGGACAAGTGAATGGACCGATACCATCAATGGATTGGGAAAGGGAATGGACAGGGACCATCTAAGGATTGGCAAAATGAATGGACAGGGACCATCAATGGATTGGGAAAGTGAATGGACAGGGACCATCATTGGGTAGGGAAAGTGAATGAACAGGGACCATCAATGGATTGGGAAAGTGAATGAACAGGTACCATCAATGGATTGGGAAAGTGAATGGACAGATACCATCAATGGACTGGGAAAGTGAATGAAAAGGGAGCATCAATAGATTGGGAAAGTGAATGGACCAGGGACAATCAATGGATTGGAAAAGTGAATGGACAGATACCATCAATGGATTCGGAAAGTGAATGGATAGGGACCATCAACGGATTGGGAAATTGAATGGACAGGGACCATCAATGGATTGGGAAGGTGAATGGATAGGGACCATCAATAGATTGGGAGAGTGAATGGACCGATACCATCAATGGATTGGGAAAGTGAATGGACAGGGACCATCCATGGATTGGGAAAGTGAATGGACAGGGACAATTAATGGATTGGGAAAGTGAATGGACATGGACCATCCATGGATTGGGAAAGTGAATGGACAGGGACCATCAATGGATTGGGAACGTGAATGGATAGATACCATCAATGTATTGGGAAAGTGAATGGACAGATACCATCAATGGATGGGGATATTGAATGGACAGATTCAACAATGGATTGGGAACGTGAATGGAGAGATACCATCAATGGATTGGGAACGTGAATGGACAGGGAGCATCAATAGATTGGGAAAGTGAATGGACCAGGGACCATCAATGGATTGGGAAAGTGAATGGACAGATACCATCATTGGGTTGGGAAAGTGAATGAACAGGGACCATCAATGGATTGGGAAAGTGAATGAACAGGTACCATCAATGGATTGGGAAAGTGAATGGACAGATACCATCAATGGACTGGGAAAGTGAATGAAAAGGGAGCATCAATAGATTGGGAAAGTGAATGGACCAGGGACCATCAATGGATTGGGAAAGTGAATGGACAGATACCATCAATGGATTGGGAAAGTGAATGGACAGGGAGCATCAATGGATTGGGAAAGTGAATGGACAGGGACCATCAATGGATTGGGAAAGTGACTGGACAGATACCATCAATGGATTGGGAAAGTGAATGTAAAGGGAACATCAATGGATTCGGAAAGTGAAAGGACATATACCATCAATGGATTGGGAACGTGAATGGACAGGTGCAATCAAAGGATTGGGAAAGTGAATGGAGGGATACCATCATGGAATTGGAATGAATGGACAGAGAGCATCAATGGATCGGGAAAATGAATAGACAGGGACCATCAATGGATTGGGAACGTGAGTGGATAGATACCATCAATGGATTGGGAAAGTGAATGGACAGAAGCCATCAATGGATTGGGAAAGTGAATTGACAGATACCATCAATGGATTGGGAAAGTGAATGGACAGGGAGCATCAATGGATTGGGAAAGTGAATGGACCGATACCATCAATGAATTGGGAAAAGGAATGGACAGGGACCATCAATGGATTGGGAATGTGATGGACAGGGACCATCAATGGATTGGGAACGTGAATGGACAGATACCATCAATGGATTGGGAAAGTGAATGGACAGGGACCATCAATGGATTGGGAACATGAATGGACAGGGAGCATCAATGGATTGGGAAAGTGAATGGACCGATACCATCAATGGATTGGGAAAGGGAATGGACAGGGACCATCAATGGATTGGGAAAGTGAACGGACAGGGTCCATCAATGGATTGGGAAAGTGAATGGACAGATACCATCAATGGATTGGGAAAGTGAATGTACAGGGACCATGAATGGAATGGGAAAGTGAATGGACAGGGACAATCAATGGATTGGGAACATGAATGGACAGGGAGCATCAATGGATTGGGAAAGTGAATGGACAGATGCCATCAATGGATTGGGAAAGTGAATGTACAGGGACCATCAATGGATTGGGAAAGTGAATGGACAGATACCATCAATGGATTGGGAAAGTGAATGGACAGATGCCATGAAAGGTTTGAAAAAGTGAATGGACAGGGACCATCAGTGGATTGGAAAAGTGAATGAACAGGTACCATCAATGGATTGGGAAAGTGAATGGACAGATACCATCAATGGATTGGGAAAGTGAATGGACAGATAACATAAATGGATTTGGAAAGTGAATGAACAGGGAACATCAATGGATTGCGAAAGTGAATGGACAGGGCACCATCAATGGATTGGGAAGTGAATTGAAAAATACCATCAATGGATTGGGATAGTGAATGGACAGATGCCATCAATGGAATGGGAAAGTGAATGTATAGACACCATCAAAGGATTGGGAAAGTGAAAGGACAGATACCATCAATGGATTGGTAAAATGATTGGACAGGTGCAATTCAAAGATTGGGAAAGTGAATGGAGGGATATCATCATGGAATTGGGAAGTGAATGGACAGGAGCCATCAATAGATTGGGAAAGTGAATGGACAGTGACCATCAATGGATTGGGAACGTGAAGGAATAATACCATTAATTGATTGGGAAAGTGAATGGACAGACACCATCAATGGATTGGGAAAGTGAATGTACAGACACCTCAAAGGATTGGGAAAGTGAAAGGACAGATACCATCAATGGAATGGGAAAGTGAATGGACAGGTACAATCAAAGGATTGGGAAATTGAATCGAGGGATACCATCATGGAAATGGAAAGCGAATGGACAGGGACCATCAATAGATTGGGAAAGTGAATGGACAGTGAACATCAATGGATTGGGAAAGTGAATGGACAGGGACCATCCATGGATTGGGAAAGTGAATGGACAGGGACCATCAATGGATTGGGAAAGTGAATGGACAGGGACCATCGATGGATTGGGAAAGTGAATGGACAGGGACCATCAATGGATTGGGAACGTGAATGGACAGATACCATCAATAGATGGGGAAATTGAATGGACAGATACCATCAATGGATTGGGAAAGTGAATGGACAGGGACCATCAATGGATTGGGAAAGTGAATGGACAGATACCAGCAATGGATTGGGAAAGTGAATGAACAGGGACCATCAATGGATTGGGAAAGTGAATGGACAGGGACCATCATTGGGTTGGGAAAGTGAATGAACAGGGACCATCAATGGATTGGGAAAGTGAATGGACAGGGACCATCAATCGATTGGGAAAGTGAATTGACAAATACCATCAATGGATTGGGAAAGTGAATGGACAGGTACCATCAATGGATTGGGAAAGTGAATGGACAGATACCATCAATGGATTCGGAAAGTGAATGGATAGGGACCATCAACGGATTGGGAAATTGAATGGACAGGGACCATCAATGGATTGGGACAGTGAATGGATAGGGACCATCAATGGATTGGGAAAGTGAATGGACCGATACCATCAATGGATTGGGAAAGGGAATGGACAGAGACCATCAATGGATTGGGAAAGTGAATGAACAGATACCATCAATGGATTCGGAAAGTGAATGGACAGATACCATCAATGGAATGGGAAAGTGAATGAAAAGGGAGCATCAATAGATTGGGATAGTGAATGGACCAAGGACCATCAATTGATTGGGAAAGTGAATGGACAGATACCATCAATGGATTCGAAAGTGATTGGATAGGGACCATCAACGGATTGGGAAATTGAATGGACAGGGACCATCAATGGATTGGGAAAGTGAATGGATATGGACCATCAATAGATTGGGAGAGTGAATGGACCGATACCATCAATGGATTGGGAAAGGGAATGGACAGGGACCATCAATGGATTGGAAAATGAATGGACAGGGACCATCAATGGATTTGGGAAGTGAATGGACAGATACCAGCAATGGATTGGGAAAGTGAATGAACAGGGACCATCAATGGATTGGGAAAGTGAATGGACAGGGACCATCATTGGGTTGGGAAAGTGAATGAACAGGGACCACCAATGGATTGGGAAAGTGAATGGACAGGGACCATCAATGGATTGGGAAAGTGAATGTACAGACACCATCAATGGATTGGGAAAGTGAATGTACAGACACCTCAAAGGATTGGGAAAGTGAAAGGACAGATACCATCAATGGAATGGGAAAGTGAATGGACAGGTACAATCAAAGGATTGGGAAATTGAATCGAGGGATACCATCATGGAAATGGAAAGCGAATGGACAGGGACCATCAATAGATTGGGAAAGTGAATGGACAGTGAACATCAATGGATTGGGAAAGTGAATGGACAGGGACCATCCATGGATTGGGAAAGTGAATGGACAGGGACCATCAATGGATTGGGAAAGTGAATGGACAGGGACCATCGATGGATTGGGAAAGTGAATGCACAGGGACCATCAATGGATTGGGAACGTGAATGGACAGATACCATCAATAGATGGGGAAATTGAATGGACAGATACCATCAATGGATTGGGAAAGTGAATGGACAGGGGTCATCAATGGATTGGGAAAGTGAATGGACAGATACCAGCAATGGATTGGGAAAGTGAATGAACAGGGACCATCAATGGATTGGGAACGTGAATGGACAGGGACCATCATTGGGTTGGGAAAGTGAATGAACAGAGACCATCAATATATTGGGAGAGTGAATGGACCGATACCATCAATGGATTGGGAAAGGGAATGGACAGGGACCATCAATGGATTGGGAAAGTGAATGGACAGGGACCATCATTGGGTTGGGAAAGTGAATGAACAGGGACCATCAATGGATTGGGAAAGTGAATGGACAGATACCATTAATGGATTGGGAAAATGAATGGACAGGGACCATCATTGGGTTGGGAAAGTGAATGAACAGAGACCATCAATATATTGGGAGAGTGAATGGACCGATACCATCAATGGATTGGGAAAGGGAATGGACAGGGACCATCAATGGATTTGGAAAGGGAATGGACAGGGACCATCAATCGATTGGGAAAGTGAATTGACAAATACCATCAATGGATTGGGAAAGTGAATGGACAGGTACCATCAATGGATTGGGAAAGTGAATGAACAGGTACCATCAATGGATTGGGAAAGTGAATGGACAGATACCATTAATGGATTGGGAAAATGAATGAAAAGGGAGCATCAATGGATTGGGAAAATGCATGTACAGACACCATCAATGGATTGGGAAAGTGAAAGGACATATACCATCAATGGATTGGGAACGTGAATGGACAGGTACAATCAAAGGATTGGGAAAGTGAATGGAGGCATACCATCATGGAATTGGAACGTGAATGGACAGGTGCCATCAATAGATTGAGAAAGTGAATTGATAAATACCATCATTGGATTGGGAAAGTGAATGGACAGGTACCATCAATGGATTGGGAAAGTGAATGGACAGGGACCATCGATGGATTGGGAAAGTGAATGGACAGGGACCATCAATGGATTGGGAACGTGAATGGACAGATACCATCAATAGATGGGGAAATTGAATGGACAGATACCATCAATGGATTGGGAAAGTGAATGGACAGGGACCATCAATGGATTGGGAAAGTGAATGGACAGATACCAGCAATGGATTGGGAAAGTGAATGAACAGGGACCATCAATGGATTGGGAACGTGAATGGACAGGGACCATCATTGGCTAGGGAAAGTGAATGAACAGAGACCATCAATATATTGGGAGAGTGAATGGACCGATACCATCAATGGATTGGGAAAGGGAATGGACATGGACCATCAATGGATTGGAAAATGAATGGACAGGGACCATCAATGGATTTGGAAAGTGAATGGACAGATAGCATCAATGGATTGGGAAAGTGAATGGATAGATACAATCAATGGATTGGGAAAGTGAAAGGACAGATACCATCAATGGATTGGGAAAGTGAATGGACAGGTACAATCAATGGATTGGGAAAGTGAATGGACTGATACCATCAATGGATTGGGAAAGTGAATGGACTGATACCATCAATGGATTGGGTAAGTGAATGGACATTAACCATCTATGGATTGGGAACGTGAATGGACAGGGACCATCAATGGATTGGGAAAGTGAATAGACAGATACCATCAATGGTTTGGTAAAGTCAATGGACAGACACCATCAATGGATTGGGAAAGTGAATGGGCCGATACCATCAATGGATTGGGAAAATGAATGGATAGATACAATCAATGGATTGGGAAAGTAATTGGACAGATACCATCAATCGATTGGGAAAGTGAATGGACCGATGCCATCAATGGATTGGGAAAGTGATTGGTCAGGGCCCACCAATGGATTGGGAAAGTGAAAGGACAGGGACCATCAATGGATTGGGAAAGTAATTGGACAGATACCATCAATCGATTGGGAAAGTGAATGGACCGATGCCATCAATGGATTGGGAAAGTGAAAGGACAGGGACCATCAATGGATTGGGAAAATGAATTGAAAGGTACCATCAATGGAGTGGGAAAGTGAATGGACAGGGACTTAAATGGGTTGGGAAAGTTAATTGACAGGGACCATCAATGGTTTGGGAAAGTGAATGGACAGATGTCATCAATGGATTGGGAAAGTGAATGGACAGGATCCATCAATGGATTGGGAAAGTGAATGGACAGGGACCATCAATGGATTGGGAAAGTGAATGGACAGATACCATCAATGAATTGGGAAAGTGAATGGACAGGGACCATCAATGGATTGGGAAAGTGAATTGACAGATACCATCAATGGATTGGGAAAGAGAATGAACAGAGACCATCAATGGATTGGGAAATTGAATGGAGAGGTACACTCAATGGATCGGAAAAGTGAATGGACAGGGGCCATCAATGGATTGGGAAAGTGAATGGACAGGCACTGAAAATCGATTGGGAAAGTTAATTTACAAGGAGCATCAATAGATTGGGAAAGTGAATAGACAGATGCCATCATCAATGGATTGGGAAAGTGAATGCACAGGTACTAAAAATGGATTGGGAAAGTTAATGGAAAGGGACCATCAATAGACTGGGAAAGTGAATGGATAGATAACATCAATGGATTGTGAAAGTGAATGGACAGGGACCATCAATGGATTGGGAAAGTGAATGGACTGATACCATCAATGGATTACGAAAGTGAACGGACAGAACCCATCAATAGATTGGGAAAGTGAATGGACAGGGGCCATCAATGGATTTGGAAAGTGAATGGACTGATACCATCAATGGATTGGGAAAGTGATTGGACTGATACCATCAATGGATTGGGTAAGTGAATGGGCCGATACCATAAATCGATTGGGAAAGTGAATGGACAGGGACCACCAATGGATTTGGAAAGTGAATGGTCAGATAGCATCAATGGATTGGGAAAGTGAATGGATAGATACAATCAATGGATTGGGAAAGTGAAAGGACAGATACCATCAATGGATTGGGAAAGTGAATGGACTGATACCATCAATGGATTGGGTAAGTGAATGGACATTAACCATCAATGGATTGGGAAAGTGAATGGACAGGGACCATCAATGGATTGGGAAAGTGAATAGACAGATACCATCAATGGTTTGGTAAAGTCAATGGACAGACACCATCAATGGATTGGGAAAGTGAATGGGCCGATACCATCAATGGATTGGGAAAATGAATGGATAGATACAATCAATGGATTGGGAAAGTAATTGGACAGATACCATCAATCGATTGGGAAAGTGAATGGACCGATGCCATCAATGGATTGGGAAAGTGATTGGACAGGGCCCACCAATGGATTGGGAAAGTGAAAGGACAGGGCCCATCAATGGATTGGGAAAGTAATTGGACAGATACCATCAATCGATTGGGAAAGTAATTGGACAGATACCATCAATCGATTGGGAAAGTGAATGGACAGGGACTTAAATGGATTGGGAAAGTTAATTGACAGGGACCATCAATGGTTTGGGAAAGTGAATGGACAGATGTCATCAATGGATTGGGAAAGTGAATGGACAGGATCCATCAATGGATTGGGAAAGTGAATGGACAGGGACTATCAATGGATTGGGAAAGTGAATGGACAGATACCATCAATGAATTGGGAAAGTGAATGGACAGGGACCATCAATGGATTGGGAAAGTGAATTGACAGATACCATCAATGGATTGGGAAAGAGAATGAACAGAGACCATCAATGGATTGGGAAATTGAATGGAGAGGTACACTCAATGGATCGGAAAAGTGAATGGACAGGGGCCATCAATGGATTGGGAAAGTGAATAGACAGATGCCATCATCAATGGATTGAGAAAGTGAATGGACAGGTACTAAAAATGGATTGGGAAAGTTAATGGAAAGGGACCATCAATAGACTGGGAATGTGAATGGATAGATAACATCAATGGATTGTGAAAGTGAATGGACCGATGCCATCAATGGATTGGGAAAGTGATTGGTCAGGGCCCACCAATGGATTGGGAAAGTGAAAGGACAGGGACCATCAATGGATTGGGAAAGTAATTGGACAGATACCATCAATCGATTGGGAAAGTGAATGGACCGATGCCATCAATGGATTGGGTAAGTGAAAGGACAGGGACCATCAATGGATTGGGAAAATGAATTGAAAGGTACCATCAATGGAGTGGGAAAGTGAATGGACAGGGACTTAAATGGATTGGGAAAGTTAATTGACAGGGACCATCAATGGTTTGGGAAAGTGAATGGACAGATGTCATCAATGGATTGGGAAAGTGAATGGACAGGATCCATCAATGGATTGGGAAAGTGAATGGACAGGGACCATCAATGGATTGGGAAAGTGAATCGACAGATACCATCAATGAATTGGGAAAGTGAATGGACAGGGACCATCAATGGATTGGGAAAGTGAATTGACAGATACCATCAATGGATTGGGAAAGAGAATGAACAGAGACCATCAATGGATTGGGAAATTGAATGGAGAGGTACACTCAATGGATCGAAAAAGTGAATGGACAGGGGCCATCAATGGATTGGGAAAGTGAATGGACAGGCACTGAAAATCGATTGGGAAAGTTAATTTACAAGGAGCATCAATGGATTGGGAAAGTGAATAGACAGATGCCATCATCAATGGATTGGGAAAGTGAATGGACACGTACTAAAAATGGATTGGGAAAGTTAATGGAAAGGGACCATCAATAGACTGGGAATGTGAATGGATAGATAACATCAATGGATTGTGAAAGTGAATGGACAGGGACCATCAATGGATTGGGAAAGTGAATGGACAGATACCATCAATGATTTGGGAAAGTGAACGGACAGAACCCATCAATGGATTGGGAACGTGAATGGACAGGGGCCATCAATGGATTGGGAAAGTGAGTGGACTGATACCATCAATGGATTGGGAAAGTGAATGGACTGATACCATCAATGGATTGGGTAAGTGAATGGGCCGATACCATCAATGGATTGGGAAAGTGAATGGACAGGGACCACCAATGGATTGGGAAAGTGAATGGACAGATACCATCAATGGATTGGGAAAGTGAATGGATAGATACAATCAATGGATTGGGAAAGTGAAAGGACAGATACCATCAATGGATTGGGAAAGTGAATGGACTGATACCATCAATGGATTGGGTAAGTGAATGGACAGATACCATCAATGGATTGGGAAAGTGAATGGACTGATACCATCAATGGATTGGGTAAGTGAATGGACAGATACCATCAATGGATTGGGAAAGTGAATGGACAGGGACCATCAATGGTTTGGGAAAGTGAATAGACAGATACCATCAATGGATTGGTAAAGTCAATGGACAGACACCATCAATGGATTGGGAAAGTGAATGGGCCGATACCATCAATGGATTGGGAAAGTGAATGGATAGATACAATCAATGGATTGGAAAGTAATTGGACAGATACCATCAATCGATTGGGAAAGTGAATGGACTGATGCCATCAATGGATTGGGAAAGTGATTGGACAGAGCCCACCAATGGATTGGGAAAGTGAAAGGACAGGGACCATCAATGGATTGGGAAAGTAATTGGACAGATACCATCAATCGATTGGGAAAGTAATTGGACAGATACCATCAATCGATTGGGAAAGTGAATGGACAGGGACTTAAATGGATTGGGAAAGTTAATTGACAGGGACCATCAATGGTTTGGGAAAGTGAATGGACAGATGTCATCAATGGATTGGGAAAGTGAATGGACAGGATCCATCAATGGATTGGGAAAGTGAATGGACAGGGACTATCAATGGATTGGGAAAGTGAATGGACAGATACCATCAATGAATTGGGAAAGTGAATGGACAGGGACCATCAATGGATTGGGAAAGTGAATTGACAGATACCATCAATGGATTGGGAAAGAGAATGAACAGAGACCATCAATGGATTGGGAAATTGAATGGAGAGGTACACTCAATGGATCGGAAAAGTGAGTGGACAGGGGCCATCAATGGATTGGGAAAGTGAATAGACAGATGCCATCATCAATGGATTGAGAAAGTGAATGGACAGGTACTAAAAATGGATTGGGAAAGTTAATGGAAAGGGACCATCAATAGACTGGGAATGTGAATGGATAGATAACATCAATGGATTGTGAAAGTGAATGGACAGGGACCATCAATGGATTGGGTAAGTGAATGGACTGATACCATCAATGATTTGGGAAAGTGAACGGACAGAACCCATCAATGGATTGGGAAAGTGAATGGACAGGGGCCATCAATGGATTGGGAAAGTGAATGGACTGATACCATCAATGGATTGGGAAAGTTAATGGACTGATACCATCAATGGATTGGGTAAGTGAATGGGCCGATACCGTCAATGGATTGGGAAAGTGAATGGACAGGGACCACCAATGGATTGGGAAAGTGAATGGACAGATACCATCAATGGATTGGGAAAGTGAATGGATAGATACAATCAATGGATTGGGAAAGTGAAAGGACAGATACCATCAATGGATTGGGAAAGTGAATGGACCGATACCATCAATGGATTGGGTAAGTGAATGGACAGATACCATCAATGGATTGGGAAAGTGAATGGACTGATACCATCAATGGATTGGGTAAGTGAATGGACAGATACCATCAATGGATTGGGAAAGTGAATGGACAGGGACCATCAATGGATTGGGAAAGTGAATAGACAGATACCATCAATGGATTGGTAAAGTCAATGGACAGACACCATCAATGGATTGGGAAAGTGAATGGGCCGATACCATCAATGGATTGGGAAAATGAATGGATAGATACAATCAATGGATTGGGAAAGTAATTGGACAGATACCATCAATCGATTGGGAAAGTGAATGGACCGATGCCATCAATGGATTAGGAAAGTGATTGGACAGGGCCCACCAATGGATTGGGAAAGTGAAAGGACAGGGCCCATCAATGGATTGGGAATGTAATTGGACAGATACCATCAATCGATTGGGAAAGTGAATGGACCGATGCCATGAATGGATTGGGAAAGTGTTTGGTCAGGGCCCACCAATGGATTGGGAAAGTGAAAGGACAGGGACCATCAATGGATTGTGAAAGTAATTGGACAGATATCATCAATCGATTGGGAAAGTGAATGGACCGATGCCATCAATGGATTGGGAAAGTGAAAGGACAGGGACCATCAATGGATTGGGAAAGTGAATGGGCAGAGACAATCAATGGAATTGGAAAGTGAATGAACAGATACCATCAATCGATTGGGAAAGTGAATGGACAGGGACCATCAATGGATTGGAAAGTGAATGGACAGGGACCATTAATTGATTGGGAAAGTGAATGGAAAGATACCATCAATGGATTTGGAAATTGAATGCTCAGATACTATCAATCGATTGTGAATGTGAATGGACAGATACCATCAATGGATTGGGAAAGTGAATTGACAGAGACAATCAATGGATTGGGAAAGTGAATGAATAGATACCATCAATCGATTGGGAAAGTGAGTGGACAGATACCATCAATGGATTGGGAATGTGAATGGACAGGGATCATTAATGGATTGGGTAAGTGAATGGACAGATACCATCAATGGATTGGGAAAGTGAATGGACAGATGCCATCAATCGATTGGGAAGGTGAATGGACAGACACCATCAATGGATTGGGAAAGTGAATGGACAGGGACCATAAATGGATTGGGGAAGTGAATGGACAGATACCATCAATGGATTGGGAAAGTGAATGGACAGGATCCATCAATGGATTGGGAAAGTGAATGGCCAGCGACCATCAATGGATTGGGAAAGTGAATGGACAGATACCATCAATGAATTGGGAAAGTGAAAGGACAGGGGCCATCAATGGATTGGGAAAGTGAATTGACAGATACCATCAATGGATTGGGAAAGAGAATGAACAGAGACCATCAATGGATTGGGAAATTGAATGGAGAGGTACACTCAATGGATCGGAAAAGTGAATGGACAGGGGCCATCAATAGATTGGGAAAGTGAATGGACAGGCACTGAAAATCGATTGGGAAAGTTAATTTACAAGGAGCTTCAATGGATTGGGAAAGTGAATAGACAGATGCCATCATCAATGGATTGGGAAAGTGAATGGACAGGTACTAAAAATGGATTGGGAAATTTAATGGAAAGGGACCATCAATAGACTGGGAAAGTGAATGGATAGATAACATCAATGGATTCTGAAAGTGAATGGACAGGGGCCATCAATGGATTGGGAAAGTGAATGGACTGATACCATCAATGGATTGGGAAAGTGAATGGACAGGGACCATCAATGGATTGGGAAAGTGAATTGATAGATACCATCAATGGATTGGGAAAGAGAATGAACAGAGACCATCAATGGATTGGGAAATTGAATGGAGAGGTACACTCAATGGATCGGAAAAGTGAATGGACAGGGGCCAACAATGGATTGGGAAAGTGAATGGACAGGCACTGAAAATCGATTGGGAAAGTTAATTTACAAGGAGCATCAATGGATTGGGAAAGTGAATAGACAGATGCCATCATCAATGGATTGGGAAAGTGAATGCACAGGTACTAAAAATGGATTGGGAAAGAGAATGAACAGAGACCATCAATGGATTGGGAAATTGAATGGAGAGGTACACTCAATGGATCGGAAAAGTGAATGGACAGGGGCCATCAATGGATTGGGAATGTGAATGGACAGGCACTGAAAATCGATTGGGAAAGTTAATTTACAAGGAGCATCAATGGATTGGGAATGTGAATAGACAGATGCCATCATCAATGGATTGGGAAAGTGAATGGACAGGTACTAAAAATGGATTGGGAAAGTTAATGGAAAGGGACCATCAATAGACTGGGAAAGTGAATGGATAGATAACATCAATGGATTCTGAAAGTGAATGGACAGCGGCCATCAATGGATTGGGAAAGTGAATGGACTGATACCATCAATGGATTGGGTAAGTGAATGGGCCGATACCATCAATGGATTGGGAAAGTGAATGGACAGGGACCACCAATGGATTGGGAAAGTGAAAGGACAGATACCATCAATGGATTGGGAAAGTGAATGGATAGATACAATCAATGGATTGGGAAAGTGAATGGACAGGTACCATCAATGGATTGGGAAAGTGAATGGACAGATACCATCAATGGATTGGGAAAGTGAATGGACAGATGCCATCAATCGATTGGGAAGGTGAATGGACAGACACCATCAATGGATTGGGAAAGTGAATGGACAGGGACCATCAATGAATTGGGAAAGTGAATGGACAGATGTCATCAATGGATTGGGAAAGTGAATGGACAGGATCCATCGATGGAGTGGGAAAGTGAATGGACAGGGACCATCAATGGATTGGGAAAGTGAATGGACAGATACATCAATGAATTGGGAAAGTGAATGGACAGGGACCATCAATGGATTGGGAAAGTGAATTGACAGATACCATCAATGGATTGGGAAAGAGAATGGATAGATACAATCAATGGATTGGGAAAGTAATTGGACAGATACCATCAATCGGTTGGGAAAGTGAATGGACCAATGCCATCAATGGATTGGGAAAGTGATTGGCCGGGGCCACCAATGGATTGGGAAAGTGAAAGGACAGGGCGCATCAATGGATTGGGAAAGTAATTGGACAGATACCATCAATCGATTGGGAAAGTGAATGGACCGATGCCATCAATGGATTGGGAAAGTGATTGGTCAGGGCCCACCAATGGATTGGGAAAGTGAAAGGACAGGGACCATCAATGGATTGGGAAAGTAATAGGACAGATACCATCAATCGATTGGGAAAGTGAATGGACCGATGCCATCAATGGATTGGGAAAGTGAAAGGACAGGGACCATCAATGGATTGGGAAAATGAATTGAAAGGTACCATCAATGGAGTGGGAAAGTGAATGGACAGGGACTTAAATTGATTGGGAAAGTTAATTGACAGGGACCATCAATGGTTTGGGAAAGTGAATGGACAGGGACCATCAATGGATTGGGAAAGTGAATTGACAGATACCATCAATGGATTGGGAAAGAGAATGAACAGAGACCATCAATGGATTGGGAAATTGAATGGAGAGGTACACTCAATGGATCGGAAAAGTGAATGGACAGGGGCCATCAATGGATTGGGAAAGTGAATGGACAGGCACTGAAAATCGATTGGGAAAGTTAATTTACAAGGAGCATCAATGGATTGGGAAAGTGAATAGACAGATGCCATCATCAATGGATTGGGAAAGTGAATGGACTGATGCCATCAATGATTTGGGAAAGTGAACGGACAGAACCCATCAATGGATCGGGAAAGTGAATGGACAGGGGCCATCAATGGATTGGGAAAGTGAATGGACTGATACCATCAATGGATTGGGAAAGTGAATGGACTGATATCATCAATGGATTGGGTAAGTGAATGGGCCGATACCATCAATCGATTGGGAAAGTGAATGGACAGGGACCACCAATGGATTGGGAAAGTGAATGGACAGATACCATCAATGGATTGGGAAAGTGAATGGATAGATACAATCAATGGATTGGGAAAGTGAAAGGACAGATACCATCAATGGATTGGGAAAGTGAATGGACTGATACCATCAATGGATTGGGTAAGTGAATGGACAGATACCATCAATGGATTGGGAAAGTGAATGGACTGATACCATCAATGGATTGGGAAAGTGAATGGACTGATACCATTAATGGATTGGGTAAGTGAATGGACAGATACCATCAATGGATTGGGAAAGTGAATGGACTGATACCATCAATGGATTGGGTAAGTGAATGGACAGATACCATCAATGGATTGGTAAAGTCAATGGACAGACACCATCAATTGATTGGGAAAGTGAATGGGCCGATACCATCAATGGATTGGGAAAGTGAATGGATAGATACAATCAATGGATTGGAAAGTAATTGGACAGATACCATCAATCGATTGGGAAAGTGAATGGACAGGGACCATCAATGGATTGGGAAAGTGAATAGACAGATACCATCAATGGATTGGTAAAGTCAATGGACAGACACCATCAATGGATTGGGAAAGTGAATGGGCCGATACCATCAATGGATTGGGAAAGTGAATGGATAGATACAATCAATGGATTGGAAAGTAATTGGACAGATACCATCAATCGATTGGGAAAGTGAATGGACCGATGCCATCAATGGATTGGGAAAGTGATTGGACAGGGCCCACCAATGGATTGGGAAAGTCAAAGGACAGGGACCATCAATGGATTGGGAAAGTAATTGGACAGATACCATCAATCGATTGGGAAAGTGAATGGACCGATGCCATCAATGGATTGGGAAAGTGATTGGACAGGGCCCATCAATGGGTTGGGAAAATGAATTGAAAGGTACCATCAATGGAGTGGGAAAGTGAATGGACAGGGACTTAAAATGGATTGGGAAAGTTAATTGACAGGGACCATCAATGGTTTGGGAAAGTGAATGGACAGATAACATGAATGGATTTAGAAAGTGAATGGACAAATACCATCAATGGATTGGGAAAGTGAATGGACGGAGACCGTCAATGGATTGGGAAAGTGAATGGAGAGATACCATCAATGGATTGGGAAAGTGAGTGGACAGGGACCATCCATGGATTGGGAAAGTGAATGGATAGATATCATCGATGGTTTGGGAAAGTGAATGGACATGGACCATCAATGATTGGGAACGTGAATGGACAGATACCATCAATGGATAGGGAAAGTGGATGGACAGTACAAAATAAAAAGAAAGCCAGGCGATGGAAATTACTGATGGATTTGAAATATATCCTTTGCATTGCACTTATTTGCTGCTGCATGTGGTTTGGACTTGTTCGATCAGACTCCAGTGAGTGTTTAAAAGCCAATGCGTAATCATGTGGGGAATGTATAAAAGCTGGAAAAAATTGTGGGTGTTGCACCAAAAATACCTGGTACTCCTTTGACTCAGAATATGAGTGGACAGATAGAGAAGTGGGGAACGGGAGCAAATTAAAAACCCTACCCCATACACTCCGAGCATGAAAGCTAGACCCCTTATGACAAATAAGACGAAACAGTGAGATGGGGAACAGCCGGTAACCACTAGAGGGGTGCGTGATTTCACCACTAGTGAGTTACAAGAAATAGGGTTTCGCCAAAAACCTCATGGAATAATTGTCAGAATGGCTAACGTGGATTTGGGACCAGGTAGCATCAGGAGTAATACTTAACCCCGAAGAGTTAATAAAAATGAGGACTATGACTACGGACCACCATATCACAGCAGTGCTACGGAATGTCCAGGGCACAAGTTCACTATGGGACATGGTTTCTATAGGAGTCCGGCGAAAATATCCCTCTGCCATTGATTGGGAAGGGGGAGGTAAAACTTTGGAATACTATGGCGGAGGGTGCGATACAGTTGTGCAACATGGCAACACAGGGAGAAATATATCACCAACAATATGGGGGGCCAAATCAGGAGCTCTTTTCGTCAGGAATGCGGAGCAGGCTGATGAAGAGTGGCCCTCCTATGATGAGGTGTGCGCTACTCGCATACGCCAACTTAGAAGAGCTGTGGAAGGCTAGTAATCCCCTCGACGAGGGTTGTGGCCGAGATCCGGGAGTACCCCCGTTAGGACCACATCAACCCAAGCTCCTGGGGATTTGAGGCCACACATTCCGATTACGATACATTGGCGGGGGATGAACATACAAAGAGATGTGGCTTTACTAGATACAGGGGCAGAAGTTATTAGTATCCATAGAAATCCTTGGAAACACACAGGGACCCGTATGATGATTAATGGGTTCAGAGGGGCAGCAACGCCAACTGTCCGAACAACTATCAAAATGGTGTTGGGAAATTGGCCTTCGTGCTAGGTAGCAGTCTTGATATCGGCAGTAAAGGAACATATTATTGGGATGGACCTTTTAAAGGGAACCACACACAACACCTCGTTCGGGCGATTCTTATTCTGGATACGGGCGATAACTGAGATTGCAGGGGAAGCAAAGTGGGAACCAGTGGTAATACCACGGCCATGGCGTATAGTGACTATGAAACAGTACTGAATACCTGGGGGACACAAAGAAAAAGGGGTTATCATACAAGGGCTCTTGGAGGCGGGTATCATTAGACATGCTGTGTCCCCCTACAATAGCCCTGTTTGGCCTGTGCAGAAACCCGGCAAAAGTTGGAGGATGACTGTGGACTACCGACAACTGAACAAATTTGCCCCTCCCCTGTCCCAGATGTAGTAACTATAACAGAGCGGCTGTCTGAAGAAGGTGCGGAGTGGTATGCGGTAATCGACCTGGCCAATGCCTTTTTCTCCATTCCAATAGTGGAAGAATCCCAGGACCAGTTTGCATTCACTTGGGAAGGGAGGCAATACACGTTTAAACACCTACCTCAAGGTTACCTACATAGCCCTACCCTATGCCACGGATTGGTGGCCCGGGACCTGGACATGTTCACGTTGGCTCGTAATGTCTCACTGGCACACTACATCTATGATGTACTAATACAGTGTCCCACCCAGGCAGTGGTGTCAGAAGCCTTAGCTACTTTAGTCCAACACATGCGAGACAGGGGCTCGGAGATAAATCCGAAGAAGGTGCAGGGCTCTAGCCAGACTGTCCAGATTCTGGGGATCCAATGGTCTCGGGGTGAGCGCATCATACCCGAGCCTGTAAATTATAAAATTTAAGAAATTGCCACGCCCACGAATAAAATTGAGACACAATGGTTCGTGGGACTATTGGGTTACTGAAGGAGACACATACCTCACCTCACGATGTTATTAAAACCACTGTATTCTGTAACACGAAATAAGGCCCACTTCGAGTGGGGAAAGGAACAACAGGTGGCCTTTGATGCAGCCAAAGAAGCCGTAGCTCAAGCTTTACCCCTAGCCCCCGAGTGCCTGGACAGCCTTTTGAGCTCCAGGTATCCGTTACCAATGATACTGCAGTATGGAGTTTGTGGCAGGTTCAACATGGCACCCGTATACCGTCAGGATTCTTGTCGAGAAAATTGACGGATGCTGCTACTCGTTACACTCCATTTGAGAAACAATTATTAGCATGATATTGGGCCCTAATATAAACAGAAGGACATACAGGGGACAACCAAGTCAACTTAAGACCAGACCGACCCATATTATTCTGGGTTCTCTCAGAAAATGAGACACACAAGTTCGGGCGAGCGCAGCAAAGCTCCATAGTGTGCTGGAATTCGTATATCGCAGACAGAACAAGTAAAGGAAAAGAAGGAATCACACGACTACATGAATATGTGGCTGAATACCCACAAACAGCTGAGAGTGAACTTACGCAGTCGTCTGTCAGTTTAACCCAGAATTCACCGATATCCTGGGGTGTGTCTTTTGAACAGTTAACACATGAAGAACGTAGCCATGCCTGGTTCACAGATGGCTCAGCGGTCTGGCCAAACGGCCTTCGGCGATGATGAGCCACTGCCTTCAATCCAAAAACCCAGACAATTGTGAATGATGAGGGCGTGGGAGGCTCCAGCCAGCTAGCAGAACTAGCAGCTGTAGTCCTTGCATTAGAAGAGGAACAGCAACAAGTACACATGTATACTGGCTCATCGGCAGTAGCCAATGGCATGGCGAGCTGGATGCGAAACTGGCATGAACATAACTGGCAAATAACTGGGAAAGACTTGTGGGGAAAGCACCTATCGGAATAAATATGGTCCAAAGCCCAGAACATGAAAGCAACTGTATATCATGTGGATGCTCACATGAAAAACACTTCAAAGACCTCTGAATATGATAACACCGTTGAAAATATAGCCCGGGTACGGGCTGTCAAAGAGGCGAAAGGGAAATAATATGGCATAGGCAAGTGGGCGCACCACAAATCTGGACATTTGGGCATTCAGGTTACGATACAATGGGCATGAAATAGGGGGTTACATTTGACTACGGACGGTGTTAAACAGATCATAAAGGCCTGTGAAATTTGTCACAAGGAGAAGCATTTTCCCCTACAACGATAACCCGGTGCCCATATTAAGAGAGGGACTCAACCAGCACAAATATGGCAAGTTGATTATGTAGGATCTTTACCATTGCAATAACGGTTCCAATATTTGCTCACTGCTGTTGATACCTATGCTGGTCTTTTGGTCGCTTATCCAGTGACTAAAGCGAATCAACAAAGTATGATTAAAGGACTGGAGAATTTAATCACGCAGAAGTACAGTCTGATAATGGATCGAACTTCACAGGCCAAACAGTGCAACAGTGGGCGGTAGACAACGGGATCTATTGGATGTTTCACATACCTTACTACCCGCAAGCTGCAGGGTTAATAGAACGCATGCATGGACTACTTAAGCAACAAATTAAAATATTAACTCCCACTAACACTTTGCAAGGGTGGTTAAAGTTCTTACCACAAGCAGCACGCAATCTGAATCACCGACCATTGCGGGGGGGCGGCGGGGGCGGGGGGTTGGAACTCACATAAGCCACATGTTAGGCAAAGTTAGTGTCCCTACTATTGAAAAAGAAAATCAGACATAGGGTACAGTTTGTGAAGGAGGAAAAGTGCGGGTGCAGTACACCCCAGAATCCCTTAGAAGCAGGGGAAATCTTAGCGAAAGGAGAAGGAAACACTTATTGGGTGCTCCTGACTGGTCAAGATATTCCTCTCTGTGTTGACAAGGGCAAATTGACTAAACGAGGCTGAAATTAATACACTTATGCTTCCTTCCACAGGAATTCTGCCAAAAAAGGCGACTTACTAACTCACGCTGGCAAATCTCTGTGTCTCGTTATCTATGACTGTGCTACTTCCATCCTCAAACAGAGCATGGCATGGTGTAGAATTTACCAATATCTCGCTGAGATTCCAGGTACCTTTCCCCTGCAGAGGAGAAGAATCCCTTTATGGGCTTTTAAAATGAGTTTAAACGGGCAGACGAAGCAAAAGGGGATGCATTCAGGGAGACCCCCCCCCCCCCACAGTGTTTGGACTCATAGGAAAAGGAATTCAAAATGGACCTAAATTACAGACGCTTGAGATCCCCTAAACATCTATAGGAAGGAGCATATCAATTTTAAGATTGTACAACATTTTGGCTGCGAAACAAAGTTACCAAAAACAGGAGGTGGGGCCAAATTCGTGCATTAACGACCCCAGGCTATTCACCCTCTAAGAGATAATTGAATTACCCAATCAAGCACAATGGAAATCATGGTCAAGAAACTGGACAATCCTAAAACAATGCAAAACCAGTGATAGCACATTCTCACACCCTAATCGAGTTACTGCTGACAAAGGAGACATTTGAAAATCAGTGGACAGAACAGTTCAAACAGAGCCCAAGAGATTTGATGGGAGATAACGGAGCCATTTTTTGGGATATATCTATCCCCCAGTTTTACAAGGAAAGACTAGCAGGACACAGACAGTAGCAGAACACAGAACGTAGCAGAACACAGAAACTAGCAGAACACAGAAGAGAAGCAGAACACAAACTAGCAGAACACAGAAACTAGCAGAACACAGACTCGAAGAAGGACACAGACTCGAACACAGACAGACACAAGCAGCCGGAGTGAAGAAATGGAGTCGTGAAGGAATCTACAAGAAATCGTCAAGGACCGACTGAGCACGAGGCCCACGAAATGGAAGGTTGTCAGCAACCAAATTGACAAACCCGGGCTACCACAACCAGCGAAACGACCAACCAAAACCAAGTCAGCAAAAACCGAAGAATCGACATTTATTTCCACTCTACAATCTACATCTGAACGGCCAACGGGTGAGAAATTACCTGAAAGGACTAACTAAAACCAAAGAAAGTGGGCACGTATCCCATACATCCGAAACGCAACTTACCGCATCAACGGACGCACCCCAACCGAAGACTACGCAGTCCGAAGTCCTCTCCTCCGTCCGAGGTACGGCCTCGCCTAGAAGGCCAAGTGCAGCGAACCCCGAAACCACGATTCACCGGCAACTGTCTAAAGGGATTGGTGGGCATAGCCCCTGAACCCTCAGAGCTATAACTTAGTTAGGGGAATTGGGAGGGGGGAAGGCTGGGATAACTTGTGTAAATGTATCTGCATTCTCCTCTGTATCCCATTTAGAGTTTAAGCTGTATTCTTTTCCCCACAGGCTGTAATTTGACATTTTATTCAATGTGTTGTACCCCTCAGTGTTTTTAGTCTGTGTGTGTTATTAAAGGTGTGCCTTTTACTTCTTTTTAAACACAATAAAGCCGTACCTGCTTCCTATCTTGAAACCGATTGTCTGTCCAAGTATGTCACAGTCCCTTCATAATTCCAGTGTCTAGAACCAAGGGTGTGGGAGCGATGCGGAACCGCTCATATAAGGTCAGAAGGGAAAGCTGACCCCCTGCAAACCACCCCTTACATAATGGCGACCCAGATGGGACACTGGTACAAGGGACGTGATAAGAGAGAGACTGGTTTCAGGAAACGAAGCAAAATGGAAGAGGGGATTTCCTCGTATGTGTTTAAGAGGGTAAATGTGGCTAAGGAGTGGGTACTCGATCTATTGTATGCTGAGCGTCCAGAAGATGCTGCAGTTCAATGGACCGAGAGCAAGGTCCATAAAAGGTCGATAGAGAAGGACATTTGGCTAATTTGCCTTCAGCAACAGATCCGGCTTCTAGATGAGGAGAATGAGATATTCAAGGGAGTATTGAGGCAGGCAGAAGAGAGGTTCAGTGCAAGGGCCACAGTCGGGGAAAGGCTGTGGACAGAGGTGGGACAGTTAAAGGAAAGTAGAGAGCTCACTAAAGAAAGGTACAAAACCCAACTGGACCTTTTACAGTGTCAGATTTTTGAAGCCAAGAATAGCGAACGGGCGTTGCGGGAAGAGAATTCCTGCCTCGCCAAGCAAGTTAAAGAGTACGGGACGAGAGTGAGAGACATTCAGGTAGCCTATAAGGTAGCCAGTACCAGGGAATTTGAGGCAGGAGACCACGGTCCCTGCCAGCAGCAGATCCAAAGCTTGAACCTTGCTCTATCCCGGGCTAAAGGCATGGTGTGCCTGATAAACCTGGGTTTAGCCCAGGAACACCTGGTTGGGCAAGGAGAAGCCCCTCAGTCACCGCCTGTAGCTCCCAGGAATGGCCCAAGGCAGCAGGGGTGTCAGCCAGAGTGCGGGGCAGGCAAGGATTGCGAATAACCAACATTGGCAGACCCGAGTTTTAACTCGGCTTGGCAGAAGGGGGAAGAGGGCGAGCCAATACAAGAAGGGCCAGAACCAGGGCCAATGCACCCGGTCCAGTAGCAGAAGTTTGGCCCGCCTGATGCCAATGGGGCAGCAGGACCCCTAGAAAGCAACTTCGTAGTCCCCCACGACACCCAAAAACTGAGGGCTATGATAGGCCACTTAAGTAAGCTCACGCAACAGGGGGATCCCTCGGGACACTTCCTGGAAGTGGAACACACCGGGGATATTAACGGGTGCGACGATTCAGAGCATGCTAAGCTGTTGCTCTTCTCGCTAGACACCAAGCTCTGCCATTCCCTCTCTGCAGACAGCAGAAAGGGGCGAAATACGTACGCTACGGTTAAGGAGGTTGTTCTAGAGGCCATGGGTATGAACAACGGGAGTCCTTTCTCCCAAGTGGAGAAAACAGTGCAGCTCTATGGGGAGACTCCACAGGCTTTCGCCGACAGGTTATGGCCGGTCTACGAAAGGACCTGTAGTGGGGTTCTTGACTGGGCCCACCTGAACCCTAACGAGCTGGCTCACTGGCTCCGCAGCCTGGTGGCAAATAGCTTACCTGGAGTAAAGGCAAAAGCCAAGGTCTGGTTCGATCCAAGAGATCCCAGAACCACAGAGGAGACAGTGGTCAGACAGTTGACACTGGCTTACCGGAACAGTAGAGGGAGAGAGGAGCCCTCCTCTTAAGGGAGGGTCCATGAGATTAAACCCAGCCAAGGCAAGAGAGAGAGAGGCATCAGGAAGGTGGGAACCCTCCCCACAAAGGGGGAGAGTGTTTTGGGTGTGGGAAAAGTGGACACTGGAGGAAGGACTGGAGGAAGCCATGTAAAGAGACTAAGGGAAAGGCCACTTCAGCCCCAGCCCGTAAGGCCGGGGCAGGAACACCAGACTCATATGAGACACTCGTAGCCACCCTACAGACACTCATAAACGGACAGCGAACAGTAGCTATCGCAACTGGTGCAGTAGCCGGGACGGTAAAACCCTCTGCTCCAACCCACCCAGATGCATGACTAGAGCCAGCGCAACCTGTGTACCTGTGTTCCCTCGAGTACGATGCCTGGAAGAGACCGTGCGTTACGATGGAGGTGGAGAAAGTGAATGGGACCTACCTGCTAGATACTGGTGCTTCCAGCACCCTTGTATATGTAGATAACCCAGGTACCTCACCTCTATCGAACGGGGTCCCGTACAGTCTAGTGGGGTTCACAGGCAATGAGCAAACTGGTTCGTTTTCCATCCCGCTCACCATTCAGTTAGGGACACTCCAAACTAAATGGAAGTGTGTCCTGATGAAATGGGAGCAGAAGGCAAAAGGGATCCTGGGAGCTGATTTCATCAATAGCCACCAGATCCTAGTGGATATCAGGAACCACAGTCTATGGGGAGCCATAGTGACTGACAGGGAAGGTGAGGTGGCGGTGATCCCAGAAGAAGGGACCAAGGGAACATTGTGTACCGTGAAGCCAAAGGAGGGTTATGACTTGGAATTACTGGTCAGTAACACCCCAGTGGAGTACCAGGCATATGTACGGGCACACTTTGCAGCATTTGCCACCCACAAACATGACTGTGCTAGGCTAACGGGGGTTGAAGTTACGATAGTAGGGGACCCCATGACCCGACCACAGCAGCAATATAACTTCCCCAGGGAGGCAGAGGCAGACCTGACAATGGCGCTGGGATCACTGGGAGAGCAAGGGGTGTTAAGACCGATAGCAACCCAGGTGAACTCTCCACTGTGGCCGGTTAAGAAACCGGACAACTCATGGAGGGCCACCGTGGATGATCGAGTACTAAATAAGAATATCCCTGCCTGTGCACCCACTGTAGCAGCCGTAGCGGATCTCATAGGGAGTATTCCAGCATCTGCGACCACTTTCACGGTGCTGGATATTTCAAATGGGTTCTGGTCCATTCCTTTAAAACGGGAGGACCAGTACAATTTCGCCTTTACCTTTAAGGGCCAAAAATACACGTGGAACTGTCTTCCCCAAGGCTTCCACAATAGTCCCAGCACTTTTCACCAATGTATGGCGAACTGTTTAAAGGGCTTTAGCAGACCCCAGCAGTTGGTGCAGTATGTGGATGACCTGCTCCTGTTCACCGATCAGGAGGAGGAGCATGGCCCACTGCTGGCTGAGCTGCTGGAGCTACTAAAAGAAGAAGGGTTCAAAGTAAACCCCAAGAAGGCACAGATCGGCCAGAAGGAAGTCAAATTCCTGGAGCTGACTGTGCGCGCTGGGGAAAGGGCCATAGACAAGGCTAGAAGGGAGGCAGTACAGGAGTTACCAGCCCCCAACACAGTGACAGGGGTACGATCCTTTCTAGGGCTCACCGGGTAATGCAGAGACTTCATTGAGGATTATGCAGCCACTGCAGCCCCTCTGCTCAGGCTCCTACACAAGGGTGTAGAGTGGGACTGGGATGAGGGTTGAGAGGCAGCATTTAATCAGCTTAAGAAGAACTTGCAGACCGCGCCAGCCTTGGGAGCGATAGATGTAGGGAAGGAGTTTTCCTGGAGGTGGCAGCCAGCGGGGACAGTTTGAGCTCAGTGCTGCTTCAAGAGCGGCATGGCCAGTTGAGGCCGGTGGTTTACTCCTCCAGGATCCTCACAGATGTGGAGAAGGGGTACTCCAACTGTAAGAGACACCTCCTAGCCACACATTGGGCAGTGAAAAGATCCTTGATCTTCACGGGAGGGTCTCCTCTAACACTCCTAACTCACCACACACCTACTCAGATGCTCCGAGATGGGAGGATTAAGGACGGGACGGTGAGCAGTGCCCGCATTGCTCGCTGGACCCATACTCCTCTCCCAGATGGACCTCAGAGTAGAAGGCCCTCGCGAGCCAAGGCTCGCAGCCTACCTAATCGACCCAGGGAAAGCCCACACTCCATCGAAGGAGTATGGGAGGTAAACATTGGCCTTCGGGTGGGGTTACACCCTACAGGCCGGGACATCTATGTGGACGGGTCCAGCATGGTATCTGCTGGCGAACAACTCACTGGGTGCGGAGTCTATGGCCCAAGGGCAGATATTGCCTTGGCAATCAAGCTCCCCAGCACCATGAGCGCCCAGCATGCTGAACTGTCCGCCGTAATGTACGTGGTGACCCACCCCGAGGAATTCCCTACCCCGTACACGATTTGCTCGGACAGTATGTTCACCTGCAATTCATGTATAGAGTACCTGGCTATCTGGTCCCGTCGCAGATACACGTCCACTGACGGGAGACCCCTGGCAATCAAGCCCCTGCTGGAGAAAATCATGACAGCGGTGGGGGAAGAAGGAAAGGTCTACATACATAAGGTGAAGGCCCATTCAAAAACCGAACTCTGTGCAGAGGGAAACCAACAGGCTGACAAACTGGCCAAAGAAGGTGCCCGCACGGGAAAGTTCTGGGACCCTATGACACCGGCCGCATAGCAGCGGTCAAGAATAAGAACAGGGCAGTAGAGAGCACAGGGATAGCTTTGGCCCCGGACTTAAAAACAGTTCAGGCACAGGACCGAGTCCTGAAAGCTGTCCTGAATGCGCTAGCTAGAGGAGAGAGGGTAGAAGGTCCGTAAGGCACAGCAGCCATTACCGTTAAGGAAGGCCTGCTGTTTAAAGAGGGACAATGGGTCGTGCCGCAACAGCACCAGAGGGAATTCCTAAAACTGGTCCATGAGGGTCCAGGAGCAGGACACCCCGGGCCTGAGACCACCTGGCAACGGGTGGAACAGGCAGGATGGTGGCCGGGACTCAGGGAGGACGTCCGCGAGTTCAGTGCGAACTGCCTGGTGTGTGCTGTGAACAACCCTGACCCCCAGAAAAGGAAGGTGTCCCTTGGACACGTCAGGAGGGTAGAGGGACCATGGCAGTCAATCCAAATTGACTACATCGGGCCCCTACCCACTGCCCAGGTAGGCTACAAATACTGCCTAGTCCTGGTGGACATGTTCTCAAAATGGGTTGAAGCCTTCCCCTGCCGAACAGCCACCGCACTAGGGACAGCTAAGATTCTAGTGAGGGAAGTGTACTCCCAGTGGGGACTCCCACAGTAGGTGGAGTCGGACCAGGGGAGACATTTCACCGGGCAGGTAATGCAGGCAACCCTTAAGGTGCTCTGCATTGAGGGGAAATGGCACGTTGCCCACAATCCACAGTCATCGGGTATTGTGGAGCGTTTAAACCGCACCATTAAAGAAAGGCTGCGGAAGGAAACGGGAGACTCACCCCAAAAGTGGGTGGAGGTCTTACCGTTGGTCCTAATGAGGATCCGAGCCAGCCAGTCAAAGAGCACCGGGTATTCCCCATACGAGCTCATGACTGGCCGGATCATGCGGACCCTTACCCATGTCCTAGCCCCGGTGCTCACAGAAGGTCAGCTCAGAGAGGTGAACTGGGACCGGTTTGTCAGGAACCTGTTTGATCACCTCAAACAGATTCACTGGCAGGCTGCTAGTAACATGGGCAGACAGCATCAGAGTAACCGATTGCTGCTCGAACCCAGAAAACACCACGAATGGGAGATAGGGGACCAGGTCATGGTGACGAACTATGCTCGGGTAGGGGTTTTTGAAGCATTATATATGGGGCCATACAGCATTGTCGATAAGGCAAGCCCGATGGTCTATGCCATAAAGCTGGCCCATCGTACCAAGTGGTTCCACATCAACCAGTGCAAGCTGTACAACCCAGGGTCAGCCAAGCACAGAGGGCAGCCGGGAGGGGTGAACCGTCCTCAGGACAGGGACCCTCCGTTGGCCGCCCCTGATGGAGGAGGGCCCACAGGGAATGTGGCAGGCTCAGAAACCGTGCCTATAGGGGTGGTGAATTTCACAACTGGAGGGGCTATCCCACCCATTGTTTGGGATTCGGACGCACCCCCAGTAACCCAAGCCCTGAGAAGGACCCTCCGTACACCACGGCCAAAGATATCGTGGTCACCGGCATCTGAGCCTCAGCGATCCTACCCTAGGAGAAGGGCAGCCCGACAGGGAAGGCCAAAGGTCAGAAGTACAGAGGCCGCTCAGAGTAGGGACCACCAGCCGGCCGCCTCCAGCGGTGAGGGTCTCACAGGAGCAGTAGCAACGAGCTGTCCCAGAGACAAGGGTCTCCAGCTCACCGGCTGCGGGGAAACCCTAGCATCCAGGCAGCTATCAGGCCGCACAAGGCATGGGCCTGACAGGGACTAACCAGGCCACCCGGAGACAGGTGGCAGTTGTACATAGCTCTAATTTTAGTTTAAGGCAGCTGGCTGCACCATTTTACATTTTAAGGTTAAGTTTAGAATCGAGGTTAATGTTGCAGTAATGTTTAGGTGATTATTTTGAGTTTGTCTTGAGTGTCAGCCAGCCTGAGAGCAGTTCTCAAGGGCAGGATCCAGACATTACCGGGTGATGGACAAACCTCAGGAGACCAATTGATGTTGTTTAATTTTAATCTATGTTTTTTTCCTTCTGTAATGTGGTTGTACGTTGCCTATATGCTGGTGGATATAATGTGACTGAAATGAAATGTAACTGTGCTGAAATGCAATTGTAGTGATTGAACCAACTCCAAGCTGGGAGGGTATAAATGTAAAAAGTTTGTACCTGTAAAGGGAAACGTGTGCATCTATGGGGATGTTGCATAAGAGTAATGCATTTTGGGTATTAGATTAGCTCATTTACGGGGAAGGTTATCTCTTGAGAGTCAGGAACTTTGCTCACCTCGAAGAATGATACCATAATGATATGGTATCACAGGGGGGAATGTAGAATTTACCAATATCTCGCAAAGATTCCAGGTACCTTTCCCCTGCAGAGGAGAAGAATCCCTTTCTGGGCTTTTAAAATGAGTTTAAAGGGGCAGACGAAGCCTGCGGGGGAATCATAGGAAAGGGAATTCAAAATGGACCTAAATTACAGAAGCTTGAGATCCCCTAAACATAGATAGGAAGGAGCATATCAATTTTAAGATTCTACAATATTTTGGCTGCGAAAAAGAGTTACCAAATACAGGAGGTGGGGCCAAATTCGTGCATTAAGGACTCCAGGCTATTCACCCTCTCAGAGATAATTGAATTATCCAATCAAGCACAATGGAAATCATGGTCAAGAAACTGGACAATCCTAAAACAATGCAAAACCAGTGATAGCACATTCTCACACCCTAATCGAGTTACTGCTGACAAAGGAGACATTTGAAAATCAATGGACAGAACAGTGTAAACAGAGCCCAAGAGATTTAATGGAAGATAACGGAGCCTTTTTTTGGGGATATATCTATCCCCCAGTTTTACAAGGAAAGACAAGCAGAACACAGACAGTAGCAGAACACAGAACGTAGCAGAACACAGAAACTAGCAGAACACAGACTCGAAGAAGGACACAGACTCGAACACAGACAGACACAAGCAGCCGGAGCGAAGAAATGGAGTCGTGAAGGAACCTACAAGAAATCGTCAAGGACCGACTGAGCACGAGGCCCACGAAATGGAAGGTTGTCAGCAACCAAATTGACAAACCCGGGCTACCACAACCAGCGAAACGACCAACCGAAACCAACTCAGCAAAAACCGAAGAATCTACATTTATTTCCACTCTACAATCTACTTCTAAACGGCAAACTGGTGAGAAATTACCTAAAAGGACTAACAAAAACTAAAGAAAGTGGGTACTTATCCCATACATCCGAATCGCAACTTACCACATCAACGGACGCACCCCAACCGAAGACTACGCAGTCCGAAGTCCTCTCCTCCATCCGGGTTACTGCCTCGCCTAGAAGGCCAAGTGCAGCGAACTCCGAAACCATGATTCACCGGCAACTGTCTAAAGGGATTGGTGAGCATAGCCCCTGAACCCTCAGAGCTATAACTTAGTTAGTTAGGGGAATTGGGAATGTATCTGCATTCTCCTCTCTATCCCATTTAGAGTTTAAGCTGTATTCTTCTCCCCACAGGCTGTAATTTGACATTTTATTCAATGTGTTGTATCCTTCAGTGTGTTTGGTCTGTGAGTGTTATTAAAGGTGTGCCTTTTACTTCTTTTTAAACACAATAAAGCCATACCTGCTTCCTACCTTGAAACCGATTGTTTGTCCAAGTCTGTCACAGTCCCTTCATAATTCCAGTGTCTAGAATCAAGGGTGTGGGAGCGATTCTGAACCGCTCATATAAGGTCAGAAGAGAAAGCTGACCCGCTGCAAACCACCCCTTACAATGGCCGTATAGGATGGCGATTGGCTAACACTGATGGTACGCAAGACAATCAATGGTGGATTGTATTGGTGGGACATCTTTTACGGAAGGTCTCCAAAAACATCTGCCGCTTTGAAGCTGTTAATACATCCCATCTTTGCTTTACTCGTCGAGTTTTTACTGCTTGTATGTATTCTTAGGTGGAGATTGCGGGCGTTGCTTGCGCATACTCAACGTGTAACTGATGCATTACGCTTTCAACTTGATTATATTACTTAGCATGTCTAAATATCAAGGGTGGATTGTATTGTATGGGGTTAATCACATACTGTTAATTATGATATTTAGTCAGTTACAGTGTGTTTCTGCTCCATGCCCCATGGAACGTTGTTGCTATAGAGAGAGGGAAAGCAATCTTGACATGCACACCAGCTTGTTATGAGATGGTCCGCGCCTCGAGATCTCATGATTTGTGGACGAGCACCTGGGGCATTACAGATTAGGAGTTGGCCTTAAGTCACATGCACCCATGTTTGTTTGATAGTAGAAAGTAGCGGCACTGTCCCGTAGCTCTTCGAACTTAACCTTGGACCATGATTCACGAGTGGTGCCGGGACCCCCAAAGCTCCAGACCAGCCGTCGCTGCGGAATTCCCGACGGGCTGAAAGCCGTGAGCGTTGTTGCATCTTATCATACTTCTCTGTTCTTCATAAACTGTATTATTAATGTTTATTTTTTCTCCGTAAGCAGTATCTTATTCTTTACTTCATTTGTCTTGTCTCTTATTTGACATTTATCCAGATCCCGAACCTGGGTCTATTATTATCGATGCAAAACAGAGATTAATTCCCAAGCCCAAACCTGTCAGCCCCATGATATCAGTTCCATCGACAACTCTTCAGGCAAGAACACAAAAGAATTGGAACAAATTTCAGTGCAATCACACCCTCAGTCTGCTTCGAGCAACAGCCATGTGCAGTAATGCCTAAAGTTCCACATTGCACTCTGCAATTCATGTTATTGCCTCTCGCTTTATAATAGTTTATCATATTTTATCTTCGCACTGACTTTAAGCTTCCATCGTGATCTTTGATCCTGTATAATTTAGATGTAAAAATATCATTGATAATAGCAGTGTCATGTTCTTAGCGAGTTGCAGGGCTGGTTATAAGTTTAGCTATTGTTGCATTAAGCAAGAGGAGAGTCTGATTTTGCGAAGCGGATTTGGGCACTTGAAGTAAGTTTTGCGAGATGTGGGCTCACAATGCAGGGAACTGGTACTGCAGAGAAAGGCACACAATTATGTGGCCTAGTCCCGCAATAACCACTAACAGTGGTATGTATTCCCTATAAGATCAAGTTTCGTGAATTGGAAAAGCTCAGCAGTGTTTTTAATGTAAGGTTAGAGGATCAACTGAAGCGCATCAATCACTGTATACAATCATCACAGTACTTTACTATATATATTAATTTAATAAAAGTTTAAATTATGCTAGAATAGCGATGGAACATTCCCAGAATATCAGCAATTGCCAGTGAGAAATGTCTCCGGTAGTTTCACCACGACTATTGCTTCTCTCTCTCGAGTCGGGTTCCTATATTCTGTTGCACTTTGACAATCAAGAAGCTTATTCAAGTATCAGACTCCCAGAATTCACCAGTTCAGGTTGAGCATTTCTCCCAAGTGGACTGAAAGTCTCAGAATGCAGCATTGTCTCAGTGTGTTTCATTCCGACTGACTAACAATTCTTTAATGCAGCACAACTCCTCTCAATTCTACTCTTTCGTTCAGCAAACTATTGGCCAGCAAATCGCATTTGACAATAGGAAACCGCACTACTCTCCGTGAAAGACGATATTTCATTCAGAAAAAAAAATGTTTTACAGACACATTACAATATTCGAATAGAAAAACAAAAAACAATAATCGGCCTGATTCTCTTACCGCCCTTCGATGCTCCCAACTAAAATTTCCACATTGCATCCACCCAGGCGATCCTTAACGCCAAAGTGATAAATGCAAAAGCCTTCCACTCCAGTAGTAAGCTTTTAACGTTGAGAGAGAGCAAACTGTCCACTAGCACTTCCAAACATTATAGTATATCTGTTATTCGTCTAAAGCTTCCATCTCCTCACCAGATAACAATACGGACAAACCAAATACAAGGATAGTCCAATCGAACCTGCATATCGCTCCTCCCTAATATCTGGGTTTCTGTACCAAAATTAGAAGAGTTCTGCAACAGCCTAAGCAAGCAACAACCTGACATATTGATACTCACAGCTTAGTACCTATCAGTCAAATTCCCAGACAAATCCATCCACATCCTTGTGTATCTCCTTTCACATCACAAGACAAACCCACCAGAGATGGCGGCACAGTGCGATACAGTCGGGAGGGAGTGACACGGGTAAGCCTCAGCATTGATTCCAGAACCCTTGAAGTCTCATGGCATCAGGTAAACAATGAGCAAGAAAATCTCCTGCTGATTACCAACTACTGCTCTACTTCAGCTGATGAATTAGTACTAATCCATGTTTCACATGTCCATCACCAAGAGTTGCTCGGTAGCAGCAGTACTGGCGAGCTGGCCGAGTCCTGAAGGAAATAGCTGCCAGACTGAGCTTCTGGCAGGTGGTGTGGAAACCCATTCGAATGAAAAATCTACTTGACCTGATCCTCATCAATCAAACTGTCGCAGGTATATCTGTCCTTGAAAGTATTGATAGCAGTGACAATCATACAGACGTGGAGACAAATTCCCGTCTTCTCACTAATGACACTTTCCATCGTATTGTGTGGCACTACCATTGTGCTAAATAGGATAGATACAGAACTGATCTAGCAGCACAAAATTGGACAGACATGAGGTGCAGTGGGCCGTTAGCAGCAGAGTATTATTTCACCACAATCTATAACATCATCGAGCGGCAGATCCCTCACTCAAGCATTTCGATCAAGCCAAAAGAGCAACCCAGTTTCAATAAGGAGTCTAGAAGAACATGCACCAGTTGCAGCACCAGGCCTCCCTCATAATGTGGTGTCAAACTGGTGAAGCTACAACAAAGGACAACATCGTTGAAGGAGCATGCTGCAGACAGAACTAACCGGTCCCTTAATCCAGGGATCAGATTAAAGCTCTGCACTCCTGTCTCACTGAGTCATGAATGGTGGTGGACAATTAGCAACTAAGGGGAGGAGTAGGATCCATGAATATCCCCATCCTCAATGATGATGGAGCCTAGCACGCAAGTGCAAAATACAAAGCTGAAGCGTTTGTAACCATCTTCAGCCAGAGGTGCCGAGTGCATGATTGATCTCAGTCTGATCCTGAGCTCCCCACCATCAGACTTGCCAGGCGTCAGCAAATTTGATTCACTCCGCGCTGTAAGAATACTGGGAAACGCTGCACTTCTCATTCATTTACATGCTAAACTGAAGAATGATCAATTCATCCTATTATTAGATGTAGAGTAACAATTTTATTCCGCAATTGTTGCACTTAAAATCATGCTTGAAAACTTACTGTGACATGCCAAGGGTGGCAATGCTTTTTGAGGTAAGATAGACTAAAATTAAAGTCTCATGGCTCCTTCTTGACCAAAATTTAAAAAAGACCTTTTCAGCATTTCTCTTAAAAGAATAGCTGCCTGTAAAACAACAATCCCAGGTTGGCAATGTTCCAGAGACTCCAGAGACCTTGGTTTTCATCCTTCAAAATTGCTTATATTCTAGAATGGTCGCAGCGGATTGGAACATAGCAAATGTTACAAAACTATTCAAGAAAAGAGGGAGAGAGCAAACAGGAAAATACAGACTAGTTAGCCTGACATCGGTCGTCGGGAAAATGCTGGAATCCATTGTTAATAAAATGGAATCACGGCACTTAGAAAATCATCACATCAATAGGCAGAGTCAACATGGTTTTGTGAAAGGGAAGTCGTGGTTGACAAATGTATTAGAATTATTTTCAGGAAGTAACTAGGAGGGCAGATAAAGGGGAAAAAGCGAATGCAGAATATTTGGATTTCCAAAAGGCATGCTATATCATCGTTATCATCATAGGCAGTTCCTCGGAATTAAGGAAAATTTGCTTCCGCTATTAGCATGAGTTCTTAGGTGGCTGCACAGTCCAATTCGAGAACCACAGTCCCTGTCAAAGGTGGGACAGATAGTCGTTGAGCGAAGGTATGGGTGGGACTGGTTTGTCTCACGCTCTTTCCACTACCTGCGCTTGGTTTCTGCATCTTCTCGGCGATGACACTCGAGGTGCTCAGCGCCCTCCCGGATGCGCTTCCTCCATTTAGGGCAGCCATTGTCCAGGATCTCCAAGGTGTCAGTGGGGATGTTGCACTTTATCAGGGAGGCTTTGAGGGTGTCCTTGTAAAGTTACTGCTGCCCACCTTTGGCTCGTTTGCTGTGAAGGAGTTCAGAGTGTAGCGCTTGCTTTGGGAGTTTCGTGTCTAGTATGTGAACTATGTGGCCTGCCCAGCGGAGCTGATCAAGTGTGGTCAGTGCTTCAATGCTGGGGATGTTGGCCTGGTCGAGGACACTAATGTTGGTGCGCCTGTCCTCCCAGGAGATTTGTAGGATCTTGTGGAGACATCGTTGGTGGTATTTCTCCAGCGACGTGAGTTGTCTACTGTACATGGTCCATGTTTCTGACCCATACAAGAGGGCGGGTATTACTACAGCCCTGTAGACCATGAGCTTGGTGGCAGTTTTGAGGGCCTGGTCTTCCTGAGGCAGCCGAAGCCTGCACTGGCGCACTGGAGGCGCTGTTGGATCTCGTCCTCAATGCCTGCTCTTGTTGCTAGGAAACTCACGAGATATGGTCCACATTGTCCAGGGCCGCGCCATGGCTCTTGATCACTGAGAAACAGTGCTATGCAGTAAGGACAGGCTGTTGGAGGACCTTTGTCTTGATGATGTTTAGCGTAAGGCCCATGCTTTCGTATATCTCAGTAAATATGTCGAATATGTCCTGGAGTTATGCCTCTGCATGTGCGCAGATGCAGGCATCGTCTGCGTTCTGTAGCTCAATGACAGAGTTTGGGGTGGTCTTGGACCTGACTAGGAGATGGCGAAGGTTGAACATGTTCCCACTGATTCTGTGGTTTAACCAACAGTAAGTAGCACAGTAAGCTTTGAAGAGAACACAACGCATCTGCAAAAGGGATATAGATATATACTAAGTAATTGGACAGTAAGGTGGCAGATGGAATATAATGTAGGGAAATACGAGGTTAGTCACATTGGTAAGCAGAGTAGAAAAATTGAATAGTTTTTAAACGGGGAGAAACGTTTAAATGTTGGTGTTGAGAGATATATAGGTGCCCTTGTGCAAGAAACACAGAAAGCTGTCATGCAGGTACAGCTAGCAATAAGGCGGACAATTGGCATGTTCTCCTTTATTGCAAGGGGGTTGGAGTATAAGAGCAAGTAAGTATTGCTGCAATTGTACAGGGCCTTGCTAAGACCACACCTGGAGAACTGTTTACAGATTTGTTTTCCTTATCTAATGAAGAATAAAGGTTCAACGAAGGTTTACTAGATTGATTCCTGGGATGGGCGGGCTGTCTTACAACGAGAGATTATGTAAAATGTGCGTATGCTATCTGCAGCTTACAAACATGAGAGATGATCTCATTGAGACATAGAAGATTCTGAAGGGGATTGCCAGTGATGCTGACCGGTTGTCTCCCCTGCCATCAATGTCTAGACCTAGGGGACACAATCTCCGGATAATGGGTAGGCCAATCAAGTCCGAGATGAGGAGGAATTTCTTCACTCAGAGGGTTGAGAATATTTGGAATTCTCTGCCCCAGAGGGATGTGGATGCTGAGTCTCAGAATATTTTCAGGCTGAGAGTGACAGATTTTTGGAGTCTAGGGAATTAAGAGATATGGCAATCGGGCAGGAAAGTGCAGTTGAAGGCGATGATCAGCCAGGATCTTACTAAACAGCGGATAAGATTTGTGGAGCTGTATGCCCTAACCTGCTTCTATTTCTTATGTTGTTATATTTATTTGATAAAGGTTACAGACTAAGTCATACTGAAGCCATAACGAAATAACTATTCACTTCCCAGGTGAGATGTATGATGGACAAGGACATTATATTTCGTTTGATTTAGACACTTTTCGGGAGTGAAATACAAATAGTGTCAGGAGAAGGAAGGGATCATGAGTGTCGTGGCCTGACAGGGACAGGCAGGATCAAAGAGTAGGTGGCGTTCCTGCAAGTGGACAGTAAAATTCAGATTTTTGTCCGTGATTGTCTTAACTGGTCCCCATAAACTTTCCGTGAAGAAAGGGCATAACAGGGGATCGCTTAGATGTTGATGTTGTGGAGGTATTGGGCTCAGTAGCTTGGGTCTATCCACAGATGGGCCAACGAGGGACGCGCTGGAGGAGGGAAGCCATGTGTGGCTCCGATCGTATGCAGAGGCTAAAGGACTCATGAACAGGCGGATTAAGGAAGACTTCATAGAGTGCATGCGAGATAGTTTCTTGCAACAATACGTTGTGGAACCAACCTGGGAGCAGATTATTTTAGATCTGGCAAAGTGAAAAGATTCTGGATTAATTAATGATCTTCTAGCGAAGGACCCTCTTGGGAAGAGTGATCGTTGAATGGTAGAAATTCAAATTCAGTTAGAGGGTGAGAAAGCTAGGTCTCAATCTAGTGCTCTGAACATAAAACAAGGTAATTACAAAGAAATGAAGGCAGAGTGGAATGGGGAAATATATTAAAGGGTAAGGCAGAAGAAAAGCAGTGGCAAACATTTAAGGTGATATTCAATAACTCTCAGAAAAGATTTATTCCAGTGAGAAAAAAAGATGCTAAAAGAAAATGAACCATCCCTGCCTATCTGAGGAAGTAAGGGATGGTATCAAATTGAAAGCAAAGGCATATGGTGCTGCGAAGGACAGTGGAAGGACAGAGGATCGCGGAATGTTTAGAAACCAGCGAACGACAACTAAAAAAATTATAAAGACAGAGAAGATAGCCTATCAGATTAAACAAGCAAGAAATATAAAAAGAGACGGTAACAAATTCTACAGGTATATAAAAGGAAGCGTGTAGCTAAAGTAAACGTTGGTCCCTCAGCGGATGAGATGGGAGTGTTAATGGGAAACAGGGAAATAACAGAGACTGTCATCAAATATTTTGTATCCGGCTTCATGGTAGAGGGCACTAAAATATCCCAATATTGAAAGCCAAGGAGATGGGGGGGAGGGGGTTTAACTTAAAACAATCACTGTCACTGTAGATAAAGTGCTCGGCGAACTAATGAGACTAAAGGTGAACAAGACCCTTGGACCGGATGGCCAGCATTCTAAGGTCTTAAGAGAGGTGGCTGCAGAGGTAGTGAATGCATCATTTGTGAACTACTAAAATTCCCTGAATGCTGGAGAGGTCACTGCAGACTGTAACACCGCAAATGTAACACCCCTTTGAAGAAATAAAGGAGACAGAAAGCAGGAAACTATAGATCAGTTAGCCTAATATTTGTTTTTGGGAAAATGCTGGGGTCCATCATCATCATCATTAAGATCATGGCTGATCTCATCATCATCATAGGCGGTCCCTCAAACGAGGATGACTTGCTTCCACATGAGTTCACAGATGTTTCAATGAAGGACACGATAGTTGAGTCTTGAACTCCAATTGAAGGGGTGGAAGATGCCTGTACATGGATTTATTTTAACGTGGGGTGGCCTTTGCACACCAGCCACCTTACGAGCTTGACAAAGCTAGGCCTTTATCCAGTGGCAAGTGTGAACCAGGACGACTGGAGATCAGGTCTGCTGCATGGACCTCGAGCACACACATATCGCAGTGTGGGTTGGCCCGTGCTGCCCCTGGACCCTCAGTTCTTCTGGGCCCCATACCCTCATTTGCCACACCTCCACCAGGATCTGGCGCTGCTCCTCCGCCATCATTAAGGAAGCAGCAGCAGGGCATTTAGTAAATCATAATGCAGTTAGTCAACATAGTTTTGTACAAGGGATATCATATTTGACAAATTTGTTGGAGTTCTTTGAGGATGTAACAAAAAGAGTGGATAAAGAGGAACCAGTTGATCTTGTGCATTTGGATTTCCAGAACGCAGTCGGTAAGATGCCACGTAAAAGTTTGTTGCACCAGATAAGCGCTCACAGGGTTGGTGGTAATATATTAGCCTGGATTGAGGATTGTTTAACCAATAGAAAACAGAGATTCGGGATAAATGGGTCATTTTCAGTTTGGCAAACTGTAATTAGTGAGGTGCCACAGAAATCAGTGCTAGGACCCCAACTATTTACAATTTATATTGATGACATGGATAAAAGGACTGAGTGTGACGTAGCGAAATTTGCTGATGATACAAAGATAGTTCGGAAAGCAAGTTGTGAGAAGAACGCAAATAATCGACAAAGGGATATTTTGGCAGGTGAACTATAATGTGGGAAAATATAATGGTATCCACTTTGGTAGGACAAATTAAAAAAAATATATATTAATTAGATGGGGAGCGATTACAAATGTTGTAGTACAGAGGGATCTGTGATCCTTGTACATGAAACGCAAAGCGTTAGCATGCAGCTACAGCAGTTCATCAGGAAGGCAAATGGAATGTTGGCCTTTATTGCAATGGGGACGGAGTATAAACCTAAGTAAGTCTGGCTCCAACTGTATATAGTTTTGTTTGCATTGGATGCATTTCAGAGCAGGTTCACGAGATTGATTCCTGAGATGAAGGGGTTGTCATATGAAGAAAGGTTGAGCAGGTTGGGCCTATTCTCATTGGAGTTGAGAAGAATTAGAGGTGATCTTACTGAAACATATATGATTCTGAGGGGGCTTGACAGGACAGAATGACAGCAGTTGTTCCCCCTCATGGGGGAATATAGAACTAGAGGGCAAAGTTTCAGAATATGGGCCACCCATTTAAACAGAAATGTGGATTCATTTCTTGTCGCAGAATGTCTCTACCCCAGAAAGCTGTGGAGGCTGGGTTTTTGAATATATTTAAAGTAGAGATAGACAGATTTTTGAATGATGAGGGAGTCCTGGGTTACAGGGAGCGGGTGGGCAAGTGGAGTTGAGGCCAGGATCAGATCAGCCACGATCTTATTGAATGGCAGAGCATGCTCGAGCAGTCAAATGATCGCCTCCTGCTACTATTTCTTATATTCTTACGTTCTTATGTTTGTTCACGGAGATCACAAACTTTTTGCAAGGGCGTAATGGGTAACAATTGATTGAGCCCTGTTCGCTACTGCACAGGTGCTGTAATGTACCAAGTCTTACTTACACTGAATAAAGTATCATTATTGTCAACATTAAAGGTAATGTAGAATCTTTCGGAATTTAGGTATGAAAGGGGTTACTGGTAGATAACCAGAAGATGAACACCATGTGATATCCCGAAATTTAAAATGCAGTAGAAAATACGTGTCCCGACAACATTCTGGCTGACTTGTGCTCCAGAACGACATCCGCCT
This sequence comes from Pristiophorus japonicus, assembly GCF_044704955.1. NCBI lineage: Eukaryota > Metazoa > Chordata > Chondrichthyes > Pristiophoridae > Pristiophorus > Pristiophorus japonicus. The sequence goes on along the minus strand of NC_091991.1, from coordinate 98,830,739 downwards.
CGAGTCACACTATTCGAGTAAAGCCAAACAGGAAAAGGGTGGCTAAAGTAAATCTTGGTCCCTTAGAGGACGAGACCGGGCAAATAGTCAAGCAGAACATGAAGATGGCAGAAACTCTGAACAAATATTTTGTATCAGGCTTTATGGTAGAGTACACTAACAATATTCCGACAATGGAAAGTTTAGGGGCTATAGGGGGGGAGGAACTGAACATAATCACAATCACTAAGGAGGTGCTTCTCAGTAAGATGATGAGTCTAAAGGCTGATAAATTTGCTGAACCTGATGGCTTGCATTCTCCAGTCTTAAAAGAATTAGCGGCAGGGATTGTGGATGCATTTGTTGTAATTTATCAAAATTCCCTGGATTCTGGGGAGATCCCAGCAGATTCAAAAACTGCAAATGTAATGCCCCTATTTAAAAAAGGAGGCAGATAAAAAGCAAGAAACTTGCTAGTTAGCCTAACATCTGTGGTTAGGAAAATGTTGGAGTCCATTATTAAACAAGCAGTAGCAGGACATTTGAAAAAGCACAATTCCTTCAGCCAGAGTCAGCATGGATTTATGAAGGCGAAATAATGTTTGACAAATTTGCTGGAGTTCTTTGAAATATAATGAACAGGGTGGATAAAGGGGAACCAGTGGATGTGGTGTATTTGGACTTCCAAAGGGCATTTGACAAGGTGCCACGTAAAAGGTTACTGCACAAGATAAAAATTCACGGGGTTTGGGGTAATATATTAGAATGGATAGAGGATTGGCTAAATAACAGAGAACAGAGAGTCGGGATAAATGGTTCATTCTCTGGTTGGCAACCAGTAACTAGTGGGGTGCCGCAGGGATCAATGATGGGACCCCAACTATTTACAATCTATATTAAAGACTTGGAAGAAGGGACTGAGTGTAAGATAGCCAAGTTTGCTGACGATACAAAGATGGGAGGAAAAGCGATGTGTGAGGAGGACACGTACAATCTGCAAAACTACCTGGACAGGCTAAGTGAGTGGGCAAAATTTTGACAGATGGAGTAAAATGTTGGAAAGTGTCAGGACATGCACTTTGGCAGAAAAAAATCAAAGAGCAAGTTGTTATTTAAATGGAGAAAGATTGCACAGTGCCGCAGTAGAGCGGGACCAGGGGATACTTGTGTATGAAACACAAAAGGATAGCATGCAGGTCCAGCAAGTGATCAGGAAGGCCAATGGTATCTTGGCATTTATTGCAAAGAGGATGGAGTATAAAAGCAGGGAAGTCTTATTACATTTATAGAACGTATTGAGGAGGCCGCACCTGGAGTACTGCATGCAGTTTTGGTTTCAATATTTAAGAAAGGATATATTGCTTTGGAGGCAGTTCAGAGAAGGTTCACGAGGTTGATTCCAGGATGAGGTTGTTGATGTATGAGGAAATGTTGTGTAGTTTGGGCCTCTTCTCATTGGAATTTCGAAGACTGAGAGGTGATCTTATCGAAACGTATAAGATTATGAGGGGGATTGACAAGGTGGATGCAGAGATGATGTTTCCACTGATGGGAGAGACTAGAACTAAAAGGAACGATCTTAGAATAAGGGACCCCCATTTAAAACTGAGATGAGGAGATATTTTTCCCTCAAAGAAATGTAAATATGTGGATTCGCTGTCTTAGAGAGCTGTGGAAGCTGGGACATTGAGCAAATTTAAGACATAAATAGACTGTTTCTTAAACGACAAGGGGATAAGGGGTTATGGGGAGCGGGCGGGGAAATGGAGCTGAGTCCATGATCAGATCCGCCATGAGCTTATTGAATGGCGCTGCAGACTTGAGGGGCCGTAAGGCCTACTCCTGTTCCTATTTCTTATGTTCTTATGTTCATGTTCTTATAAGTAATTAAGACCAGATAATTTGATTTAAAGTTTCCAGTTGATGGGTAAATGTTGGTCAGGTCACTGCGGTGATCTCCCCTGCACGCCTTTCAAATAATGCCTTAGCATTTTTATGTACATCATCGAGGACCATCAGTCACATCACAACCAAAATACTGCACTTCCAATAGAGCAGCACACACTCAGTATTGCGCTGAGGTGCCAGCATTGGTTTTGGGTTCAAGTTTCTTGGGAGGCATTTTAACCCACGACCATCTGCTCAGAAAGAGTGCTACCTTCGAGCGACTGCTGACATAGTTATGAATGGTAACCTTCAAAAGGGTGTAGGATACATATTTGGAAAAATAAAAGTTTTAGCAGCCATGATCTCATTGAATGTCGGAACAGATCTGAGGGGCCAAATGGCCTCCTCCTGTTCCTATATTGCTTTGGTTGATCGTGTTTGGGGAAGAGAAGGGTGGATGGACTAATTGGCTGCCTATTTCAAAGAGCCAACAGAGGCAAAATAGGCCGAATGAGTTCCGGCTGTGCTCTATGGTTCTATGCATCATGTGTTGTAGGTGATCTTCCACAAATCACTATCAAAGGAACGAAAGCTGAGGAAGCGCATCTGCAAGATGCGAATAAACCACCTGCTATGCGTGTGTCAGTCTGGCAGTGGAATTAAATGGTATCGATCATTTTTTTAAAGTATTAAAGGCACCATAGGTGCTATAATTATATCGGGGTAATATTATGGGTAAAAAAAGCTTCGTAAGAATACAAGTATGGGAGGAAGCTTGCAGGGAACATAAAAACTGACTGAAAAAGCTTCTATGGATATGTGAAGCGAAAAAGATTATTGAAGATAAACGTAGTTCCTTTTCGTCAGAATCAGGCGAATTTCTAATGGGGAGCAAAGAAATGGCAGACCAATTGAACAAATACTTTGGTTCTGGCTTCTCTAAATAAACTTCCAGAAATACTAGGGGTCCAAGGGTCCAGCGAGAAGGAGGAACTGAAGGGAATCCTTATTAGTCAGGAAATTACGTTTGAGAAATTGATGGTATTGAAGGGCAAAAAATCCCCAAGGTCCAAGAGGTTGCATCCCAGAGTACTTACGGAAGTGGCCCTGGAAATAGTGGATGCATTACTGGTCATTTTCCAACATTCTATTGACTCTAGATCAGTTCCTATGGGCTGGAGTGTAGCTAATGTAACACCACGTTTTAAAAAAGGAGGGAGAGAGAAAACATGGAATTATAGACCGGTTAGCCTGACATCGTTGGTGGGGAAAATGTTGGAAACAATTATTAAAGCTGAAATAGCAGAGCATTTGGAAAGCAGTGATAGGATCGGTCCAAGTCTGCATGGATTTATGAAAGGGAAATCATGATTGACAAATCTTCTCGAATTTTTTGAGGATGTACAAAGAGAACCAGGGGATGTGGTGTATTTGGACTTTCAAAAGGCTTTCAAGAGATTAGTGTGCAAAATTAAAGCACATAGTATTGGGGGAAATGTATTGACATGGATAGAGAAATGGTTGGCAGACAGGAAGCAGGGAGTCGGAATAAACGGGTCCTTTTCAGAATCGCAGGCAGTGATTAGTGTGGTGCTGCAGGGTTCAGTATTGGAACCCGAGCTATTTACAATATACATCAATGATTTAGATGAAGGAATTGAATTGAATATCTCTAAGTTTGCAGATGGCACTAAGCTGGGTGGCGGTGTGAACTGTGAGGAGGATGCTACGAGGCTGCAGATTGACTTGGACAGGTTAGGTCAGTGGGCAAATGCATGCCAGATTCAATATAATGTGGAGACATGTAATGTTATCCACTTTGGTGGAAAAAACAGGAAGGCAGAATATTACCTGAATGGTGACAGATTGGGAAACGAGGAGGTGCAACGAGACCTGGGTGTCATGGTACATCAGTCATTGAAAGTTGGCATGCAGGTACAGCAGTTGGTGAAGAAGGCAAATGTTATGTTGACCTTCATAAGCTAGAGAATTTGAGTATAGGAGCAGGGAGGTCTTACTGCAGTTGTACAGGACCTTGGTGAAGCCTCACCTGGAATATTGTGTACAGTTTGTTCTCTTAATCTGAGGTAGGACGTTCTTGCTATTGAGCGAGTGCAGCGAAGGTTCACCAGACTGATTCCCAGGATTGCAGGACTGATATTTGAGGAGAGACTGGATGGACAGGGCCTGTATTCAAAGGAGTTTAGAAGAATGAGAGTGAATCTCACTGAAACATGTAAAATTCCGATGGGATTGGACAGGTTAGAGGCAGGAAGAATTTCTCTATACTGGGGAAGTCCAGAGCCAGGGGTCACAGTCTAAGGATAAGGGGTAAGGCATATAAGCATAAGGACCAACTTCTTCACTCAGAGAATTGTTAACCAGTGGAATTCTCTACCACAGAAAGTTGTTGAGGTCAGTTCGGTAGATATATTCAAGAGAGTGTTAGATATGGCTCTTATGGCTAAAGAGGTACGGAGAGAAAGCAGGAAAGAGGTACTGAGGTCAATGATCAGCCATGATATTATTTAATCGTGGTGCAGGCTCGAAGGACCGAATGGCCTACTCCAGCAGCAATTTTCTATGTTTCTGTGTAAGAAATTTAGCAGGTCGATTATAAGTTTTAAATAACAGTGTTACTTAGTGTCCGGAGTACAGCACAGGTGAATCATCGAATGAGTCATTGTTGGAACAGAATCAATAAGGCCAATTTCAAATATAATTCATTCACATAAAATGAGAATCTGGAAGTCAGGGACACAGACACCAAGAGATAAATTAATGGGGGCTGACAGGAGTGAAGATCCGACCATGGTTGAAATAAATCAAGTGTTTAAAACAAGGCCCAGAGAGTTCCAGTGGGTGAGCACCTGGGAAAGGAGCTATGTAAAAGTTAATTATATTAATTTGAGGGACGGTGTGTCATCTTTACTAACCTGCTGGAGTTACTGAAACATATCAGCGACCTGTAGGGCAGAGGAAATGCAGTTGCAATGAACCAGTCAGATTTTAACGAAGCAGCAGACAAGGTTCCACATCTACAAAAGGTGAGGTATTATGGGATGGGACGGGAGAGCTGTCACAGCACAGACAACTAGTTGCAAAATGAAAATCGGTTATCGACAAATGGGAACCTGTTATGGACAGATGACTATTGAATTTCTGGATCATCCCTGTTGCCAGTTTATTTTCCATGTCTTCTTCAATAGAATTTCAACGGCAATAAGGGTATCGTAGAAACAAAACACAATGATTATGATGACAACAGAGGTAACATTATGAAATTACGACATTTAAAGGGCGTGAGGCGGATATTGAACCCATTCTCTCTGTGCTGGATTCTTTAATACAGCAATCAAATTCAATTCGCACTTCCTCCTCTCTGTCTACAGCTATTTACTTTCTCTGCTTCAAATATGCATCCAATTTTCCCTTAACTATTCCGTGAAGCAAAACATTCTATGTTCCAGAACATCCTTGCATAAAACAATTTCTGGTAACGTCACTGCTCATTCTCCTTGAGACCAATCTAAGATGATCACACTTTATCGCAGACAAAACAACTAGATGGAATGATCCCTCACTCTTCACTCTGCCAAACAATTCAGCATCATTAAAACATCCATTAAATCCCTAAGCGTTCGTTGCTCCAGTATAAATATTGCCAATATTTTGCCTCTCATCATCACTATATTACTGATCCATCTCAATATCCTGGTCAATCTATAACGCCCGCTCTCTGTGTATTTATTGGTTTTTCGGTCTTGAAGCTGTACCTGCTTTTCTAACGGAGCCGGCAGCAAAGCTTTGTAAAGATTCACCATCATCTGCTGATTCTTGTGATCTACTTGTGCGCCTATAAAATATACATTTCTGTTGTTTTTTTTTAGTGGAACTATCCACCTGCATTACGGTTTGTATGAATTAAGTATTTGGATCTCTACTTCTCGTTGCTCACCCTAACACTCCAGCTGCTTTCGAAGGAAGGAATGCCCCCTCTCTTTGACGTTTCTCGCAGATTGAGGCGAGATCACCGATGAACAAATTGTAACTGGGAATTAATTGTATTGGATAACAAGGAAATGGCAGAGACATTAAACAAATATTTCGAAATATCTTCACAGTAGAAGACACAAAACCTGTACCAAACATAATGGGGAACTACAGGGCTAATTAAAATCTGCAACTTAACATAATTAATATCTGCAGAGGAAAAAGTACCAGAGAAATTATTGGGACTAAAAACTGACAAATCCCCTTCAATTGATGGCCTATATCATTGGGTTCTAAAAAGAGGTAATTTCAGAGATAGTGGATGAATTGGTTGCGATCTTCCAAAATTCCTATATATATGATCCATCCCAGCGAATTGGAAGGTCGCAAATGTAACCCTGATATTCAAGAAAGGAAGGAGAGAGAAAACAGGGAACGACAGGCCAATAAGCCAAATATTAGTCGTCGGTAACAGTGTAATTACAAAATCAGAATATGATTAAGCAGAGGTGACATAGTTTTTTAAAAAGTAATTAATGCTTGAAAACATTTATTAGAGTTTTTGATGATGTAAACGGCATGGTAGATAAACAGAAACCAGTGGATGTAGTATATTTGGAATTCCAAAATGAGGTCGATAACGTGGCAGATACAAGTCTGTTACGCAAGATAACGTCACATGGAGTTATGAGTAACGTAATGGTTCGAATAAAGGATTGGTGAAAAAGCCAGAAAACAGAGAGTAGGAATTGCAGGTTATTTTCAGATTGGCATGCTGCAACCAGTGGCGTGCCACAACGATCAGTGTTTGGGTCTCAGCGACTTACAATGATTTAAATGAAGTGACCAAAGCCAATGCATCCACGTTTGCTGACGTTACAGGGCTAAGTGGAAAAGTACGATGTGAGGAGTACGCAATGAGCATACAGAAGGATATAGACAGATAAAGTGATACAGAAGTGAGGCGGAAGATTGTGCATAATGTGTGAAAATGTAAGGTTATTCGCTTTGGTGGGAAGGGTAGAAAAACAGATGGTCAATAAGTGTTTCGAAACTATTACATTTTGTTATTCAGAAAGATATTTGTTTCCTAGTACAAGAAACACAGAGACTTAGCATGAAAGTGCAGCAAGCAATTAGGATGGCGAATTGAACGTTGGTCTTCATTGCTGGAGGGTTGGAGTGCAAAAGAAAGGACATCTTGCTATAATTGCACAGGGATCTGGAGACGGCACACTGTGCAGTGTTTGGTCTCCTTTTTTAAGGAAGGCAATACTTGTCTTAGAGGCGGTGCAATGAAGGTTTGGGGATCAGGTATGAAGTTAAGTTAAGTTCGACGATCAGCCAAGAACTTGTTGAATGTCAGAGAAGACTACTAATGCTATTGCTGCTCCCAAATCTTATGTTCTTATATTCATAATAAGAAGATAATTACCAAAGATTCCTTCTGAAAATATTCAACCAAACACAGGAATAACATTAGTTTGATTTAATCTGAATTTCTGGCAGCATTTTACAGATAACCTGCACGAATTGTAAAAGATCAGAACATTAAATCAAACAGTCATTTTACATTCCTTTACTAATTAATTTGAGAGATTGATTGAGAAAGAATATTGAAAATATTATTCCTGACACTTCTATCGACAGCACAACACACGAGCACACTTCAGCTTTCTGCTGAGTGAGAGACACCAGTCAATGCACAATTTAGATCTTAAGTCTGAATCTGGGACAAAAGAGGTGAAAGTTCACAACGGTGAGACGAGTTCAAACTGTTTGCTCCATTGGAACACTGATCACGTATAAAGAGCTCGCTCTAATGTCAATGGGGAATGGTGTCTGTTAGAGAGACCGCGCCTGCCCTATTCACATCAAAATCCCAGGATAGTTAACAATGTCGGCGATAACAAGACCTTTGATTGTTTCGGCATGGAATGAAACGTCACTGATGATTTTTAAGTGGCGTACCCGAACTCAGTATCTGCAGTACAAGTTGGCTTCCTCTGATTTCCACATGTCTGACTCCACTGCTGAAATTCATCACTGGTACCTTAGAAGCCTGAAATTGAAATGTGCTAAATTTTCAGGAATAGATTAGGTTTACTTAGTGACATAAGCGTGAAAAATGAAGTAAAGCAGTCATGTTACAAATTGGAAGGCATGTTTATAGAAGAACTCTCCCATATTTCACATTAACAGAAAGAAGGAAGCTCTATGGTGGAAAAGGAGGTTGAAAGTGCGATTCAACTAAGCAGAAGCCTGCACTTGACTTGATTCTTTTAATTCTCGTTTTCTAACTAATCTCAGAATCAGTGTCCAGGGAGATGTCAGCAACTTCTTCAGCTCTTCTCTGAATTTCCTCTGGGTCGCTGCATAAATACACGGGTTTAGACAGGAACTCAGAAGTTTCAGCATAGCTCCGGTTTCAGTGGCAATATATCCAGGGTCTCTGTGGTCACCTCGGTAATAACCTGTGTTTGTCAGTCTGGTAATAACCAAACTCAGGGCAGTTGTCAGCCACAACAGCATAAAACTGACCGATATAGCGAAGAGTAAAATGATGGATTTCCTTCTGTTCTCCGTCTCTGAATCACACTCATTCTCAAACCTGTGGCCCCGGAGTCCCCTGCGGGCTCTGTTGGCCTCTAAAATACGTCTAATTGTTAAACAATTTAACAAGGCAATTAAAGTAAAAGGAAGCCATACGCCCCAGGCACTGTAAAACCAGATGAACGCTATACCTGGACGTGAGGTAAAAAAAAACACACTGGACTTGCAGCCCCACTGCACATTGTTAATTATTTGTTCAGGTTCCAATGCAAACAAAACAGGGATATTCTTTGAAAAGGTTAGGAGCGTGAAAGTTATTATAACCACGGCCGCACTTCTCTCTGTGCAATACTTTGATATAAACTTCTGGCAGCAGATAACCACAAATCTGTCAAATGTGAAGGAGACGGTGAACCAAACAGACAAATCAAGGGTGACTGTAGTCATGTATAGTATGAACATACACACGGGAGTGTGCGCCAGGAATGAATGTGGAAAGTGATAACTGAAAATATAATACAGTGATACATTGATGATCATGATCTGTAGATCTGCTGTTGCCATGGCCACCAGGTAGACAGAGATACATTTGGAAAGGCCGCAGTTTCCTCGGGAGAGAATCAGAATTGTCACCAAGTTTGCTGTAAGAAAAACAGAGGAGAGAAATAATGTTAGAGTGTCTGATTGAAATATAAAAGGAGTTACCTGTTGGGAGCATTTTACTCTATTCAATGTGATTATCAACACAGATCACTGTGAGAACAGGATTAGTGTTGGAACCAATACCTGGGAAACCAAGCCACACATTTTAATGGCCTGCTGCAGTGCTCATTCGTCACGGAGTGACAAGAAACTCCGGAATTCGGCTAAAATCCTCATGTTGAACCTTCAAAGAACAATGTAACTTCAGTAAAGTTATTGGATTAAGGTAATCGCAGCAAGTGCAGACACATGGGACACAAGATAGTTCCAGTCACTACCGACTGTGTAATGCTGACATCCGGGAAACACATTAAATGATCCAACAGGCAGTCTGAACAGGGAGACAGCTAACACCGATTAACAACAAGCAAGTTACAATGGCTCACCAAGGACACCGCCATTGGCGAGAATCGGATAGTAAATCCCCTTTACCAGTACAATAGTTGGCCGTGCCATTTTCTGTGAGACTCGATAAACTCTTCCGGAGCTGAAAGATTCTGACTGGCGCACGGCTGAGGCAATGGGAGGGATCTTATATTTATCCACACATCAGTCCTCCAGTGAGTTCATTAGGTTAACTCATATTTGGCATTAATTACAGTCAGTTAACAAATAGACTCATTAATTTGTTTTCCTTGTCTTAGAATTCAAGTTAAGGAGAATATGTAAAATTGTTATTGGAGAGTTTAACAAATGAACAATTTAAATATTCTTTACAAGTGGAAAGTGACATCTTCCAGTACTAGTGCTGACTACAGGCCTGGTGAGGGAAGCTCCCCTTGTACTAATCGCCATAACTCTGCCCATGCTTCACTTCTAGTGTACCATGCCCTCCAGAACAAGCAATGCAAACCATCCTTCAAAACTGGTGTTGAGCAGTCCTTCTGCATTAGTGGTGTCCTTATTCTTCCAGTACTACACTTACCCTACACTTATATTAGATGTGACTGTGTTCGTCCTATACTACTGCCACCAATACACTTACCCGGAAATGTCTGTCCTCCTCAGGTACTGGTAGCATGCCTATATTAGGCAATGCTCTTTCTGTAATAGCGGTATAACTACACTAACATTATGATTGACCAATGCTATCCCTCCACTGACACGAGATGTGCACAGTCTGCTTCTGCACAAGTGGTTCCCCTACACCTATACTGGAGATGACCATTTTCTTCAGTACTATTGTTAGTCTGTATTTCACCTAGATGTGACCGTGATCCTCTGGCGCTAGTGGGATGTCTACATATCCACAGAGTTCATCGTTCTATTCAGTAAGAATGATACCTCTTAAATTACACCAGTGATGACCGTTCTTCTCCTGTTACATTTGTAACCCTATACTTACACTCGAGCTCTGCACACTCCTATAGAAATAGTGGTATCACTACACTAACACTACATGCACCCATAAAATTATCTTAGAGTAGATCATGCTTTTCCAGTGCCAGTGGTATCCTATACTTACACACACTGTGAATGTTTTCCTCCTTCACTACTAGTGACCATAAACCTACTCATGTGGTAGTGGGACCCACACTTCCATTTGAAATGGCAGTCCTGCTCCGTTCATACTTGCACCGCGACAGTTACAATAGAGGTAATCCATGTTCTCCGGTGCTAGTGGTAGCTACACTTATATTCAAAGTCACCTGCCTTCTCTGTTCGTACTCGCACGGCTAGAGTTACACTAGAGGTGACCGTTTTCCTGCGGGACTAGTGCAATCATTGCACTTCCACTAGATGTGACCATCCTCCTCCAGTAATGGTGGAACAAGATATTTTACTTACTTCATGGGATGTGCTCATCACTGGCAAGGCCAGATTTTATGGTCCTCCCTGAATGACTTTGCAATGGTGGTGGTAATTTGCCTTCTTGAACCGCTGCAGTCCTTGTGGTAACGATAATCCCACAGTTTATGTGGGGAGGGAAAATCCAGGATTTTGACCCAGCGATGATGAAGTAATGGCGATATATGTCAGGGATAGGTGTGACTTGGAGGGGACCTTTGAGATGATGCGCCTGGGGCCCTTGTCCTTCTAGCTGCTAGAGGTCACGCGTTTGAGAGGTGCTTTCGAAAATATCTTGACCAGCTGCTGCAGCACACCATGTAGATAGTACACACAATGCACGAGTAGGGAAATGAGTCAATGTTTAACTTGTTGAATGGTGTGCCAATCAAACAAGCTTATTTTTGATGAATGATATCGAGCTTCTTGAGTGTTGTTGAAGCTGCACTTATGGTGGCAAGTGGAGACTATTTTACCACACCTTTGAATTGTGCCTTGTAGATGGTGGAAAGGATTTGAGGCCATTCGAGCCCGCTCCACCATTCAATAAGATCATAGAAACACAGAAAATAGGTGAAGGAGTAGGAGATTCAGCTCTTCGAGCCTGCACCATAATTCAACATTATTATGACTGATCATGCAACTTCAGTACCCCACTCCTGCCTTCTCGCAATACCCCTAATCCCTTTAGCCGTAAGGCCCACATCTAACTCCCTTTTGAATATATCCAACGAACTGGACTCAACAACGTTCTGTGGTAGAGAATTCCATCGGTTCTCATTTCTCTGGGTGAAAAAGTTTCACATCATCTCTGTCCTATATGGCTTACTCTTATCCTTAGACTGTAACCACTGGTTCTGGACTGCCCCATCATCGGGAACATTCTTCCTGCATCTAACCTGTCCAATTCCGTCAGATTTTTGTTAGTTTCTCTGAGATCCCTTCTCATTCTTCTCAATACCAGTGAATATCAGCCTAGTCCATCCAGTCTTTCTTCATATATCAGTCCTGCCATCCCGGGAATCATTCCAGTGAACCGTCTCTGCACTCCATCAATAGCAAGAATGTCCTTCCACAGATTAGGAGACCAAAACTGCACATAATTTTTAAGGTGTGGTCTCACCAAGGCCCTGTACAACTGCAGCAAGACCTCCTTACTCCGATACTCAAATCCTCTCGCTATGAAGGCCAACATGCCATTTGCTTTCTTAATTGCCTGCTGTATCTGCATGCCTACTTTCAATGACTGATGTACCATCTCACCTAGGTCTCGTTGCACCTCCCCTTTTACTAATCCGTCAGCATTCAGATAATAATCTGCCTTCCTGTTTTTGCAACCTGCATTTGTTATGCATTTGCTGACTCACCTAACCTGTCCAAGTCACCCTGCAGCCGCTTAGCATCCTCCTCACAGCTCATACTGCCACCCAATTTAGTGTCATCTGTAAATTTGGAGATAATATATTCAATTCCTTCATCTAAATCATTAATATATATTGTAAATAGCTGGGGTCACAGCACTGAACCTTGCAGTACCCCACTAGTCACTGCCTGCCATTCTGAAAAGGACCCGTTTATACCTACTCCTCCTTTCCTAACTGCCAAGCAGTTCCGTATCTACATCGAAATATTACCCCCAATAACATGTGCTTTAATTTTGGACACTAATCTCTTGTGTGGGATCCTTGTCAAAAGCCTTTTGAAATTCTAAATACACGACATTCACTGGTTCTTCCTTATCTACTCTACTAGTTACATCCTCAAAAAATTCTAGATTTGTCAAGCATCATTTCCTTTTTATAATCCATGCTGACTTGGACCAATCCTGTCACTGTTTTCCAAATGCGCTGCTATTATATATTCACTAATTGATTCCAGCACTTTCCCCACTACCAATGTCAGGCTAACCAGTCAAAAATTCACTGTCTTCTCTCTTTCTACTTTTTTAAAAAGTTGGGATGCATTAGTTATCCTCCAATCCATAGAAACTGAGCCAGAGTCCATGGAATGTTGGAAAGTGACCACTTCTTTAAGTACTCTGGGATGCATACTATCAGGCCCTGGGGATTTATCAGTCTTCAATCCCATCAATTTCCCTAACACCATTTCCGACCTAATAAGGATCTCCCTCAGTTCCCTCAGTTCCTCCTTCTCGCTAGACCCTCGGTTCTCTCGTACTTTCGGGAGGTTATTTGTTGTTCAATTATTCTTGCTTGTTCAATTGTTCTGCCATTTCCTTGTTCCCCAATATGAATTCACCTGATTCTGACTGCAAAGGACCTACAGTAATCTTAACTAATCTTTTTCTCTTCACATATCTACAGAAGCTTTTGCAGTCAGTTGTTATGCTCTCTGCAAGCTTAATCTCATACTCTATTTCACCCCTCCTAATAAAATCATTAGTCCTCCTCTGCTGAGTTTTAAATTTCTCCCAGTCCTCAGGTTTGCTGCTTTTTCTGGTCAATTTAGATGCCTCTTCCTTGGATTTAACACTATCTCTAATTTTCCTTGTTAGCCACGGTTGAGCCACCTTCCCCATTTTACTTTTACGCCAGACAAGGATGTACAATTGTTGTATTTCATCGATGGGATCTTTTAATGTCTGCCATTACCTATCGACCATCAACCCTTTAAGTATAATTCGCTAGTCTATCCTAGCTAATTCAGGACTCATACCATCGAAGTTACCTTTCTTTAAGTTCAGGATCCTGTGTCACTCTCCATCTTAATGAAGAATTCTACCATATTATGGTCACTGTTCCCCAAGGGGCCTCACACGATACGTTAGCTAATTAATCCTCTCTCATTACACAAGAGCCAGTCTGGGATGGCCTGCTCTGTAGTTGGTTCCTCGACATATTGGCCTGGAAAACTATCCCTTATACACTCCAGGAAATCGTCCTCCAAAGTACTGCTACCAGTATGGTGAGCCCAATCTATATGTAGATTAAAGTCACCCATGATAATTGTGGTACCTTTATTGCTCGCATCCCGAACTTCTTGCTTGATGACATCCCCAACCTCACTACTACTCTCTGGTGTTCTGTACACAACTCTCACTACGTTTTCTGCCCAATAGTGTTTCGCAGCTCTAGCCCGATAGATTGCACATCATCCAAGCTAATGTCATTCCTTTCTATTGCGTTTATCTGCTCTTTAATTAGTAACACTTCTCCTCCTCCTTTTCCGTTCTGTCTCTCCATCCTGAATATTGAATACACCTGGATGTTGAGTTCCCAGCCTTGGTCACCCTGGAGCCACGTCTCAATAATCTCAATTACATCATATCCGTTAACAGCTATCTGCTCAGTTAATTCATCCACCTTATTATGAATGCTTACACATTGAGACTCAGAGCCTTCGGCCTTGTTTCTTTTGGCACTCTTTGTCCTTTTAGATTTATGTTGTAATGTGGCCCTTTTTGCATTTTGCCCTTAATTTCTCTGCCTTCCACTCTTTTTTTTCTCCTTCATACCATTAGCTTCTACACTCTTTTTACTTCCCTCTCCCTGCCTGCATAGATTCCCATAACTCTGCCATATTAGTGTAAACCCTCCCCAATAGCACTAGCAAACACTCTCGGACATCAGTTCTGGTCCAGCCCAGGTGCAGTTCTTCCGGTTTGTACTGGTCCCACCACCCCCAGAACCGGCTCCAATGTCCCAGGGATTTGAATCCCTTCCCCTTGCACCATTCCTGAAGTCATGTATGCATCTGAACTATCCTTACTAGCACGTGGCACTGGTAGAAATCTTGAGATTACTACCTTTGAGGTCCTACTTTTGAATTTAACTCCTAGCTCTCTACATTCAGCTTGCAGGACCTCATCCCATTTTTACCTCTATCGTTGGTACCGATATGCACCACGACAGCTGGCTGTTCACCCTCCCCCTCCAGAATGCCCTGCAGCCAATGCGAGACATGCTTGCCCCTTGCACCAGAGAGGCAACATACCATCCTGGAGTCTCGTTTGCGGCCGCAGAACCGCCTATCTATTCCGCTTACAATAGAATCACCTATCACTATCGCTCTCCCACTCTTTTTCCTGACTTCCTGCGCAGTAGAGTCACCCCTGGTGCCATGAACTTGGCTGCTGCTGCCTTCCCCTGATGAGCCACATCCATCAACAGTATCCAAAACAGGATATCTGTTTTGGAGGGAGGTGACCGCAGGCGATCCCTGCACGACCTTCCTTCCCTTGCTCTTCCTGTTGGTCACTCATTCCCTATCTGCCAATGTAGTCTTTATCTGCGGTGTGATCAGCTCACTAAACGTGCTATCCACGATGTCCTCAGCATCGCGGATGCTCCAGAGTGAATCCATGCGCAGCTCCAGTGCTGCAATGCGGTCTGTCAGGAGCTGCAGCTGGACACACTTCCTGCACACAAACTGGAAGTGTCCCTGATTTCCCACATAGCACAGGAGGCGCATGACATGGGTCTGGGCTCTCCGGCCATGACTTAGCCCTTAAATTAACTTAATTTGGCAACAACGCCAAAGGTTTCCTACTGATAAGAAAAGAAAAAGTAAAAGTTAAAAAAAAATTCTCACCAATCAACCAGCCAATCATTGCCCGCTTGGCTGTGACGTCACACTTCGATTTCGTTTTTCTTCTATTTTGCCTTTTGTCTCTGCACCAGCTAGCTGGTCCCACTGTTGATCCTCCGACTGCCGCTGGCCTTTTATAGGCCGCGAGCCTCGCACTCCCGCTGGCTCCTCCTGACTGCTGCCCCTCCGACTGTCATTGGTCATTCACATTCCAACCCGATCTCCAAATCCCTTGATTCCCCAGGTCTTACTGCATGTGTGCATGGACTGTTTCATTATCTGAGGAGTTGTGAATGTAACGGAACACTGTGCAGTTATCAGTGAACCTCCCAACTTCTGATCTTATGATGAAGGGACTATCACTGACGAAGCAGATGAAGAAGGATGGGCCTAGGACAGTGCTCTGGGGAACTCCTGAAGCGATGTCCTGGGGCTGTGGTGAATTCCCTCCAAGAACAAAAACTATCTTTCTTTCTGCTCGGTGTGACTCCAGCGAGTGAATATTTTTTAAAACTTATTCCCATTGACTTCAGTTTCATTAGGGGTCCTTGATGGCTCAATCGGTGAAATGCAGCCTTGTTGTCAAGTCCACTCTCACCTCACTTCTGGAATTCAGCTCTTATCTGCATGTTTGGGCCAAGGATGTTATCCTGGCAGAACCCAACCAGAGCATCGTGAGCAAGGTATTGTGAGTTAGTGTCGCATGATGGTCCTCCTGTTTGTTGACAGGTTGTACTTGGGCAGCTTTCTACATTTCGGGTAGATGCCAGTGTTGCAGCTGTATTCGAAGAGCTTGGCTTGCGGCCCAGGTAGTTCTGGAGCACAGGTCTTCAGCAGCACAGCCGGGGTATTTTATGTTGTCAGGGGCCATAGCCTTTGCTGTATCCTTGAAATCACGTCATATAATAATTGGATGGAGACTGGCATCTGTGAAGATGGGTATCTCAGGAGGAGTCAGAGATGGATCATCCACAGAGTACTACTGACTGCAGATCATTGCAAAAATTCCAACCTTGCCTTTTGCACGCACCTGCTGGGCTCCACCATCATTGAGGATGGGCATGATTATGGATCCTTCTCCTCCCGTTAGTTGCTGAATTTTCCACCATCATTCAATTGCATAAGAGGTGACAGTACGGAACGTGCACTGGGGAAGGCTTGCGCTGATTTTCCGATGGTCGAAAACTTGAGCAACCGCGCTGCCAACTTTAAAAAATGGAAGTTGAATTTAGTTGGAATTTCCCGCTCTACCGTCTGTAGTTCGACTCACAAAACCCATCAAAGACAAGCTGCTTGTTGCTAGGTGGCAGTTGAAAGGAGCGATATCTATTGGATCCACTTAATTAGTATTGTGTACGTGGGGAAACACCCTATATTACAGCGCAGTGTTACTTGAGGCACTGACTGCTGTTACATTTCTGCCACGGCGATGGCAATGAAGTTCTTGCACCTGTCAGTAGCCAAGCATAGAATGCTCGAGGTGACATTCACTGGCAAGTTCAACCTCCTCCCCTTGGGCTTGGACCATGCCCTCAATACCATGAATCAGGCGGTCCTTTGTTGTATTTCACACAGTTAGAAGAAGATGAAGGTAAGATGAATGTGGAGGCACAGTGTGAAACCTGCATCCTATGACACTGCTGAGATCCAGAGAGTTTCACAAACTACAACCTGCCTCGGCCATCTCATTGCTCCAGCAAGATCAGCATCAGATTTCATGCTCCGTCACTACCTGAGGCGGGATCCCAATATCGGGTTGTAAGTGGGCCAATTGCCGTTGCGAGACATTGCATTTGGGAAACTGACGAAAACTCTGCCGGGGCCATGGCTGCGTCACAGAGCAGGGCAAATGTACCAGTCTCGGTGTATGTACCAGTATCTGCATGCATGTGAGCCAAGGAATTACATCCATCTGCCGGGATAGATGTCTTCCACACTCGGGAGTAAAGTACCGACTGCATAGAGCGCACAGAACAAAACAGGCTGAGGAAGATCCGAATGGAACTACTGAAGTCGCCTACTATTGCATCTATTCCTTTTCTTCTCTGCGCACCGCCCAGGCAATCCGTTGTGCCCGAGCTCTAAAAGGGCTCATCAGCCCTCCGTGTGTTTCCTTGCCGGTCGATCACTGCCGTTGAGTCGGAAAAGCGGGTCGCCATCTGTAGGCTCATTGTTTACTGTAAGATTGGTAGTTTAGAGCATTAATTTTGCCGCACACTACATAATCCCAGCCCGATGGCCACCGAATCCATGCCCATTTATGTTTTCTGCTTGGACTACAGGGAACCCAACGACGTTTTGTTTTGAGTTTTGTGCATCCACTGATAGTGGGCAGGTTGTAGTGACAGAATTGGGCACGTTACATGACTACATTGAATTGACCAATAAAACTGGGGCTCGCATTTTCTAACCACTATCCGGAGTTTCACTTTAAACTCATTCTTTCATTCTGGCAGGTGAATCACTTCCGTTGTTTTTACAGAGCAGATGAATATTCAGCATAACACCGCAAACTGCTGCTGGCCTCGTACAAAGCGGGAATGTTCTTCACATCTGGATCATTCCCATCAAAGGGGAGTGTTCTCCCCATCTGGACTATTTCCTCAAAGGGGGAGTGTTCTGCACATCGTGAGCCTTCCCATCAAAGGGGAGTGTTCTTCACATCTGGCACATTTTCATCAAAGCGGGAGAGTTTTTCACATCTGGATCATTCCCATTAAAGGGGGAGTGTTCTCCACATGTGGATCAATCCCATCAAAGGAGGATTGTTCTTCACATCTAGTTCATTCGATCAAAGTGGGAGTGTTCTCCACATCTGGATCATTCCCATCAAATGGCGAGTTTATTCACATGTGGATCATTCCCATTAAAGGGGGAGTGTTCGCCATATCTGGATCATTCCCATCAGGTGGGGAGTGTTCTTCACATCTGGATCATTCCCATCACATGGGGAGTGTTCTCCACATCTGGATCATTCCCATCAAAGGGGAAGTGTTCTCCACATGTGGATCAATCCCATCAAAGGAAGATTGTTCTTCACATCTAGTTCATTCGATCAAAGTGGGAGAGCTCTCCACATCTGGATCATTTCCATCAAATGGTGAGTGTATCCACATGTGGATCATTCCCATTAAAGGGGGAGTGTTCGCCATATCTGGATCATTCCCATCAGATGGGGAGTGTTCTCCACATTTGGATCATTCCCATTAAAGGGGGCGTATTCTGCACATGTGGATCATTCCCATTAAAGGGCGAATGTTCTCCATATCTGGATAATTCCCATCAAAGGGGGGGGGGTGTTCTTCACATCGGGATCATTCCCATCAAAAGGAAAGTGTTCTCCACATGTGGATCATCCCCATCAAAGTGGGTGTGTTCTTCACATCGGGATCATTCCCATCAAACGAGGAGTGTTCTTCACATCTGGATCATTCCCATCAAAGGGGGAGTGTTCTCCACAGCTGGATCATTCCCATCAAAGGGGCAGTGTTCTTCACATCTGGATCATTCCCATTAAAGGGGGAGTGTTCTGCACATGTGGGTCATTCCCAACAAAGGGGGAGTATCCTCCACATGTGGATCCTTCCCATCACTCTCCTGTCTGTGATCAGGGCTTTCATCCCTCTGGTGTTCAAACGGGGGTTTATTCTCGTTCAGAAACGTAGATAATCTGGACTGTGGAATACGAATGTGAGGTGTCACGTCTCTCCCTCTTGGTTATATCATTACTGCAACCCTTTTAGGAGTCGCTACATTCTGTCATCTCTGCAGCACAGATCGTGTTCGGCCCGGCATGGTGAACTCTGTAGGGAGCAGTAGACAGCCCATTCGATCAGTAGAGTCACTTAGCGGTGGCAACCTGTGCCCCAATGCTGATTACAGCTGAACGCATTTTGACTCGGGATTTGATTCATTCCTTTCCTGAAACAGTAGACCATGATGATCAGCGGTTCAGTGCCATTAACAGAATCAGTACAGCCCAAACACACTGACCATTGTAAATAGACCTAACCCCCTAGATACATGTGGAAGAGGGGAATGTCTAGGCTGATTTGCTCATTACAAGACAATTAACAATACAAGTCCAACCGTACTGATCAGTGGAAATGGACCGAATGGTCCAGAAGAGGTCTATCAAGATTGGCCTGCTGATTATAATAGATTGATTGCTGCAGCCCATTGCCATTCACCCCGATCACTACAAATAGATTGAGTCCCCGAGATACATGTGGCTGAGGAAATTGGTCAAGATGGACAGCTGATTGCAACAACAACCTTCTATTATGTACACATTTAAATTGATACAAGTCCAAAGCCATTTCACATGAGCGTAATGAGACAAAGAAGGATAACAAACCGAAGAAGGACAGATGACCAAAAGCTTGGTCAGTGGTAGGTTTTCAGGAGACTCTGAAAGGACAGGAGAAATGGAGATGTGTAAGGAGGGAATTCCAGAGTTCCAGGCCTAGACAGCTGAAGGCACGGCTGAAAATGGCGGGGTGAAGAAAGTTGGAAATGCACATGAGGCCAGAAAATGAGAAATGCCCTGTTCTAGGAGGATTGTACTGCTTGATGAGAGATAGGGAGTGGCGAAGACATGGAGAGATTTGAATATGGGGATAAAAATTTTAAATCTACACGTTGCTGCAACGGGTGCCAAAGTAACTCAAGGTTAAGAGGGTGAAGGAGATTTGATTCGAATTAGGTTATGGGCATAAATCTTTATGCGAGCTGAATTTTATTGAGGGTGAAAGGCAGGAGTCAGGACAGGATGCCATTGGATAAGTCAAGTCTGGTGGTGGCAAAATCTTGGAGGATTTTACTGGCAGAAGGGGCAGAGCTGGGCGATATTATGCAGTATTTGCATTAGATCTGTGGTTAAAATGCGACGCTGATGATGTCAACAGTATTTTTCAGCATGAAACATTGGCCGAGGAAGGAGATGGAATCGATCAAAAGCCAATGCAATCAGTCTGCCCAATAGTTAAATGAAGATTAATCTGTTTCATATGTCACTGGATGTCCAACAAGTACTTCGACAACACAAAGGTAGTGGAAGAGTCGAGAGAGATAGTGGTGAGGTAGTGATGCCTGTGGTCTCAATACACGTGGAATCTGAAGTTGTGTTTGCAGATGTTGTCGCCAAAGACAACATATAGATGAGAAATAGCAGGATGAAAGATATAACTTTTGGGTACTCCCGAGGTAACTGTGTGAGAGTGCGAGGATAAAGCACTGCAGGATATTCTCTGCCTCTGACTGCAAAGATAAGTCTAGAACAAAGCGGGAGCAGTCCCACTGAGCTCTAAGATGGAGGAGAGGAGTTGGAGGAGGGTGGTCTGGTCAAAAAGAATGAGCAGGGATAGTGTATCACAATCACATAGGATGTCTTTTGTGACTTCGATAAGGGCCAATTCAGTGCTGTGGCATGGGCATCAACCTAATTGAAGAGATTCAAATGTGAAGTTGCGGGAAAGATAGGTACTGATTTGGGAGGCATCAATATGTTCTATGACTTTTGAGAGGAATAGGAGTTTGGAGTTGGTGCCATGGTTGGAAAAGAGATGAGTCAATGAGGAGTTGTTTGGAGATGGATGAGGATGGGAGATTTCAAAGAGAGGGCGGCAGTATGAGAGCAGAGGTAAACGTATTCAGCTAACATTGGTGCTGGCAACGAAAGGTGGACTCTTAGCCGTTTGTTGGGAATAGAGTAGAGAGAGAACGAGGTAAATTACGTCGGTAAAATTAGCTCGGAGTGGGCACAGTGGGAAGTAAAGATGTTTGGGGTAATCACGACAATACAATAACTTTTTAATTACAAAAGCATGACATGTAAATTTAGGTGAAAACAGCAAGTGTTTAATTAGAATAAGAACATAAGAACATCAGAAATAGGAACAAGAGAAGGCCATACGGCCCTCCGAGCCTGCTCCGCCATTTAATAAAATCATAGCTGATCATCGATCCAACTTTCCAACCAGATCTCCATATCCCTTGATTCCCCTAGACCTCCAAAATCTAATTATCACAGCCTTGAATATCTTGGGAGATTCAGCTATCACAGCCCTCTGAGCCAAAGAACTCCAAAGATTCACAACCCTCTGAGTGATGTAATTCCTCCTCCATATCTTTCTGAGATGACCTACCCATTATCCTGAGATTGTGCCCCTTGCATCCAGATACAGCAGGCACGGGAATCAACCTCTCAGCATCTACCCTGTGAATCCCTTTCAGAACCTAATGTTTAATGGAGATCACCTCTCATTCTTCTAAATTCCAGAAAGTATAGGCCCATTCTGCACAATCTCTCATCATAACACAACCCTCTCAATCTCAGAAACCATATGTTGTGAACTCCGTTGCACCTCCGCCAAGGCAAGTATATCCTTCTTTAGATAAGGAGACCACAACATGCACATTACTCCAGGTGTGGTCTCGCCAAGGCCCTGCACAATTTGAACAAGACTTCCTTACTCTTATACTCCAAGCCCCTTGCAATAAATGACAATATATCATTTGTCTTCGGTATTGCTTGTTTTACCTGCATGCTTGGTTTATTGTTTCTTGCACAAGGACATCCAAATCTCTCTGAACACCAATATTGAAAAGTTTATGTTTTTTTATTCTTCCTACCAAAGTGAATAACTGCACATTTCCTCATATTATGCACCATCTGCCACCTTACTGCCAACTCACTTTGTCTATTTATATACCTTTGCAGACACAGTGTATTCTCTTTGCAGCTTAGAAACATAGAAATTTACAGTGCAGAAGAATGCCATTTTGGCTCATCGTGTCCATAGCGGCCGATAAAGTGCCACTTGGTACTCGGTCAGCAGCCCTGTAGTATACATACAAATCTATGAACAATGAACACTGGTGGAAAGGTAAAGAGCACCCAGCCTACCCAGTCCGCCTGACACACCTGCGCTATGCCTTAAATTGAAACATTCTACACTCCGTCCCAACCGGAGCCATATGATCTTTTGGAAGACGCAAAAATCTGAAAAAAACCAGGCCAATTGGGGAATAAAGTCTTAAAGATTTCCTCTCAGATCTATCCAGGCGATCAAAACTAGTCCAGCAGATCACCCTGGCTGTTTAATATTCTTGCTAGTAATTACCATTATATCTGCGCCATCCAACAAAAGGTCATCCAGTCTAATCCCAATTGCCAGCTCTAGCTCCGTAACCCTGCAGGTTACTGCACTTTAAGTGCCCATCCCACCATCTCTTAAAAGTGCTGAGGGTTTCTGCATCAATCACCCTTCCATGCAGCAAGTGCCAGATCCTCACAACCCTCTGCATGAAGACTCCTCCCTACCCCTCAAATCCCATCTAAACCAACCACCTTTAAACTATGCCCCCTCGTAAAAGATCCCTCCACCAATGGAAATAGGCCCCTGCTATCCACGATGTCCAGGCCCCTCAAAATGAGGTACACCTCAATGAGGTCTCCTCTCAACCTTCTATGCTCCAATGAGAACAAACCCAGCCTATGCAGTCTGTACTCATAGCTAACATTCTCCATTCCAGGCAGCATCCTAGTAAATCTCCTCTGCACCCGCTCAAGAGCAATCACATCCTTCCTATAATAGGCCACCAGAACTGCACGCAGTACTCCAATAGTGGTCTAACCAGTGTATTATACAATTTATCCATAACCTCCCTGCTCTTCTATTCTAAGCCTTGGCGAATAAAGGCAAGCATTAGTATGCCTTCTTAACCACCTTATCCACCAGGCCTGCTACTTTAAGGTATCTGTGGACAAGCACTCCAAGGTCCCTTTGTTCATCTACATAATTAAGTGGCCTACCACTGAATGTGTATACCCATTCTTTATTAGCCTTCCGAAAGTGCGTTATCTCACACATTCCGAATTAAATTCCATTTGCCTCTGCTCTTCCCACCTGAACAATAGATTGATATCCTCCTGAGAACATGATATTACTCTTCATTATCAACCACACTGCCAATTATTCTGTCACCTGCAAACTTCTTAATCATACTCCCTGTATTCAAATCTAAATTATTGATATATACCACAAAATCCAAGGGACCCAGGACTGAGCCCTACGGAACCCCACTGGGAACATCCTTCCAGTCAGAAAAACAGTTATTAACCATTGCACTTTGCTACCTAATTCCAAGCCAATTTTGGAACCAACTAGCCACTATGTCTTGGATCCCATGGGAATTAATCGTAGTGACCAGTCTACCATGTGGGACCTTATCAAAAGTTTGTTGAAGTCCATATACACTACATCGTACACTCTACCCTCATCGATCTTCTTGGTTAACTCCTCAAAAATGTAATCAGGTTAGTCAAGCACGATCTTCCCTTAACAAATCCGTGCTGACAGCCCCTAATTAATATTTGCATTTCCAAAGGTAGGTTTTTCCTGTCTTTCAGGATGTTTTCCAAAAATACTCCCACCACGGAGCTGAGGATGACAGGCATTTAATTACTCGGCCTATGCCTTTCCCGCTTCTTAAACAAGGGTACTACATTAACAGTCCTCCAGTGCTCAGGCATCATCCCAAATCCAAAGAGGACTGGAAAATGATGGCCAAGGCCTCTGTTATTTCTTCTTTTATTTCGCACAACACCCTGGGATGCAGTTCTTCCGGGCCTGGGGAATTATCTACTTTCAAATCTGCGAAAACCCTTACTACCTCCTCTCTCACTATCTTTATTTAA
Organism: Pristiophorus japonicus; assembly: GCF_044704955.1. Lineage (NCBI taxonomy): Eukaryota > Metazoa > Chordata > Chondrichthyes > Pristiophoridae > Pristiophorus > Pristiophorus japonicus. The sequence goes on along the minus strand of NC_091991.1, from coordinate 98,806,588 downwards.
TGCAGAATTTCACACTCCTCCTCAATAGCAGTATCTGCATTGCCCCTTTCGTTTGTGAAAACCGACGCAAAGTATTCATTTGAACTAATAGTAACATCATTCACCTCCTCACAATTATTACTCTCATTGTCTCTAATAGGCGCTACCCTATCTTTAGTTACCCTCTTGCTCTTAATAAATTTCGAGAATCTGTTTGGGTTTTCCTTCATTAAACTAGCCAATAATATTTCATGCTCTCTCTTACCATTCCTAATATCCCTTTTAATTTAACCACTTAACTTTCTATATTCCTCCAAAGATGCTATAGTGTTTAGCCATCTGTATATGACATAAGCTTCCCCTTTTTCTTTTCCCTCCCCTGTAAGAACTTCGACATCCTCTAGAATGTTTATTCCCTCCTTTTTTTGTTAAGGGCACATGTTTGGCCTGAGGCTTCCGGATGTCCTTGAATGCCTCCCACTGTTCCGACACTATTTTACCCAAAAGTAGCTGTTTCCAGTACATTGTGGCCAAATCGCTTCTCAACTTAGCAAAGTTAGCTTTTCCCCCATTTGGGACTTTTATTCCTATTCTATCCTTGTCCTTATCCATAACTACCTTGAATATGGCTGAATTATTGTCGCTAGCACCCAAGTGCTCTCCCTCTGATACCCCTTGCATCTGCCCAGTTTCATACAACAGAACGAAATCCTGAACCGCCTCTTAAGCTGTTAGGCTTGTTACATACTGACTAAAAATGATCTTGCATGAGTTTTAGGAATTCCGCATCCTCTCTACCCTTCACAATACATTTGTCCCAATCAATATTAGGATTGTTGAAATTCCCTTCTATTACTGCCCTGTGGTCATTGTGGGGGAGAATTCCTGTCTTCACATTGAGAACATGTGGATGCCACAAAACAGCCATCGTGTTGAGTGGCACGACCACCGTGCAAAATGTGGTAGATTCAGACCAGATCTAACTGCTCAAAACAGAGCATTCATGAGGAGCTGAGGGCCATCACCAGCAACAGAATTTTATTCCTCCACAATCTGTAACATCATGAACCGGCATATCCCTCACACTACAATTACCATAAAGCCAAGGGAACCAACACTTGTCCAATGAAGAGAGTGGAAGAGCATGCCAGGAGCAGCACCAGGTGGACCTAAAAATGAGGTGTCAACAGGCCGAATCTGCAACATGCATGTTAACCAGTCGAAGCAGCAAGCTTTTGACAAGGCTAAGCGATCTCAATACCAACGGATCAGATTAAAGCGCTGCAGTCTTGCCACATCCAGTCGGGAATGGTGGTGGGCTATTAATCAACTAACGGGAGGAGGAGGCTCCATGAATAAACACCATCCTCAATCATGGCGGAGCCATGTGTGTGCAGAATTAAAGGTTAAAGCGTTTACAACAATCTTCAGCCAAAAGAACCGTGTGAATAATCCATATCGGCCTCCACCTGCGGTTCCCATCATCACAGAAGCCAGATTCTGCCAATTCGACTCACTCCATGTTATATTGTGAAACGGTCGTACATACTGGATGCAGTAAATTCGATGTGTCCCGACAACATCCTGGCTGTCATGCTGAAGACTTGCGCTTCAGCAGTAGCCGTGCCTCCAGCCCAGCTGCTGCAGTACATCTTTCTGTAAACTGTCCGATCAAAAACATCTAGGTTAGGTACTGTGTGTATTACATAGAGAGTAAATGTCCTTGAACAAATATCCATCATACATTGCACGGACAGCACCGGCTAGCTCTCTCTATACTGTCCCATCATGCACGCAAAGGGCAGGAGCAGCATGGGTCAGATAAAGAGCCTTGACGCTGTTACATCAGACGCTCGCATGAAAAGTATAGCACAGGTTGGATAGCATTTAAATGTCCCTGAACAGTGTTCCTGCAAAACTTCCACGGCAGGTACAGCTTGGGTTAATTATGGGTCATAGCTCTTTCTACACTGTCGAAACAAAACTCGCATTGTAATTAGACAGGTGTTAGATAACATGGCAAAACTCGTAAGCGCAGTCAATTCAGATACTGCTTTTGGCCAATGTAGCATACAGCTCATCTGACACAACTAATGAAGCACACCATTTCACATACAGCTTTTTATGTGAGATCAAGCATTCTAAGGTAAATCATAGAATCATGGTATCATTCAAATTTACAGCATGGAAGGAGAACATTTCAGCCAATGGTGTCTGCACCGGCCGACCTAGGCTATCAATCCAAATCCCATTTTCCAGATCTTGGTCCTTATCCTTGTAAGTTACGGCATGTTAATTGCACATCTAAGTGTATTTTAAATGTGGTGAAGATTTCTGCCTCTACTTCCCTTTCAAGCTCCAGAGCTCCACCACCTTCTGGGTGAGGATATGTCCCCTCGTATCTCCTCCAAACAATCTGTCAATTACTTTAAATATATACCACCTGGTTGTTGAGCAATCTGTCAAGGGAAACAGGTCCTCCCAATCCATTCTATACAGGCCACTCATAACTTTACACTCCTCAAACAGGTCTTCCATTAGCCTGCTCTGTTTCAAAGAAAACAGATCCAGAATCTCCAATCGTTCCTCATAGCCAAAATTCTCAAATCCAGGCAACATTCTTATAATTCCTGTCCGCAGCCTTCCCAAAGCTATCATATATTTAACGTAGTGTGGTGACCTCAACTGCACATAGTACTCCAGCTGTGGACTAACCAGTGTTTTATACAGTTCAAGCATAACGTCCTTGCTCTTGTATTCCATGTCTCAACTAATACAGGCAGGTATTCCATATGCCTTCTTAAACACTTTATTTATCTGGCCTGCTACCTTCAGGGATCTGTGGACCTGCAATTAAGGTCCTTTTTTTACCTCTACCATTTTCAGTGACGTACTATTTAATGTGTATTCCCTTGTCTTATTAGACCTTCATATCATCCTGCCGTCCACAGCTTTCTTCTTCATCATCAACCACACAGCTTATTTTAGTGTCAGAAGAACATAAGAAATATGAACAAGAGTAGGCCATACGGCCCCTCGAGCCTGCTACGCCATTCAATAAGATCATGACTGATGTGATCATGGGCTCAGCTCCAATTCCCCGCCCACTCCCCATAACCCCTTATCCCCTTATCGTTTAAGAAACTGTCTCTTTCTCTCTTAAATTTATTCAATGTGCCAGCTTCCACAGCTCTCTGAGGTAGCGAATTTCATAAATTTACAGCCCTCTGAGAGAAGAAATGTCTTCTCATCTCTGTTTTAAATGGGTGCCCTTCATTCTAAGATCATGCCCTCGAGTTCTAGTCTCTACCATCAGTGGAAACATCCTCTCAGCATCCACCTTGTCAAGGCCCTTCATAATCTTATAATTTTCGATAAGTTCACCTCCCATTCTTCTGAATTCCAACCATTCCTCGTAATTCAACCCACTCATCCCCGGAATCAACGTAGTGTGCCTTCTCTGAACTGTCTCCAAAGCAATATATACTTTCGTAAATATGGAAACCAAAACTGCACGCAGTATTCCAGGTGTGGCCTCACCAATACCTTATATAGCTATAGCAAGACTTCCCTGCCTCTACACTCCATCCCCTTTGCAATTCCATTAACTTTACTGATCAATTACACGACGTGCATACTATCCATTTAGGTTTCATGCAAAGTACCCTCAGGTCCCGCTGTAATGCGGCACTTCACAATGATTCTCCATTCAAATAATGACTTGCTCATTTATTGTTTTTCTGCCAAAGTGCATGACCTCACGTTTTCCAACAATATACTCCATCTGCCAAATTATTTCCCGCTCACTTTGCCTATCTATATCCTTTTGCAGATTTGTTGTGTCCCCCTCACGTATTGATTTTCCTCCCATCTTCGTATCGTCAGCAGACTTGGCTACGTTACACTCAGTCCCTTCTTCCAAGTCGTTAATATAAATTGTAACTAGTTGCGGTCCCAGCACTGATCGCTGCGGCACCCAGCTAGTTACTGGTTGCCAGTCATCTGCAAACTTTTTAATCATACCCCCAACATTTAAGTCCAAGTCATTGATATATACCACAAAAAGCTAAGGACACAGCACTGAACCCTGCGGGACCCCACTGGACACAGTCTTCCTCTCACAAAGACAGCCATCAACTATTACCGTTTGCTTCCTGTCTCCGAGACAATTTTGGATCCAACTTGCCACTTTGACCTGCAACCCATGCGCTATTACTTTCATGACGATCCTGCCATGTAGGACCATATCATAAGGATTGCGAAAATCCATATACACAACATCATAAACACGGCCCGCATCGAACCTCCTGGTTGCCTCCTTGAACAATGCAATCAAGTTCGTCAGACACGACCTTCTCTTAACAAATACATGCTGACTGTCCTTGATCTATCAATATCTTTTCAAATGAAGAATTATCTTGTCCCTCAGCACTTTTTCCAACAATTTTCCCAACACCCAGGTTAGGCTGACAGGCCTGTAATTATTCAGTCTCTCCCCGTCTCCCTTTGTAAACAAAGGTACACAATTGTCAGTCCTCCTGACTTCTGGCACCACACCTGTCGCCTGAGAGGATTGGAAAATGATGGTGAGAATTTCTGTTATTTCTTCTTTTGCTTCTGTTAACAGCATGTGATCCATTTCTTCCCGGCCTGGCAATGTATCAACTTTAAAGGTGCTAAGCCCCTTAATACATCCGCTCTCACTATGTTTATCACGTCTAATATCTCATACTCCTCCTCCTCCCTCATTGTAAAGTCTGCATCGCCTTTCTCTTTTGTCAAATTATTCATTAAGAGTCAAACCCACGACGTCTAACTTCACATACCGATTTCTTTATGGTTTCCAATAGGCCCCATAATTTCTCTATTCATCTTCTTGCTCTTAATGTATTTAGAGTTCATGTACAGAATTCATGTACTCAGTGCTGGGACCCCAGCGCTTTACAATATACTTTAATGATTTGGATGAGGGAATTGAGTGTGATTCTACAAGTTTGCAGATGACACTAAGCTGGGTGGTGGTGTGAGCTGTGAGGAGGATGCTAAGAGGCTGCAGGTGGACTTGGACAGGTTAGGTGAGTGGGCAAACGCGTGGCAGAAGCAGTATAATGTGGATAAATGTGAGGTTATCCACTTTGGCGGGAAAAACACGAACGCAGAATATTATCTGAATGGTGGCAGATTAGGAAATGGGAAGTGCAACGAGGCCTGGGTGTCATGGTACATCAGTCATTGAAAGTTGGCATGCATGTACTGCAGTCGGTGAAAAAGCCAGATGGTATGTTGATCTTCATAGCTAGGGGATTTGAGTATAGGAGCAGGGAGGTATTATTGCAGTTGTACAGGGCCACAGTGAGGGCTCACCTGGAATATTGTGTTCAGTTTTGGTCTCGTAATCTGAGGAAGGACGTTCTTGCTATTGAGGGAGTTCAGTGATGGTTCATCAGAATCATTCCCGGGATGGCATATGAGCAGAGACTGGATCGACTGGGCCTGTATTCACTGGAGTTTCGAAGGATGAGAGGGATCTCATAGAACCATATACAATTCTGATGGGACTGGACAGGTTAGATGCAGGAAGAATTTTCCCAATGTTGGGGAATTCCAGAACCAGGGAACATAGTCTAAGGATGAAGGGTAAGTCTTTTAGAACCGAGATTAGGAGAATCTTCTTCACTCAGAGTGCTGTTAACCTGTAGAATTCCCTACTGCAGAGCGTTGTTGATGCCAGTTCATTGGATGTATTCAAGAGGGAGTTACATATGGCCCTTATGGCTAAAGCCATCAAGGGGTATGAAGAGAAAGCAGGAAATGGGTTTTGAGGTGAATGATCAACCATGATCTTATTGAATGGTGGTGCAGGCTCGAAGGGCCGAATGGCCTGCTCCTGCACGTATTTTCTATGTTTCTTTGTTTCTATGTGCATGATTCTATGGATTCGAGTTAGGCACAGAGTGATGCTCAGTCAGCACTTCGCAATCAAACACACCCAGCTTAGGTACAGCCCGGTTTGAGTCCGGAGTAAAGTTTAGTCTCCGAAAGCCCATGATACACACCCATTGCAATTGCAGCACGGGATAGATACAGAGAAACGCTTCCTCGACACTGTCCCAGAAAACACTCAGAGGTGAGGAAATGCACGGGAATATCGGCACTGCTCAAACATTCACAGGGCATGTAGACAGGTGTTTAGATATGGTATAAATCTCACTGTATATTCTTTCGCCATGCACAGTGAAGGACAGCATCTCATGTGCAGAATTCTATGCATACAGGATAGAAATGTTTGTGTATGTGTGCTTCACATGATCCAATATGAGTTATGGGATATATTTATATACCAGGGAATCCACAGTCAAATTGCCGCATCAAATAATGTACCTTTTGCCAGAAATTGAACTGCACCAAATAGCTTCCTAGACTTTCACGTTGCACAGATTGTGAACTGCTGAGCTTCTCGGTGGACCTCCTTGCCTTTCCAAGAGGATACAAAAAAGTATCGATCTTAGCCTGGAATATTGTCAACGATTGAGCATCGACTGTCCTCTGGGGTAAAGAATTCCAAAAATTCACAAGTCTTTGAGTGAAGAAACGACTCCTCGTCTGAGCACCAAATGGGCAACCCCTTATTCTGAGAATGTGACCCTGAGTTCCATACTCCACACCACAGCAGGTGAAATATCCTACTAGCATTTGCCCAGTAAATGCTCTTTATAATTTCAAACGTTGCAATGAAATCGCAACTCGTTCTTCTAAACTGCATGGAATTTAGGCCTAGTCTACTTAATCTATCATCACAATACACACCTCCAGCACAGGAATAAATCCAGTAAACCTCCCGTGGCACTCCGTCTAAGGAACTTAAATATTCTCTTAAACAAAGAGACCAAAACTGTATACAGTACTACAGATATGCCCTCACTATGGCACTAGATTTTTGCAGTAAGACTTATTCATTCTTGTACACTAATTACTTTCCAATAAAAGATACAATCCCATGTTCTTTCCTGATGTATTGCTTGTCCCTGCGTGTTAAATTTCTATGATTCGTGGACAAGGCACGCAGCTCCCTCGAACACCAATGTTGCCAATCTCTCACCATTTGAAAATAATTTTGCTTTTCTGTTTCCTACCAATGTAGATAACTTCACACTTCTCCACATTATATTCCATTTACCATGATCTTGTCGAGTCTCTTAAACTGAATATATCTCATTACAGCCTCTTTGCGTTCTCTTCACAATTTACTTTGCCACCGAACTTTGTATCATAAGCAAAGCTGGATATATTACACTCGGTCCTGTTAAATATATCCTGAAGAGATTATAAGCAGCTGAGTCCCAAGCACTGATTCTTGCGGTACCCGTGTATTGACAGTCTGCAAAACTGACCCGTTTATTCTGACTCTCCGTTTTCTGTCTGTTGACCAATTCTTAATCAATGCTACTGTATTTGCCAAATCCCATGAGCTCCTGTTATGTGCAATAACCTCTTACTTGTCACCTTATCAAATGCTTTTTGAAAATCCAATTACACTACATTCACTGGTGATTATGTCGCTCAAGGGCAACATGTATATGAAAAGTAGGAGGAGAAAAAGAACACAGAAACAGGATAAATATTAGGGGACAAATATAAAAGAAACATAGTAAAGGCTAGAGGAAAATAATTACCATTGTAACTCTAGTCCACCTTCTACCACCCTGGTCATCGCATGATACATTAAAACAGTTCTTCATTGATTATCGCAATCAACCTCTATCAATTAGTCTACAACCGACCCAACCAGGCAAAAGTGAGTGAAACCCCAGTGGCGTAGTGCTGTGTGAATCAGAGTACCAATGTCACAGTTCATCCCAAGCTTGCTACACGTACACCATATCTCAAATTATTGATGTATAGTTCCCTAAAATGATACTTTCTGACTGAAATCTATCTAATTTTCAGAGTCATTTGTTTCTAACTGATTTCCTGTTTTTCCAGGGAACATGTTCCAAAGATTGTATGTTACAATGTTTATATAGATTTATCTAGAATGTACTGCATAGAAACAGGCCATACGGCCCTCTAGTTCATGCCACTGTAATGCTCCACACGAACCTCCTCCTACCTCACTTATATAAAAGTATCAGAATACAATTCTATTTCATTCTTTCCTATGTACTTAACTAGCTTCCCATTAAATGTATCCATATTATTGGCCATAATTACTCTGTAAGGTAGCTAAATCCATTTTCTTGTTGAAGAAAGTTCTACTGGACTCCCTGGTGGATTTATTCATCTCTGGCTTATGTTCATGGCCCCTAGTTTAATTATTCCCGCAAGTGGAAATTATTTTAATTTACATGAAAAAACGCATTCATAATTTTAAAGACTTTTATCAGGTACTCCCGTCAGTGCATCCTTCTCTGGAGAAAAAAGCTAGGGTTTGTACAATCTTCCCTAATAGAAAAAATCTCTCATTTCTGTTATAACAATTTAAAATATATTTCTCAACTCTTTCAGTTTTCTCTATTTTCGTTTTATATTCTGATAATCAGAGCCAGTGAACCAAAGGGCACAATTCAATATTGGAGGAGCACGGTCCCTGCCAGTTTAGGTATAGGGTACCAATATTATCGGAGGAACACAGCCATTTCTCGGGAAAATATATGGTACCACTAATATCGCAGGAGCAGGATCACTTCTAGTGTTAGTATAGGGTACAGTTATTATCGGAGGAGCAAGGTCACCTCTTATAAGCATTGGGTATGATTAACATCGGAGTAGTGCAGTCACTTCTAGTGTAAGTATAGGGTACAACTAATTGCTGAGTTGCAGATTCACCTGTAGTGTCAGTATAGGGTACAACAAATATCAGAATAGTACGGTCACCTCAAGTGTTATTGTGGGATACCACGAGTACCACAGGAGCACTGGCACCGCTAGTTTAAGTGTATGGCTGCCAATAATGGTGCTGGAACATGGACCACTCTTGTGTTGGTTTAGGGAACCATTGTAACATTGGAGTGCACTCGTCTCTATTGTAAATGTAGGCTATCGCTAGTACCAGAGAAGACTAGTCATCTCCACTATAGGCATCGGGTTTATGTATTACTAGAGGAGCACAATCACCTTTAACATATGTGTTAGCTACCACCAGAAGTGAAGGAGCATAGTCATCCCTAATATAAGTGTAATGTGACAATAGTACTGCACGAATGCAATCAAATATAGATTAAATGCAGGAATACCTCTTGTACTAGATGAGCACGATCACCCCAAGTGTGGGTGTAGGGTTCCATTAAAAGTGGAGGAGAACCGTCAACTATACTGTAAGTGTAGAGAATCACTAGTTCTGGAGGAGCATTGTCCCATATAGTGTAAGTGCAGGGTACCGCTTGAAGTGGAGGGCATGTTCAGTCCTAGAATAAGAGTAGTGAACCACTATTACTAGTGTGGCATGGTCACCTTTTGGGTAAGGTTCTTGTACTATTAGTACCGATAGAACATGGTCACCTGTAATGCTATAGGAATGGTGTCGTCAGTAGTATTACAAGGTTGGTTTCAGCACCTGTTCTGGAGCACTAGGAGTGAGTCAAGGGCAGGGCCAGGGCGATGACTGTCACTGTAGCTCATTTTACCATTGCTGCACGAATAGGATCAGGACCAGTATTGGGCGATACAAGTTTCCATTCGTAACGAATGATTAATTTTGTTGTATTTATGAAACTGACCAATAAAAAGTTCATCTATTTCTCTTAGAATGACGTGTCAGACAAAAAAAATTATGAATTAACCTGATTAAATCCCTGGATGATTGATGTGGGGGTAAGTACAGGTTCCCATCTATTGCCTCAGCCGCACACCAGCAGTGACATTCAGCTCCCGCTGAATCCGTCCATTATCAGAAAATGAGGTTCTGTTGATAAAAGTGATTTATTTTCCAGTTCTTCAGCCATCGGTGTCCCAGGTGAGCCATTGTATCCTGTTCATTGTTAATCAGTGTTACCGTCACCCTGTTCTTAAAGCCTGCTGGATATGGTAACATGTTTTAAGAATGTCAGCATTCCACAGTCGGTAGTAACAGGAACCAACTGGGGAACCCAGTGTCTTCACTCTCCATGCTTCCCGTAAGCTGATAACCATACTGATGTTACCATATTCTTTGAAGGCTCAATACACACAATTTAGTGGATTCCTGCAGCTTCCGCCCACTCCAGGCAGAATGAGGGCTGCAGCAGCTCATTCAAATATGTGGTTCAATTTCCCAAGTAATGGCTCGAGTATTTTTCCTGTCCCCCCATTGCTCCATAGTGATAATCACACTGATTGGAGTAAAATGATCTCAGCATGTATCTCCATATATATTTCTAAGGCACTGAGACATTATTTCTCTCCTCTCTCTTTCTTACAGCGAATTTTGTGACAATTGTAATTTTCTCCCAAGGAAACTGCGGCCTTTCCAAATGTATGTCCGTTTACATAGTGGCCATGGCAGCAGCAGATCTACTGGTCATGATCTTCAACGTAATACTTGTTATATTTTAAGTTATCACTTTCCACTTTTTTCCTGTCCTGCACTCGCAAGTGTAAGTTTTTGTTAGATATGAATGCTGTCACTTTCGATTTGTCTGTTTGGTTCACTGTATCCTTCACATTTGATCGATTTGTAGTTATCTGCTGCCACAAGTTTAAAACAAAGTATTGCACCGAGAGAACTGCTGTCACGGTTATAACAACGTTCTCCGTTCTGATCTTGTTAAAGAACATCGCCATTTTGTTTGCATATGGACCCCAGCAAATAATTAACAAGGTGCACTGGGGCTGCAGGTCCAGTGTGTCGTTCTTTCCCTCACCTCCACGTGCAGCTTACTCATTGTTTCACGTCATATGGCTCGTTTGGCTTCCTTTTACGTTAATGGGCTTGTTAATTATTTCACTGCCAGACGTATTTTATTGGCCAGTCAAGCTCAAATGGCACGCCACAGTCAGGGTGGTGAGAATCACAGCGATCCAGAAATGGATAACCGAAGGAAATCCAGCATATTGGTCTTTGCTATGTCAGGCAGTTTTCTGCTATTGTGGCTGACAGCTGCCCTGAATTTTTGAATTAACTGATTGACAAACGCTACTTATTACCGAGACAACCGCACAAACCCGGCGTATGAAGCATTTGAATTCCTGTCCAAACATGTGAATTTAGGCAATGACCCAGACGAAATTCAGAGAAGAGCTGAAGAAAGTCCTGAAATTTTCTTGGATACGATTCTTACATTGGTTAAATATAAAAGAAAGACAAACTAAAGCTTTGATTGTGACATTAGACTTCAGCTATAGGTCGTCATCCAACTTAGACTGGTGTTCTCTCTGCTAACCGCCGCATAAGGATTGTTCTAGTAAAACTCACATGTACGCAACTATATTTGGAAAACTTTGTAGCATTTAATGCCAACATGGGCCGTGGGTTTCTGCAATTCTTTGCCTGAGTATCTCCTCTCAAACATCCACATTTCCCCTTAAGTAGGGAACGTGTCAGCGATAAAGTGATTTTTAATAGTGGAATATAATAATTGATAATCTAGGTTAATATCTGATATTGTGCACACTTTAATCAATTCTGCCATATAATGACCGGATTATTCACCAGTTTTAGGGAAATATTTTTTCATTTAAATCTCCAGATCCCTTTACGTTTTCTGGCAGCTTTGCAGAAAATGCTTGGACTGATTGCAGATGCACCGACCGCTTCATCACTTCTCCTGGGAATAAGGAGCAGTGCTGCTGTCTTTTTCCCAGCGTTGGGATGTTTCATCATCTTTTAAAGTTAACTGACATCGACTCGTTCCTCCTGTTTCTTTTTTCTTGACGTCTGCATTAACGAGAAATAGTTGAAATTTGCCCAGCAACAATAAATAAAGTTGTTACTTGCTATTACTAATTGTATCCTGGTGAATCTGACTGTTGTTAAGGTGAATCAACGACCCTGTATCCTGGTAAGACAGTACAAGACAAAAACCATATATAATCAAGGAATTTCAGGCAATGGTCAGTAATCAGTTCTGTTGTGGAACCCAAAATAAAGGCGCAACACAAGAGTCCGATAAAGAAACAAAGATATGTATTTACGAATAACTATAGCTTGGCCAAGGGATCACGGTTTAGAGTTCCTCAACCCTTCACCAACCAACTCAACCCTTGATTACCAGCGTACAGTATTTAAAGCTGAAAACCACAATCCTTCATCAATTACACTGGGAGATTTAACATTCTTCACTGGTTTCCTGTTATTCAACACCTAGCCGAACCGCAAGTCAGCATCATGTTATGTTTACGAATTCTATTTCTGTCATTGTTAAGCCTGCCACCACATCCTCTTGGAAGTGACCTACTTAGTTGTTGCGTGGCAAATTGACTTGACATGTTTCTCCAGTGTTCTACCCAGCCTGCAACTCTTTATTAATACTTGTCCATTTCTGAACATATTTCCCAGACTGCAACACTTATGTCTCGATGGTAGTTTTCTAAAAATCCCACTTCAATCCCCCCTTTGGTCCCTGGTTAAGCCCCAGCCCATGAGACCAATAGAGCTAAGCGATCTAATGGTTTAGACTTCCCGCCCTGTTTGCGGTGATATCTGCCGCCAAGTTTGGGAGGCCTATCGCTTAACCGGGGTTTAAATTCCCCCATGCATCAACAGTCTATCTTTGCCTTGCATATGAGTGATTACTTTATGTTGCTCCCTTTGTCTATGCTTTCTACAAGCTGCACATGTCATTATCAGCCAGCACAGTGCCAAAATAAGTTGAACTGCTACCAATATATGAGAAATTATACATATCCATGGACGGATATTAACGTTCAGTACCCAGTTCCATGCCTTCTCGTACCAGGGGATATGTTGAAGCTCTTTTGCAATGTCCTTGCCCAGTTCGTGCAGCTCATGTTTGAGCACATGATTTTATTTTATTCTTGCCAGCAGAGGATCCTTTATATCTCTCAGGTCCTGTGGCAGGTGAGGTATTGGTGCAGCCAGTTAACTTTCATATTGGTACAAATCTTGTTTAATTTCATCCGTCAGGTTCAGGGTAATAGTTTCACGTGCATGGATATACATCATTCAAGCTCAGCCGATTGTTACTGGTAGCCTCGGGGTGAAGCAGAAGTTGGGGTTTGAGATGTTACACTGATAAATACCATAGTCATAAGTTGGTTGGTTAAGTACCACAGAGTATTCCCCCTTTCTGCTGTAGGCTGAGTGGGTTATTAGGATTCTCATGGGCTTATTTCTAAGACATACACAATGATTTCATTAAATCTGCACTCATTCTCGCTTCCCCAGCCTACTGGTTGTGAACATATAGTTATGCTTCCGACCCTGCGGCGCCATGATAATGAGACCCCTCTCATGGTTCCATTCCGTTTGATTGCATATTGATCCATTGGGTAGTACAGCATGTAGTTCTCACCCCGGATTAGCCCCAAGTTTTCTACCTCAAACTGCGGGTGTGGTCCAGCCTCCCCCTGGACCATGTACACCATGATATATACAGGTAATATATCATGGTGTACATTTTCATCGAATTGGATTCCCTCCATTCTGAGGACCACTCCGCTTGCAGGTCCTGAGGTATGTAATGGACATTCTAACAGTTCTGGTGGTGTAGGCGAGGCTGGCGCTGCCATCATTTGTGGCCACTTGCCAACCCATCTCTCCAGCATTATTAGCAAGGGACATGACCCGTCTTTATAAATGCATTTGTAATACCTGCATCGAAATGTTCGCTCTGACTTGATGTATACTGTTGGAGCGGATTTTTGGACATATACTTAACTAGTATACGGGACCAAACATTTGTTTTATTTTCCCCTTTAATGAATTTTGTAAGGGACAATACTGATGCATTATGCTTTATATAAAAAACACAGTGAGACTTCAAGGTATGCTGGCCTTGAGTTATGGAGATAGGAAAGTGAGATAATGAACGACTGGAGAGATAAGTGCGGATATGTTTGTCTATACCGGTGCCAAAAGACCTGCCCTTGTTTATAATGTCCTGTCACAATGCAGGCTGGGTTATATCAAGAACTCAGCCTAGGATGAAAAGCTTTGTAAACCTTGTAATGCGATGATTAGACTTGAGGACTAGTGCTTAAACATGTGATGTAAAGTGACGTAATTTGTAAGATAAAAGAACCTCACTGGAGAGACCAATTTGAGAAGCTGGTTCAAAGACAGGGGTCTTCAACACGTCTCCCAAAGCTTTGTCTCCGATTTAATAAACCTCTCTTTATATATTATACAGTCTCAGAAATATTTTTCCACAACACATACTGTAATGACATTAGGCTTATGATTTCTAACATGTGAATCTATGTCATAGTATTCTTCCATTTTTTTCCATAAGACTCCTCAAATCCCTTATGGTCATAATAATGGTCACGATAATAGTTAGGATCGATAAGGGGTGTCCACATAGAGATATTATCAAGGTTCCAGGATAGACATGCCATTCGGTGGGATATCAGAGATCCCTAGCATTTTCGTTTGGACTTGGCTTGCATTTTCTGATGGTGCCATTCGGTGGCAGACCAAAGCGTACTAGACCTCCTTCTGACCGAAAGGTTCCCAATATGTGGATTCCTTCCCCCACAATTATTCTTCTGAATTCATGATCCCTTGGGTCTTTCTCGTGATGCTGATCCATTGTCTGGGTCATCCTTAACAGTATCATCAACCGCCAGATCGTGCTGTAAACGGGCTGGACGCACTTCGACTATCGAATAAATGTCAGTGAAGATTTTCAACTGGGACCAATGTTTCCACCGTCCCACTCCATTCATTTCCACACATGTACATGTGTTGCCAATGATCAATATCTCGTATGGCCCCGACTACTATGGCGCGAATCTGCTTCATCCTGGTACGCCCTTAACCATTACTTTCTCCCCCAGTTGGGGATGATCTACCAGAGATACTAACTCTTCTTGTTCGTCCTGGCCTTCCTTTCGTTCTCTTACTTCCTGTCTCATATTCTTAAGTTGCTTACTTAACTCCATTACATATCACCCAATCTGATCCCGCATTGGGCCCATATCAGAACCTCCTGTGATTGTACCTTCAGGTAATCGCACTGCCCGACCAGTCATGAGTGCATATGGAGTTAATGCTTTTTTCCGGTTAAGGGTTGCCGTTTTTCTCATCAGGATAGCAGGCGGCAGCTCAGTCCAAGCCTATCCAGTTTCCTGGATGGCTTTTGATTGGGCTGTCTTTATTGTCCAATTCATCCGTGCTACCATCCCCGAACTCTGCGGGTGGGAGGGGATGTGAAATATTTGTTTAATACCCAATGTAGTGCATAGTAATTTTACAACCTGTCCTGTGAAGTGGGTTCCCTAATCGGAGTCTATTTCAGTGGGGATGCCCCAACGGGGAATCACCTCCTCGGCTAAGATAAGAGCTGCTAAGGTTGCAGTAGAGTTTCAGGTAGCAAAAGCCTCCACCCACTGTGTGAACATATCAATTATTACCAGACAGTATTCCTTTCCTCTAGAGCTTTGCAGTGGTCCCGTGAAATCAATTTGTATATTATCCCATAGCCCTTGCAACCGTGGTTGATGGGCCATTTTAATTTTAACGGCCTTTCCCATATTATGTTGGGCACATGTAATGCATTGCTGACAATATTTAGCAATGCCTCGTCCCATGCTTGGCCACCACCAATCTGTAGAGGCACTACCGATCATGGCATTTCGCCCGGCATGGTTAATGCCATGGTGCAGTTCCATGAGTATCTTCCTTATAAGAGTGGTGGCTGCCAACTTACCGTCCTTTCTCCACATGGCGTCTGGATCCGGTGTTCCTCCCTGCCTTTTCCATGCTATCGTTTCTTCATCACTTACATCTGCATGTAATTTTACAATGTCAATACCTTCTTTAGTAATCATATTACTTATTGATTCCTCCCTCACTTCGGATGGAACTGCTGCCTCCTGTGTCACCTTATTGACAGTCTCATTACCTCTCTGGCCATCGTCCACCACTTTCTGGTGGGTTTTGACATTTATTACCGCCGCCTCGGCGGGTTTTCTAGCCAAATCTAATAGCAGCCTGATTTGGCCTTCATGTTTGATGGCCTTCCCGCATGAGTGACAAATTCCCGGCTCCCCCATGCGGTCATGTAGTCATGGACTACTCCAAAAACATGGCGGCTGTCTGTGCAGATATTTGGCCGCTTGCCTTCAGGTAATTGGAGGGATTCTTTGAGAGCAGTGATTTCTGCCACTTGTGCGGAAAGTCTTGCGTCCAGTCCCCCACTTAGGACGGTGTCACGTGCTCCATTGACCACCGCCCACCCTGTATGTGTTGTCCCTTGGATATATTTGCGATACCCGCCCACATAAAGGATTAAATCGGAGTTCTCGAGTGGGATCTCACTTATATTACAGAGTGCGTCTTCCCACTCTCTGGCGTGGCGCTCATGGGGTTCACCTGTGGTCAGGAGACCCTATGCAGGGTTCTCCTCTGTGTCTCATACTATTTTCACGGAATCGTTATGGTTGAGTAAAACTGCTTCCCATTTTTCCCTTCGTACATTGGACCCGGATCTTAATTTCCTGGTGTTGAGCATTTCTACCAGACTATGTTTCGTGCCCAGTACAATCTCCCTGCTCACCACTACCAGTTCACTGACTTTCACTATCCACGTTGCACAGTCCAGAGCCGCCACAAACCTGGACAGATCGGCTGCTACCGGTGACTGATGAGTTGAGTAATAGGCAACCTGTCTCCATGCATCTGAGTGACCACTGCCTCAGAGAATCCTTCCTCATTTTCGCAGTAAATGTGGAAAGGTATGTCCATGTTTGGGAGTCCCTGGCCGGGTGCAGACATCAAGGCTTCCTTCAGATTACCATATTCTGTTTCCTGCTCCGGGCCCCACACCACACTTTCAAAGGAGGGTTTCTCCCCTTTCACCAGTTTCTTTATTGGTTCTGCAATTGCTGGGAAGTTGGCTATAAATTTTCTGCAGTAATTGAAGAGTCCAAGTACTTTCTGTACTGCTCAGACTGTCTTTGCGGGGGGAAGGTGGGGGGGGGGGCGGGGCATTATTCTGATAGCTTATTTCCTATCTTGAGACAATGTTCTGGACCCTTTTGATATCTCATGTCCCAAATATTGTACCACTGTCTGTCCGATCTGGGCTTTCTTGGGGATTGGCTTTAAATCCCACCCTTTGTCGAGTTTCTAATATTTCAATGAGAGCGTCCGTGTGTCCCCGTTCATCCTCCGAGACAATCAGCAGATCATCCACATACTGGAGGACTGTGTATCTGTAAGGGGCAAGGTCCACCTTTTCTAGGGCTCGACTGATAGTCCAGTGAAATATTGCTGGACCTTTGTGGAATTCCGGTGGCGCACGTGTCCAGGTATTCTGGCAGTCATCGACAGTAAAGGCAAACAAGTTCTATGATTTCCGAGCCAGAGGTATGGGCTAAAATCCATTGGTTATGTCAAGCACTGTGAATATCTTCTGTCCGGGTTTCAATCCGTTAAAATTTGTGGTAGGGCTAGCTAAAATGGTGGGCTGACGAGGTGTCATTTTATTCATAGCCATGAAATCTATAGTCAGCCAGTATGTGCTGTCCAGCTTCTTTACCGGCCACACGGGTGAATTAGTGGTGCTGTCAGCTTCCCGGAGTAAGCCACTTGTACAATTTACTTGACTGCCTCCCTGGCTTCAGGTTTGTTTGGATATTGCTTATGAGGAATTTGCTTGGGTCCCGGGATAATGATTGGGTCGGTTTCTAACAGTACACAATCTTGTTTGGAACGTGCCTACACTCCTTCAATCTGCATACACACAGGGCATACCCTTTTAATGTATCCTAATCCCTGGTGAGGAATTGTTCGCTCCCCACCTTCACATGGTTGTCCAATTTATTTTGTTCCCCGAAGATAGTTGTTTTGCGACCATTTGGACATCTCAAAACTATTTTGTTCCCCTGGGGATCAATCAACGCTCCTAATTGTTCCCGAACGTCGATTCCTAAAATTGTAACCTCATTATTGGGAGAAACATAAATTTGTGCGAGAATTTGAATCCCTGCCACGTTCAATAATATTACATCGCTTAGGTGTGCCCTGGTGGTAGATCCTCCAAACCCTGTGATTAGAACTGTCCGTTTGGTTGTGGGTAGGGGAATATCTGTCATTGAGACAAAGGCGCCGTTATCCACTAACATGTCACATTGCCGGCACCCTAACAATGCTGTAATGTGGATCCGAGGATCGCCTTCACTCTGAGCGGGAGCTGCTGACTTTCAGTCCTTTTGTAGGTCCTGGAGGGTCTGGAGAAACTGATCCTAAAGTTCCTTCTATCCCAGGAACAAATATTGTCTTCACATTTAGAAAATCTCCAGGATTCAAAAGGTATCAACCACTGAATTAAAATGGCATTCACAGTTGCCTGTGGAAGATTGAAATTCAGTTGTTTCGAAAGCCGCCAAACACAGACAACATTAATAAATCTCAAATGTCATGGCACAGTTTGCAGCCTTTCCAGTTTAAACCTCTCTGCTTTTACACTTGAAGAAAAACGTAACATTTCCTTTTTTCTTTGGCATTGATTCATAACTATCCATTATTCACAATATGTGCGAGTCACTAAAACGACGACGTTGTCCTGTTTGTTTTTTTACTTCTTCTCTTGATTGCCTTAATTCCTCAATTTTGTCACTAAATTGTAAAAACTGTCGCACTATAATGATACCAGCTTTCTGTGCTCTCTTAGTTTTCTATTTTTCCCAACACATGTTTTGTTTGGCTGGTGCTTATGACGGGTCCTACCCACTTTTACCATTTTGTCGATTAATCCCTTCCAGTCATCTGCATAGAATTTAGGAAGGGGACTCTCTGACCAACAGTCTAATCCTTTCCCCGATGCTATTATATGGTCTAACGATCTACGTCACCTGTCAGATGACTTGACGTCTCTCCAATCCAACCTCTATCTTAAATCTTAGCCTTATTTCACTGGTACAATTTCTGCGCCACACAGTTCTTATCAATGATTTAAACTAAATTCATGATTTTAAACTAACGTATCCTAGTCATGCGCCAACAGATTTTCACAGTTCGGAATACCCGTTCGACAGACAGTCTTGTCACATAGATCATGAGATTTTGTAATGGTACTTTAAACTTACTCACTTCGACATGTTCTGCCAACGGTCGTCTGTCCATCTCCCGGAGTATCCCTTCCTCATCGCCAAATTTGTTGCAGAATCCAAAATAAAGGCTCAGTACAAGAGTCTGATAAAGAATCAAAGATATGTTTATTTACGAATACCTACAGCTTGGCCAATGGAGCATGGCTTAGAGTTCCTCAACCCTTCACCAGCCGACTCAACCCTTGACTACCAACGTAAAGTATTTAAAGCCGAAAACCACAATCCTTCATCAATTAAATTGGGCGCTTTAACTTTCTTCAGCTATGAAGCAAACAAGCCAGGTTTCCTTTTATTCAACATATACCCTAAACGCAAGTCAGCATCTCGTTATGTTTAAGAATTCTATGTCTATCTTTGTTAAGCTTGACAGCACATCCTCTTGCAAGTGACCTATTTATTTGCTGCTGGGCAAATTGACTTGACATGTTTTCCCCTCTTCTACTCAGCCTGCAACTCTTCATTACTACTTTTCCATTACTGAACATATTTTCCAGACTGCAACAATTATATCACTACGGTGTTTTTTAAACATCCCACTTCAAGTTCTTTCAACGATTTATATGGACGAATCCGCTGTGTGTCTTGGTGCACATACAATGTCATGTAACACGCCGTCACTTTTAACAAGTGTTGTTTGACAGGTATTGCTAGTGCAAGGCGATGTATTCGGAGCTCCGTCCACCACCACCAGGAAACTCTGTTTCAATGCGTTTCTCAGTGCTAGTACTTCAGGCGAAGATTCGAGTCAATTAACTAGCATTTTGTCTGCCCCCTAATTTCTGTGCCTCGGTAGAATCTGTTTACCAATTTATTCTGCAGTATATGAGTTACAGAATGGAAGAAGTTGAGGAGAGGCTGTCCCTCCAACTGGTCAAATCCACCCGGTCACACTACAGCTTGTTTAAGAAAGTCAGAGAAGAGGCCGCTGACTGCTTCCGCTGTTCTATTCAGTATACCAGGTTACACAATTAATACAGCCAGCGCTGTGACAGCTCGATCTTTTCAAAGCTGCTGCGATTGATGCACACCACAGATATTAATTGCTCTGTTGGTTTAAATTTAATTTCAACTGATTGGCTTCCCCGCATTTTAGTTTAAACAAGCGGTTTCTATGTTTATCAGGATGCCTTCCATCTACTACATGCCTGTAGTATTCCTGATTATGTTCTTTTCCACCCAGTGCCGGAATCACCCGCCCAAAATATAAGTGGCGGTAGTGGTTATTATTACAGTACTTATGTTGTCTGCCTAAAATGGGTTAGCGTCCCATTGAACAACAGTAAAGAAAATTGGATTTCACTTATGAGTTACTAACAGACACCTGGTTCGGCATTGGACGGTATCTCAGCGACCAGAAATTAAAGCAGTTTGGCCGTTCGCAACAGATAATGTGATGAAATTGGACATGGGCAGGAATCTAATACATGCAGAATCGCATAACTGACCATCACAACCAACGCCCATTATCCGCTTCTATTAATTTAAATATAACTGAATATTGGGGAGAACGTGTAACAGGCAATCAGTGTGTTACAACCCCTGCCCTTGTGCAATTTCATACTATCAGGTAATTTGCCTCATTGCCGTGTGCAGCACCTTGCTATGCACACATTGTCTCTCACATTTCCTGGCTTTACCATATTGACTATAACTCAAGCGTATTTGGTGAAATGCGCTGTATAAATGCAAAGGTACAGAAATTCCTCCAGGCAGCAGCAGAAAACCATATCGCCACCTGTTTTTGGCACCACCCAGTATTGCGCTCAATGGAACTGAATAACAACAGAGGGTTTTAAGGTGACCGAAGCCATGCCGCCTGTTTGGCTGCCCCACCCAATATTGCGCTCACTAGAACGGAATATCCACAGAGGGTGTTCAGGTGACCAAACACATGCTGCCTGTTTGGCCGCCCCGCCCAAGGTCAATATCACACCAAGTTCTTTATTTACAGCCAAATCTCCACAACCAATCGTAAAGAGCAACTCAGTGTCCCCCATTTAAGTTGTGTTGACCGCAGGTTTTTAGTCCAATTGTGTTGAGTGGAATCTGAATATTCTGGAACGATGATCATTTTGAACTTGAGCATGGGCGCCAGTCTGGCTGATGCGTTCTGTATCCAGAATTTCCCTTTCCATTGACTATAATAAAATAGACAAAGGGGCGGGTGTGAAATATGCCACTTCAAATCGGCAGAATCAACTAAAGTGGAGGAAGGTTTAGTAAAAGCACAGATTTGTTGAAGTGTTTCCTATTTTACAAACACTAAACTTCTGAAGCAACCACCAATTGTTTCAGGACTCTCAACTATCAGAATCTGTTGCCAGTGGCAGTATGTGGATTGTTGGTGCATATTTAGTCCCTGCAGATGAAACCTGCTCTCTCATGCATTCTTCGATGCAGTGGCAGATTTTATGTTTTCTATAAGTGTATGGCATAGTCGGGTTCAAAGAACGGCTTGAATAGTCTGAATGTAACTCACTTGCAGTTCTCAATCATTTATCTACAAGTCGCAGCACGATGAGCGTGTTTGATGTGCTTGTGCAAAGCCCTATGATTTGGAATGTTAGTGGATGATTACAGAGCTCCAGGCAGTGACTGATGGCCTCTGTTGGGATTTAATCTGTTACTTGTTCCACTGAATGTTAGAAGAATCTAGAGAGATCTTTACCTTAGACGGAATTATATACAAGTTGCATTATATTAATGGGACAAATCAATGTGCAGCACTGATATGCACAAGATCGTGCAAAACAGTACGCATAAATATGATCGATACACTTGTTATCCTTGAACTACCAAAATAAAACAAACTGCTGAACAAAAAAACTTCAAGTAGTGAAAGATGCAAGATTTCCTGAGTATAATTGGTGACACATCACAGGCTCGGCTGAGCGCAGCACCAGAAGTCACTGTTGTTGTTAATGCCCGAAATGTGATGAACCAGATTCACATTTGAAATGCCCTCTATGTCATCAGGAATCCCAGTATTACAGACTGTGGTGCTCTTCACCATGGGTTGCAGGGATTGAGGGCGCGTTCTGATTGTCTAAAATATTAAATGAAGCTGCAGATCAGTGTCTGTGTCAGAATTGTTTGGGTTTATTAATGATCGGCTGTCATCATACACGGTCCCGGAATTCTGCCACGTCATGAAATAATGGGAGTAATACCCAACACCACGTCCGTCAGCCTCACAATATCAGTTCTGTCTTCAACTCTTCAAGCAAAAAACCTAAGTTAATTGGAACAAGTATCACTGGGCAATGCAAATCGGACATTAATTCTGTTCATAGCAACAACCATGTACAGTAACGCCTACAGTGTAATATAACACACGAGATTGGATTTAATGACATTAATCTAATTTAATTGAAATTCACTCATTTCAATTTAATTTTATTTCATGTACTTTCATTTCATTTAATTTTATTTTATTTTCCAAATCTCTGCAAGCTTCCATCGTGATTTCTGTCACTGTGGAATTTTGATGCATTGCAAATAACATGTTAGAACTCAAGGCGTTTCGCCTGTCTATTATAAACACGTGTGCTGGAAGTGCCTCCACTACTCGAACATAAGTTCAGAGTTTCTGAGCTTGATTAGCGACTGGAATCACTGCAGGGCTGAGAATTTCCTCTTCCACATATTCCAGGAGATGATCACCCAGCAACCACAATGAGATCAGGGAGATAGTAAGATGTTGGCCTTCGGCAGCGTGCGAGGAGGGAGATGATGCTGCGATCCTCCTCGTGGTTGGCACACTGAAGGATGGCCCGATTACTGAACAAAAAGGGAATTGTCTGGTGCTGGCGGATGACATGGCTTCATGACTAAATGAATAATTGCATGTGTCTTCACCAAACTAAAGGCTGCTGCCAATGTTACAGTAAAAGAGGCGATTGTAGCGAAGTTAGTAAGAAAGACATCAATAAAGAGGAGGTATTTGAAAGGTTGGCTGCGCTCAAATTAAAAATACATAGCAAAGCTGTGTGATTAATTGGTTATCACTTTCAAAGAGCTCGCGCAGGTACAAAAAAACAAATGGCCTCCTTCTGTGTTGTATAATAATGTCATTCTAGAATTGTATGATCTTGCTTTCCATTGTTGGTAGCGAGTTTCAGTGAAAATT
The DNA here is from genome assembly GCF_044704955.1 of Pristiophorus japonicus. Lineage (NCBI taxonomy): Eukaryota > Metazoa > Chordata > Chondrichthyes > Pristiophoridae > Pristiophorus > Pristiophorus japonicus. The sequence continues at coordinate 98,783,268 of NC_091991.1, read as the reverse complement.
GGGGTGTAAATTTAGCAAATGCTGCACAAGGAAAGCAGAGATCCTGATTGTGGGAAACAGGTCTTCAAACTTGAACTAACTTTGGGAGATGTGAGCTCACATGAAAAGCTCAGACTGCAGAGAAAGAGAAGTTCACGTGGACCTTCCGCAAGGTCTTTCTCACCAATTAGCACAAACAGTTAAGGAACGGTGAAAGGGTTTGCATTTCCTTTCAGAGATATTGGAATAATTCAGAAATGTATAGCACTTATTGTTGTGAGTCGTTAAATTGAAGCACATCCAATCATTACAGTACTGTAGTACATGTACAAAATTCATGAAAACAACATTTAAAATTGGAATTGAGACTAAACATTAGGAGGATATCAGTAAGTAACTGTGAGAAATACCTCCTGGAGCCTCACCGCTAACCTAGCTTCACTTTCTGGAGCCGGATCCGTATATTTTGTTGAATTTTCAAAATCAAGGTGCACAGCCCGAGTTTCAATTTGAGTCTGTGACCAGCGGACAGCAACTCCTAGAATACAGCAGGGTCTCAGTTCATTTTCTTCCATTTAACTCTCAATTATGCAATGCAGTGTAACCCCGTCCCTACTCCTTATCAGTCCAATTCCACAGTGAGGAGTTAAAGGAGTGAATGAAGCATTCATCTTCTTCACCAGCATATATCGTTCATGATATTAAACAAAGCTTTCCAACAACCTGATCTCCACGACTTGGGAAAATACTTGGATTCACAACACAGGACATTCCAGTCTTTTGATGCTACATACGGCCCCATCAAAACAATGCAACATAATTTCTCTATTTGTATTCAACGCATATAAATGTGGTTCCTGTTTTTGATTTTTAAATGTAGGTACAGCCGCAACAGAGTAATCCCGTAACAACTGTGTGGATGATTATGATAAATCGGCCACTTTACAAAATAATCTTAATAATATAATGTCTATTATTGTTTTCAAAACTGCAGTGAACATAGTTATAGGAGTACTCCACTTAACATAAGAACATAAGAAGTAGGAGCAGGTGTAAGACATTTGGCCACTTGAGCCTGCTCCACCCTTCAATGTAATCATGGCTGATCTGATCGTGCCTCGCATTCACTTCCCTGCATGCTCCCCATAACCCTTGACTCCCTTATCATTCGAAAATATGTCTATCTCCACCTCAAATATTTTCAATGACCCAGCCTCCCAGCTCTCTGGGGCAGAGAATACCAAAGATTCACGACCTTCTGAGAGACGAAATTCCTGCTCATTTCCGTTTTAAATAAGCGCACCCTTATTCTGAAACTATGCACCCCTAGTTGTCGATTTCCACCTGAGGGGAAACATCCTCCTTGCATCTACCCTGTCAAGCACCCTCAGAATCTTACATGTTATAATAAGATCACATCTCAATCTTCTAATCTCCAATGAGAATGCAACGAATTTGCTCATCCTTTCTTCATAAGACAGCCCCTTCATCTCTGGAATCAATCTCATGAACCTGCTCTGAACTGCCTCCAATGCAAGTATATTACTCCTTAAATAAGGAGAACAATACTACATGCAGTACTCTAGCTTTGTCTCACCAACACCCTGTAGAGTTGGAGCAGGCCTTCCTTACTTTTATAATCCATTCCCCTTACAAACAAGGGCAACATTCCATTTGCCTTCCTAATTATTTGCCGTACCTACATGCTAACTTTTTGTATTTCTTGTACAAGTAGCCCCAGATCCCTCTGAAACTCAGCATTTTGTAATCTCACCCAATTTAAACAATATATATATATTTTATTTTTCCGACCATAGTGCACAACGTCACATTTTCCCACATTATGCTCCATCTGCCAACTTTTTGCCCACTAACTTAGCCTATCTATTACCTTTTGCAGATTCTTTGCATCCTCCACATAACGTGTTTTCCCACCTTACTTTGTATCATCAACACATTTGGCTACATTACACTCGGTCCCTTCATTCATGTAATTAATGGAGATTGTAAATAGTTGAGGCCTCAGCACTAATCCCTGTGGCACCCCACTAGTTACAGTGTGCCAAACCGAAAATGAACCATTCATCCCGACGCTCTGATTTCTGTTAGTTAGCTAATCCTCTATTCATACCAATATATTACCCCGAACCCCATGTGCTCTTATGTGGCACCTTATCGAAAGCCTGCTGCAAATCCAAATACAAGACATCTACTTGTTCCCCTGTATGCACTCTGGTCATTACATTCTGAAAAAGCTCTAGCAAATTTGTCAAACATGATTTCCCTTTCATAAAACCAATCTGATTCTGCTTGGCTGAGTTATTCTATTCCAAATTTCTTGCTGCTACTTCCTTAATAATGGACTCCAGGTCGGCGGGGAGTTCAGGAGATGCAGCGGAACGTCGAGGAGCCTATAAAGGCCCAACAAGAGCGTCGGCAGCTCGGTGAGGTCGGCAGGGAGGACAGGAGGTGGACCGGGACGTCGAGAGGCCAACAGAAGGCACAACAGCAGCGTTGGCAGTGCAGTGAGGTCGGCGGGGAGTCCAGAAGGCGGAGCGGGATGTCAAGAGGCCTACAAAAGACAAGCCGGTGCAGCTGCAGCAGGGTGAGAAGGAAAAAAAAAGAAGTAGTAGGAAATCGAAAGGTGAAGTCACAGCCAGGTAAATGATTGGCTGGTGATTGGTAAGTAGTTTTTCCTTTTCCTTTTTTTTCTTAATCAATAAGCAACATTTATTGTTGTCAAATTAAGTTTGTCTCGGGGTTAAGTCATGGCAGGAGAGCTCAGACACGTGTTATGCTCCTCCTGTATTATGTGGGAAGTCAGGGACGCTTCTAGTGTCCCTAACGATGACACGTGCTGGAAGTGAGTCCGGCCGCTGCTCCTGACAGACCACATTGCGGCACTGGAGCTGTGGGTGGATTCACTCTGGAGCATGCACGAAGCAGAGAATGGCATGAATAGCACGTTTAGTGAATTGGTCTTACCGGAGGTAAAAGGTATACAGCCAGATAGGACACTGCTTTGGGTAGTGTTGAGGGGGATGACTCATCAGGGGAGGGCAGCAGCAGACAAGCTCATGGCACCGTGGGTGGCTCTGCTGTACAGGAGGGCAGAAAAAAGAGTGGGAGAGCTATGGTGATAGGGGATTCCATTTTAAGGGGAATAGATTGGTGTTTCTGTGGCCGCAACCGAGACTCCAGGATAGTATGTTGCCTCCCTGGTGCAAGGGTCAAGGATATCTCGGAGCGGGTGTAGAGCATTGTGAAAAGGGTGGGTGAACAGCCACTTGTGGTGCATATAGGTACCAACGATATCGGTAAAAACGTGATGAGTTCCGACAAGACAAATTGAGGAGTTAAATTAAAAAGTAGGATCTGAAAAGTAGTAATCTCAGAATTGCTACCAGTGCCACATGCTAGTCAGAGTAGGAATCGCAGGATAGCTCAGATGAATACGTGGCTTCAGGAGTGGTTCAAAAGGGAGGGATTCAACTTCCTGGGACATTGGAACCGGTTCTGGGGGAGGTGGGACCAGTACAAACTGAATGGTCTGCACCTGGGCAGGACCAGAACCAATGTCCTAGGGGGAGTGTTTGCGAGTGGTGTTGGGGAGGAGTTAAACTAATATGGCAGGGTGATGGGAACCTATGCAGGGTGACCGAGGGAATTAGAATGGGGACAGAAGCAAAAGATAGAAAGATGGAAAGTAAAAGTGGAGGGCAGAGAAACCTAAGTCTAAAAGCAAAAAGGACCACATTACAGAAAAATTCTAAAGGGGCAAAGTGTGTTAAAAAGACAAGCCTGAAAGTTCTGTACCTCAATGCGAGGAGTATTCGGAATAAGGTGGATGAATTAACTGCGCCGATAGCAGTTGATGGGTATGATGTAATTGGCATCTCAAAGTTATGGCTCCAGAGTGACCAAGGCTGGGAACTCAACATCCAGGGGTATTCAACATTTAGGAAGGATAGACAGAAAGGAAAAGGAGGTGGGGTGCCATTGCTTGTTAAATAGGAAATTAATGCAATAGTAAGAAAGGACAATAGATTGGATGATGTGGAATCTGCATGGGTGGAGCTATGGAATACCAAAGGGCAGAAAACGCTAGTGGGTGTTGTGTACAGACCACCAAACAGTAGTAGAAAGGTTGTGGACAGCATCAAACAAGACATTAAGGATGTATGCAATAAAGGTGCAACAGTTTTCATGGGTGACTTACATCTACATATTGATTGGGCTAACCAACCTGGCAGCAATGCGGTGGAGGAGGATTTCCTGGAGTGTATTAGGGATGGTTTTCGAGACCAATATGTCGAGGAACCAACAAGGGAGCTGACCATCCTTGACTGGGTGATGTGTAATCAGAAAGGGCTAATTCGCAATCTTGTTGTGCAAGACCCATTGGCGAAGAGTGACCATAATAAGGAAGAATTCATTATCAGGAAGGAGAGCGACACAGTTAATTCAGAAACTAGGGTCCTCAACTTAAGGAAGGTAACTTCGATGGTTTGAGGCATTAATTGGCTAGAATAGACTGGCACATTATTCTTAAAGGGTTGATGGTGGATAGGCAATGGCAAACATTTAATGATCACATGGATGAACTTCAGCAACTGTGCATTCCTGCCTGGAGTAAAAATAAAACTGGGAAGGTGGCTCAACCGTGGCTAACAAGCGAAATTAAGGATAGTGTTAAATCCAAGGAAGCGGCATATAAATTGTCCAGTAAAAGCAGCAAACCTGAGGACTGGGAGAAATTTAGAATGCAGCAGAGGAGAACAAAGGGTTTCATTAAGAGGGGGAAAATAGAGTACGAGAAGAAGCTTGCCGCTTTCCGCCATAAAAACTGACTGCCAAAGTTTCTATAGATATGTGAAGAGAAAAAAGATTAGTGAAGACAAACGTAGGTCCATGGCAGTTGAATTCAGGTGAATTTATAATGGGGAACAAAGAAATGGCAGAACAATTGAACAAATACTTTGGTTCTCTCTTCACGAAGGAAGACATAAATAACCTTCCAGAAGTACGAGGGGGCCGAGGGTCTTGTGAGAACGAGGAACTGGAGGATATCCTTATTAGGCGGGAAATTGTGTTAGGAAACTTGATGGGATTGAAGTCCAATAAATCTCCTGGCATGATAGTCTGCATCCCAGAGTACTTAAGGAAGTGGCCCTAGAAATAGTGGATGCGTTGGTGATCATTTTCCAACAGTCTATCGACTCTGGATCAGTTCCTATGGACTGGAGGGTAGCTAATGTAACACCACTTTTTAAAAAGGAACGGAGAGAGAAAGGGGGTAATTATAGAAAGGTGAACCTGACATCAGTGGTGGGGAAAATGTTGTAATCAATTATTAACGATGAAATAGCAGCGCATTTGGAAAGCAGTGACAGGATCGGTCCAAGTCAGCATGGATTTATGCTTGACAAATCTTCTGGAATTTTTTCAGGATGTAACTAGTAGAGTGGACAAGGGAGATCCAGTAGATGTCGGGTCTTTCAAAAGACGTTTGACAAGGTCCTACACAAGAGATTCGTGTGCAAAACCAAAGCACATTGTATTGGGGGTAATATACTGATGTGGATCGAGTACTGGTTGGCAGACAGGAAACAGAGAGTGGGGATAAACAGGTACTTTTCAGAAATGCAGGCAGTGACAAGTGGAGTGCTGCAGGGCTCAGTGCTGGTACCCCAGCTCTTTACAATATACATCAATGATTTTGATGATGGAATTGAGTGTAATATCTCCAGGTTTGCAAATGACATTAAACTGGGTGGCGGTGTGAACTGTGAGGAGGACGCTAAGAGGCTGCAGGGTAACTTGGACAGGTTAGGTGAGTGGGAAAATGCATGGCAGATGCAGTTTAATGAGGTTATCCACTTTGGGGGCAAAAACACGAAGGCAGAATATTATCTGAATGGTGGCAGATTAGGAAAAGGGAGGTGTTACGAGACCTGCCTGTCATGGTTCATCAGTCCTTGAAAGTTGGCATACAGGTACAGCAGGCGGTGACGCAGGCTAGTGGATTTGAGTATAGGAGCAGGGAGGCCTTACTGCAGGTGTACATAGCCTTGGTGAGGCTTCACCTGGAATATTGTGTTCAGTTTTGTTCTACTAATCTGAGGACGAACATTCTTGCTTTTGAGGGAGTGCAGCGAAGGTTCACCAGACTGATTCCCGGGATGGCAGGACTTACATAAGAGGAGAGACTAGATCGACTGGGCCTTTATATATTGAAATTTGGAAGGATGAGAGGGGATCTCATAGAAACATACAAGATTCTGACGGGACTGGACAGGTTAGATGCAGGTAGATTGTTCCCGATGTTGCGGAAGTCCACAGCCAGGGGACACAGTCTTAGGATAAGGGGTAGGCCATTTAGGACTGAGATGAGGAGAAACTTCTTCACTCAGAGAGTTGTGAACCTGTGGAATTCCCTGCCACAGATAGTTGTTGATGCCAGTTCATTGGATATATTGTAGAGGGAGTTAGTTGTGGCCCTTATGTCTAAGGGGATCAAGGGGTATGGAGAGAAAGCAAGAAAGGGGTACTGAGGTGAATTATCAGCCATGATCTTATTGAATGGCAGTGCAGGCTCCACGGACCGAATGACCTACTCCTGCACCTATGTTCTATGTTTCTTTGTTTCTATTTTCCCAGTGACAAATGTTAGGCTAACTGGTCTATAGTTTCCTTATTTCAGTCTACCTCCTTTCATAAATAGGGGCGTTATATTTGTGGTTTTCCAATACGCTGGGACCTCTCCAGAATCCTGGGAATTTTGGTAGATTACAACCAATGCATCCACTATATCTGCTGCGACTTATTTTAATAACATAAGATGCAGACCGTCATGTCCAGGGAAAATTTCCAATTTCAGTCCCATTCGTTTACCTGGTACGTTTCTCTAGTAATAGTGTTTGTTCTAAGTTCCACCCTCCCAATAGCCCCCGAATTATCAATGATTGGGATGCTTTTAGCGTCATCTAACATGATGAACGATACCAAATTAACATTGAAATCACTGCCATTTCTCTGCTTCCCATTTTTCAATAAATCACCCCTCATTCTTCTATACTCCAATGAGTATAGACCAAACCTGCTTAATCATTGTTTATCAGACAGCCCTTTCGTCTCAGGAATCAACCTCGTGCATCGCTTCATTCAAGATAATTTGAAACATAGAAACATAAACAATAGGTGCAAGAGTAGGCCATTCGGCTCTTCGAGCCTGCACCACCATTCAATAAGAACATGGCTGATCATTCCCTTAGAACCCCATTTTCTTCCTTTCATCGTTATAGATCAGGAATGATAAACTCGTCACATCGAAATTTCTAAGTTTGCCTTTGCCTGTGTTGTAGAGTACATGGATATTGCAGTTTGGTTACATAAGATACCGTTTGTCATAGCATAGTTATCGATTTCAGAGCCACGTGAATAGGTTTATGCTGAACGACCCTCCTGGAAAATGATTAACTAATATACAGAATACAGTTACCGAATGAGCTTAAATATTCTGCAAGGGGTCCCTTCCAAACAGACATTTCACATTTTGAGGTTGTAAATATTTATGATTGAACTCCTTGCAGCAGTGAAGAATTTGAGCCATGTGTGCATTCTGCTACTAACAGTAAAACTGATATTAGAATACCTAGATTATTCCTGTTACCGAAAGAAAGAAAGCAAGATTTTCTATAATTTCTTCTGAACTGGAATTTTGTTGTCCTAGAATTTCTGTTCCTGAGTTTTTTTACCTAGAAAGTGCAGAAATATCCTTTCGATGACTTTATTGGCATACCTGTCAATGCAGTCCAAATGAGGCTAGCACTACTCTTGCCGTGATAACTATTATAGCTTCTATTTGAACCCTATCCTTCTCATATTTAAGGGGCCATTCTCGAAGAAAGGTGAGGCCGGGAAATAGCAGAATGTGGGAATCCGTGGGATGGAATTGGCAGATTGTCGGATCCAGGAAAGGAAACCAGGATAGGGCGGCCACGATGAGACGTAGCGCAGGAAGAATTGAATACATAAAATAGGGAGGCAGCATCAGTTGAATTAATAAAATATCTAACCTATTTTGTTTTGAGATTTTAAATATGGATTGGTGAAATTATATTGACAACATCACCAGCAACAAGATGTAATTCAAAACGCCTTCTAATTAGTGAAACATCCCAAGGCACTTATGAGATTGTAAAAAATTGACAGCAAGCTCTATAGGGAGAAATTAGGGCAGGTTAACAAAACTTTGGTCAAAGAGGTAGGATAGAAGATCGATTTGAACTGGAAAAGTAAGGTATCGAGGCGGAGAGGTTTAGGCAGGGAATTCCAGAGCTTAGGGCCTAGGCCACCAATGGTTGAGTGATGCTGCTGCTTAAGAGGACAGAATTAGAGGATAGCAGCTATCGCGGGGCGTAGTGGGGCTGGAGGAGATTACACAAATAGGGAGGGGTGAGATCATGGAGCGATATGAAAGCAAGCAGGCGAATTTTGAAATTCAGGCTTTGTTTAACCGGGAGCCAATGAAAGTCAGCGAGTACATGGGTGATGGGTGAGCAAGACTTGGTGCGATTTAGGACACCGGTAGTCGAGTTGTGGGTCACGTAGTTTACATAGAATGTGCGAGATCAGCAGGAGCCTAGAGGTAACAAAGGCAAGGATGCGAGTTAACAGTGAATCAATGACATTGTAAAAGTAAGGGATCCGTTTCAAGGTGGAATTCCTTAAAATATTAAGATTAATTTTGCTTAATCTTAAATTGTTACGGTAAAAATAAACTCAAATCTTCTAACCTGAGCAAGAAAAAGTTCATGCATCGGTGGAGTGATCCGGATCTGAGGCTTCATTCAGGCCTCACTCACAGCCGCTGAATGACCCGAAAATTGTCGACATGGCTGGAAGCTGGACTACTTCTCCATAAAGTAACGTTTGAAAAGGGGCGATTGGTTCAATAATACGAGTGGTTTTGAACTCATAAGAAGACATTTTTTCCAATCCAATGGCAGGAGGAAAAGTAATCGTTGGGCATATATTTAAGGTAATTGGCAAAAGTACCAGAGAGGAGATGAGGAGATAAATGTTTGCATGACAAACTTTTATGTTCAGGAATGCATTGCGGGACAGGCTCATGGAAGCAGATTCAATAATGAAAACAAGAAAATCTTGCACATATGCAGCGTTTACAGCCAATTAATTATATTTGAAGTTTAGACACCGTTGTAATATACGTACACAGCAGTCAATTTGTGCACTGCATGGTCTCACAAATAGCAAAGAAATAATGACCAGATAATTTGTTTTAGTGATGTTGTTTGAGGGATGAATATTGCTCAGTACACTGTGGCGACCTCTACTGCTCGGCCTCGACATAGTGCTGTGAGATCTTTTATATCCATTTGAGAGAACAAACAGACCTTGGTTTAAAGTCCATTTCGAAAGACGGCACCACCAAATATGCAGCGCACATTCAGTACTGCATTGAAGCGTCAGCACATATTTGGTGTCCATGTCTCTGTAGCGAGAGTTCAACCGACTTAGCTTTTGAATCACAGGCGAGAGTTATATCACAGAGCCACTGCTGACTAATTTCTAAAAATAGTCATGTTCTAAAGGGAATTGGATAGATACTTGAAAAGGAATGGATTGCTGGGATGAGACAGAAGAGCAACGGAGTTGGACAAATTGGATTCCCCTTACAAAGAGCCAGGAGAGGTATGATAGGGCTTTCTAATTCTGTGAATCTATGTCGAATGCGTTGCCCGTGATCTACCACCCATTAATATCAATGGAATGAAAGCTGCGGAAGATCTTCCATAATTGTCTGATAATGCGCCTACTGTGTGTGTGAGACTCCGGCCGTGGTGCAGGTTTGGGAGATCTGGAGTAGTCAATCGGAGAATAGTTAAGAAAGAATTAGTGAGTGTGGATTTAAAATGTATTTGTCTATTTGGAAGATAATAGGAGGCATTATCTCAGGAGTAATATTAAAGATTATAAAAACTTTTTAAATTAGCCAACGAATATGGCAGTTAGACAGTAACGACTAGCAAAGGCCATGTGGTTAGGATTCGGAGGGCGCACAAGTCAATCTTTGAGGAATGTATGTGTGAGCGGCAGCGATGAAGTGCGGTTTTTAATTGAAGTTACAGTGTTCAACCACATAAAATAGGAATCTGGAATCCAGGGACACAGACACTGCGAAATAAAAGAATGGGGACCGACGGGAGTGAAGGTTACTGGCACTGCTGCAGCTTTCCTCAATTGTGCAAGACAATGGCTGAAATAATCCCAGTGTTTAAAATAAGGCCCGGAGAGATCTAGAGGGGGAGCACCTGGGAAACGAGCAATGTAAAAGCGAATTAGATTGTTTTGAGGGAATAATTATCAACTTTAACCAAACTTCTAGAATTTCTGAAACACATCACCTGAAGTGTGGGGGAAATATAGTTGGAGTGCAAAGTTTGATTTTAATGACTCAGCGGACAAAGCTCCACATCTACTAAGGGTGAGGAATTATACAATGGGCTGGGAGATCAGGTACCGCACAGACAGCTAGTTCCAAAATGAAAGTAGGTTAAGACAGAGATAGACTGCTTCGTAACTGATTAGGGATTAAGTGGTTATGGCGAGCGGGCAGGGAAGTGGACCTGATTGCATGATCGGATCAACCATGATTATATTGAATGACAGGAAGGCTCGAGGGACCATATGGCTTACTCCTGCTCCTATTTCTTATATTCTTATGTTCGTATATTCTTATTTTATCGAGAAAATGGAACCTGTAAGGGACGGTTGACTATTGAACCATTGGAATCTCCCTTCATAACTATTTATCTTTAAAGTTTTGTTGAACAGATTCTTAATGGGGCGGAGGTATCTTAGAAACAAACAGAAATGAAAATTATACCAACGTAGAAAACATTACAAAACCATAGATACTCTGCGGGAATAGGCCAATTGACCCATTCTATCTGTACTGAGTTCTTTGGTACAGCGATTAGAAATTATCCACACTGTCCTCCTCTCTCTCTACAGTCATTCATCTTCCTCTGCTTCAAATATTCATCTACTTTTCCCTTAACTATTTCCTGAGGCAACCCTTTCATGAAAAAGTTTTGGCTAACCCTCTGCTCATTCGCTTTGTGAGCACTTTGAGTCGATCTCCCTTTATCACTGACTCTCTAACTAAATGCAATCATCTCTCCCTCATAATTGTGCCAAAACTGTTTAGAATGATTTAAATTTCTATTAAATCACCGCTTAATTTCCGTAGCTCTATTGCCTATATTCCCAATAACTCGTCCCTAATCACAAGTATAGCTCTGATGCATGGCACCATTATGCTGAATCGACACTGCCCGCTCTTCATGGATTTAATCGATTTTACAAATGAGGGACCGAATCTGTAACTGGGTTTATAACTGTGGCCTCGACAGTATTGCGTAAAGATGCATCATTCCTTGTTTATTATTATGTTCTATGCCCATGTCTACAAAACCGAATTTATGTTTAATTTATCATGGATTTAACCCCGTGCAAATACACGTGCTATGAATTGAGCGTTTGGATCGCTATCATTCGCTGGCGAACAAAATTCTCAGTACCTGCCCACTGAGACTCTGCTCGCATTCCTTGGCGTTTCCCACACAATCAGGCGAGTTCACTGATTGACAATATGTAAGTAAGCTAATGTTGCTGCTATTAGTTCATTATTTTTTGGAATAATGTGCTACCACGTCATAATTGATAATTGCCAAAGATTCTTCCCACCGTCTGCAAATGTTCAGCAAAACACAGAATACTAAACATCAGTTTGATTTTAGCTGAATTTCTGGCTGTGTTTTTGACAGATTAATTGTATCAATTGTAATAGTTTTAAAAATTATAACAATCATTAATTTTGCATTCCTTTACTCGATTTGAGGAGGGTCATTGATACAGAATATCAATAATATTACTCATCATACCTTTATCGATAGCACAATACAAGAGCATACTCCATCTCTGTTTTGAGTGAGACACCAGTCGGTGCACAATCGACATTTTCAATCAGTATCCGGGACACACGAGGTGAAAGCTTAAATGAATGAATCGAGTTCTGACTGTTTCCTCCATGCGAACACTGATTACGTCAAAAGAACCCGCACGATTTGTCAATGATGAATGGTGTCCAATACAGAGACCGACGCCTGTAGGATTGACACAAAACTTACAGGAAAGTTACCAATACCGGCGATCACAAGACATTTGATTGTTTTGGCACCGAATGAAACTTTATTGATGAATTTAAAGTGGGCCGCTCGATTCCTGTACCTGCAGTGTAAGGTGTATTGCTGTACTATCCACATGTCCGAAACAGCTGCTGAACATCATCATTGCTATCCTAGCTCCATGGACGTGATCTGTGCTAAATTTGCAGGATGAGATTATGTTTACTCAGTGAAACAAGCGTGAAAACTGAAGCAATGCATTAATCAAACACATGCTACAAAATGAATGAAATGTTCACATAAGATCTCACCAATTTTTCAAATCACCAGAAAAAAAGGGACGTTCTATGGTGGAAACTGTAGTGTATGTAGGCACCTTTAGTAATGACTTCACGAGGCAGGGTATGACATTTAAACTGTGCAGACCTGCAGTCCTTTATTAGCAGCTCCTAACGACAACAAGCTGTGAGTTCCCTTTTATACTGGATTACCTGCCGTGTGCAGGCAACCCCTGGGTCTCCAGCAACAACAACCTATGGTGTACCGGTAAGGTGTGTAAAGTACAAGGGTATATTCAATGTTGCATAACAGTGTTACAGACATCACACAGTGAACAGGATTGCCTACACAACAATACTCCCCCCTGAGCATTTTTCATATTCTTGTTGTCATGACCAGGGGTGATGATGTGTGGTGGGCTATGGGAGGTTGTGGTGAGGGTTGTGTGGTTGCCAGGTGTGGCCCCTGTGCTTGAGGCTGGCCTCGTACGTTTCCCCTCCCTCACACACATACAAAGTGGGTGTCACTGTTGTGAGATCTCTCGGGAGGCAGCCACGGCAGCAGTGGGTGGTATGTATACACTGTGATGTGGGTAGTTGTGGGGTGGTGGCAGGGCCACAAGACTGGGTGGGCTCCTTGTGCACCAATGGGAATGAGGGTCAGGTCATCCCAGGGTTTGCCAGGGGAGCTGGAGGGTATTGGCCACATGCTTCTGGTGCTGGCCCTGGTGGCCAGGGGCTGTATGGCTGGTCTGGTGCAGTTTGCCATTTCTGGTGGTTGGGCTGCCCATTGACCATGTCCCTGTCGTGGATCTGCTCCCACTGCCTGTCTGTGTGTCCTGCAAGGGGCATCACATTCGTTCCAAATGTCCAGGCTACATGGCCAGTTAGCCTGCTGGACCTGGGGGTCTCCCACGGGGGGATTCCATTGGCATCAGAATGGTCCCTGTAGAACCCAATCCTTTGGCAGTGTCCTACCGGTATGCATGACACCTTGGCTCGGATCACACATAATCGAACCTGCAATATAGATTATTGCATTTGTATCACTTTTGGGTGTCCTGGTTTCAAAAGACATGGTTACATTAGGCATTTCACAATCTCTAGCATTACTGTTACGCATAATAAACTTGGTCTTAATCTTACTGACACCTGCATTCATCTCATTAGTCACATTAGTTAAACCAGCATCACAATTCATGGTTACATTGCATAAATTTTCATACTTGCACCCTTTAATTGCATTTTTAGCTTTAAAGTCCATGTACTCAAATAGTTGGAACTTCCCCTTTAAATTTCTTGGGTTACCGGTCTGCTTTAAGAGATCCTTCAAATCCGATTAGTCGCTCGATGTCACATGATGCTCATCCATGTTGACTCGTGGCATGGAGGAGGCTATTTTGATTCGAGGTCTGCTGCTTGTGGTGATGCAGCCATGTTGTGGTCTTGCTGCAGGTAGGCTGTGGTGCGCTATTCAACTATCATTGTAACCCATGTATAAACTGATCTAAGTTGTATACTGTGAGAACAATGAGCACCAGTTGGTGAACTTGTGGGAGACAGTCCTAACCTGGACTTTCAGGTATAAAAGTGGAAGCTCCACCTACCTTCAGCACTTGAGTGCTAGCTAATAAAGGTTACTGGTCATGGAGTGACCTTCTCTCAACCATGGGCCTTGTGTGCAATTATACTGTATAGTAAGGACATATTATTGGCGAAGAGAAACTGAGATTTAAACCACGCGAGCATGGCCACTAGCAGCACAGACGAGAGGTACTGTGTTGGTGATGATTGGGACGATTTTATTGAGAGACTACAGCAAAATTTCGTCACTAAGGAATGGCTGGGACAGGAGTCGACCGACAAATGCAGGGCTCATCTCCCGATGGTTTGTAGATCCAGGACGTACTCTCTGATGAACGACCTTCTAGTGCCAGAGAAACCGGCGGACAAGATGTTTAAAGATCTCAGTAAGTTGATCGGGGAACATATTAAACCGGCGAGCAGCATGCACATGTTGAGACACCAGTTTTATATGCACTGGCACCGAGAACAGCAAAGTGTTCCAGACTTTGTGGCAGATCTCCGGCGCCTGGCGAGCCTATGTAAGTTACCAGATGCATTCCGAGCGGAGATGCTGTGAGACTTTTTTATTGAGGGCTTCGGGCACGCTGGTGTTTTCAGGAAACTGATCGAGACCAAAGACTTGAACCTGGAAACGGCGGCCTTGATCGCCCAGACTTTCATCTCAGGGGAGGAAGAGACTAGAATGATGTTTGACAAAAATCTGGGCTCAAATGCAGCAAATGGACAGAGAGTCAACATTGTTAACGCGGCACACAGTTGTGCAGAGAGACAGGGGCAATCAAACATGGCCCAACATGTTGTCGAACCCAGAGGAGGAATTCAACAGAGACAATGGCTAGGTGATCGACGATTCACGCCATTGCAAGGGACAATGCGGCCAGTATTGGGGCCATCAACACCTGTTAATGGTGTGAGAGGCCTATAAAGGCCCAGATTCGGTGGAGGAGTGGCGAGGAGAGGCGGGAGGTCCGGGGTCGAGTCGAGAGGCCTATAAAGGCCCAGATTCGGTGAAGGAGCGGCGAGGACATGCGGGAGTTCCAGGGTCGGTGCGAGAGGCCTATAAAGGCCCAGATTCGGTGAAGGAGTGGCGAGGAGAGGCGGAAGTTACGGGGTTGGGTTCGAGAGGCCTATAAAGGCCCAGAGTCAGTGGAGGAGTAGCGACGGGAGGCGGGTGTTCCGGGGTCGGTTCGAGAGGCCTATAAAGGCCCAGAGTCGGTGGAGGAGTGGCGAGGGGAGGCGGGAGATCCGGGGTCGGTTCGAGAGGCCTATAAAGGCCCAGAGTCGGTGGAGGAGTGGCGAGGAGAGGCGGGAGGTCCGGGGTCGGTTCGAGAGGCCTATAAAGGCCCAGAGTCGGTGGAGGAGTGGCGAGGAGAGGCGGGAGGTCCGGGGTCGGTTCGAGAGGCCTATAAAGGCCCAGAGTCGGTGGAGGAGTGGCGAGGAGAGGCGGGAGGTCCGGGGTCGAGTCGAGAGGTCTATAAAGGCCCAGAGTCAGCGGAGGAGTGGCGAGGAGAGACGGGAGGTCCGGGGTCGGTTCGAGAGGCCTATAAAGGCCCAGAGTCAGCGGAGGAGTGGCGAGGGGAGGCGGGTGTTCCGGGGTCGGTTCGAGAGGCCTATAAAGGCCCAGAGTCGGCGGAGGAGTGGCGAGGGGAGGCGGGTGTTCCGGGGTCGGTTCGAGAGGCCTATAAAGGCCCAGAGTCGGCGGAGGAGTGGCGAGGAGAGACAGCAGTTCCGGGGTCGAGTCGAGAGGTCTATAAAGGCCCAGAGTCAGCGGAGGAGTGGCGAGGAGAGGCGGGTGTTCCGGGGTCGGTTCGAGAGGCCTATAAAAGCCCAGAGTCGGTGGAGGAGTGGCGAGGAGAGGCGGGAGGTCCGGGGTCGAGTCGAGAGGTCTATAAAGGCCCAGAGTCAGCGGAGGAGTGGCGAGGAGAGACGGGAGGTCCGGGGTCGGTTCGAGAGGCCTATAAAGGCCCAGAGTCAGCGGAGGAGTGGCGAGGAGAGACGGGAGGTCCGGGGTCGGTTCGAGAGGCCTATAAAGGCCCAGAGTCAGCGGAGGAGTGGCGAGGGGAGGCGGGTGTTCCGGGGTTGGTTCGAGAGGCCTATAAAGGCCCAGAGTCGGCGGAGGAGTGGCGAGGGGAGGCGGGTGTTCCGGGGTCGGTTCGAGAGGCCTATAAAAGCCCAGAGACGGTGGAGGAGTGGCGAGGAGAGACAGCAGTTCCGGGATCGAGTCGAGAGGCCTATAAAGGCCGTCTTGTGCAGCTGCAGCTGGGTGAGAACGCAAAAAAGAAGTAGAAAGCAATCGAAAGGTGACGTCACAGCAAAGGGGATAAGTGATTGGCCGGAGATTGGTGAGCAGGTTTTCTTTTTCTTTTTCTTATTCTTTTCTATTTCAGTAAGTAACCTTGAACATTGTTGCCAAATTAAGTTAATCTAGGGGTTAAATCAAAGGAGGAGAGCTCGGACACGTGTCATGCTCCTCCTGCACCATTTGGGAAATCAGGGACGCCTCTGGTGTCCCTGATGACTACATGTGTGGGAAGTGTATCTGCCTCCAGCTCCTGACGAACCGCGTTGTGGAACAGGAGCTGCGGGTTGATTCACTCTGGAACATGCACGATGCTGAGAATGATGTGAATAGCACGTTTAGTGAGTTGGTCTCACTGCATGTTAAGCGTCCACAACCAGATAGCGAATGGAAAACCAACAAGAAGAGCAGTGTAAGGAAGGTAGTGCAGGGGTCCCCTGCGGTCATCCCCCTGCAAAACAGATACACCGCTTTGGGTACTGTTGAGGGGGATGACTCATCAGGGGAGGGCAGCAGCAGCCAAGTTCATGGCACCGTGGGTGGCTCTGCTGCACAGGAGGGCAGAAAAAAAGAGTGGGAGAGTAATAGTGAGAGGGGATTCAATTGTAAGGGGAATAGATAGGCGTTTCTGCGGCCGTAACCGATACTCCAGTATGGTAGGTTGCCTCCCTGGTGCAAGGGTCAAGGATATCTCACAGCAGATGCAGGACATTCTGAAAAGGGAGGGTGAACAGCCAGTCATCGTGGTGCCTATAGATACCAACGATATAGGCACAAAACGGGATGAGGTCCTTCGAAATGAATTTAAGGAGCTAGGAGTTAAATTAAAAAGTAGGACCTCAAAAGTAGTAATCTCAGAATTGCTACCAGTGCCACGAGCTAGTCAGAGTAGGAATCGCAGGATAGCTCAGATGAATACGTGGCTTGAGCAGTGGTGAGAAGGGAGGGATTCAAATTCCAGGGACATTGGAACTGGTTCTGGGGGAGATGGGATCAGTACAAACCGGACGGATAGCAACTGGGCAGGACCGGAGCAATGCTAGTGCTGTTTGGGAGGAGTTAAACTAATATGGCAGGGAGACAGAGGGGAATAAAATGGAGACAGAAGCAAAAGATAGAAAGGAGAATAGTAAAAGTGCAGGGCAGAGAAACCCAAGGCAAAAAACAAAAAGGGCCACTTTACATCAGAATTCTAAAGGGGCAAATTGTGTTAAAAAGACAAGCCTGAAGGCTCTGTGCCTCAATGCAAGGATTATTCGGAATAAGGTGGACGAATTAACTGGACAGATAGCAGTTAACGGGTATGATGTGATTGGCATCACGGAGAAATGGCTCCAGGTGACCAAGGCTGGGAACTCAACATCCGGGAGTATTCAGCATTTAGGAAGGATAGACAGAAAGGAAAAGGAGGCGGGGTGGCGTTGCTGGTTAAATGCCATTCTCTTGCACACCAATCTCTTGAGTGGGACCTTGTCAAAAGCCTCTAGCCACTAGCCAAGCTCATCGAATACAGCTACAACACAGGCATCTACCCGACATGTAGAAAACATTCAGACTTAGGCTGAAAGATTGGAAGTAGCCTTCGCGCCATACAAGAGCCAGACAATGATTGTCTCCAACGAGAGGAAGTCTAATCACCGCCCCTTGACATTCACTGACATTACGTTTGCCAAATCCCCCACCAGCTAAATGCTGGGGTCAACATTGGCCAAAAGCTTAACTAGATTAGCCTCACCAATACTGTGGCTGCAAGAGCTGGTTAGAGGCTGGGTATTCTGCAGCGGTTGTCCCACCACGTGACTCCTCAGATCCTTTCCACCATCTGTAAAGCACAAGTCAATAGTTTGACAGAATATTCTCCACTTGCCTGGACAAGTGCAGCTCTAACAACACTCAAGCAGCATTACATCATTAAGGACAATGAAGCCCGTTTTATTCGCACCCCATTCAACAACATTCACCCCCTCCAGCACTGGTGCCCCGTGGCTTGCAATGTGTACCATCTACATGGTGCATGCAGAAACTTGCCAAGGCATTTTCGAAAGCACCTATCAAACCCACGAATTCTACCATCTAGAAAGACAATGGCAGCATGTGCAAGGAAAAACCATCACCTCCAAGTTCCCCTTCAAATCACACACAATGCTGATATATATCGCTGTTAACTGATCGTCGCTGGGTCGAAATCATGGATTTCCCTCCCGACCAGCACTATGGGTGTATCGTTTCCACAAGGAGTGCAGCGGTTCAAGAAGGCAGCTCACCACCACCATCACAAATGCATTTAGAGGAGGGCCATAAATTCTGGCCTTGCCAGTGATGACCAGTGAAGTAAATAAAATGTCATATACCACCAGTACCGGAGGAGCGTGGTCACATCTAGTGGAAGATCAGGGTACTAGTACCGCAGGAAAACTTTAAGCTCTAGTGTAACTTTAGAGGTGTGAGTAAGAACAGAGTAGGAATGCGACTTCTAATGTAAGTGTGGCTACCACTAGCAGCAGAGAAGCCGGGTGATCTCTTGTGTAACAGTAGCGGTGCGAGTAAGAATGGAGCATGACTGTCACTTCTAATGCATGTGTAGGTGCCACTAGTACAGGAGAAGGTTTTTGTTCACAAAGGAGGAGCACATTCACAGCTAGTGTAAGTGTCGGATACCAATGGCACCGGAGAAGTACGAACTACTCTATTATAATTTTATGGGTGCGACTCGTGTTAGTTTAGTGATACCACTATTATTATAGGAGTAAGCACAGCTCTAATGTAAGTGTAGGATTTCAACTGTCAGAGCAGAAGCCCGGTCACCACTAGTGTAATCTTAGAGATACCATTCCTACTGGAATAGTACAATGAACTCTCGTGGATGTGTAGAAATCCCACTAGCATCAGTGGAGCACAGTCACGTCTAGGTTAATTATAGACTACTAATAGTACTGAATAAAATGGTCGCCTCTAATGTAAGTATAAGGGAACCACTTGTGCAGGAGGAGACCGTGCACATCTCATACCAGTGGAGGGTTCCCTCTGGTACCAAAGGAGCACTGTCAGTACACTGATACCGCGATTCCAATAGGAGCATGTTCAACTATAGGCATGCTACCAGTATCAGGGGAGCATAGACACTTCGAGGTAAGTGTATTGGCGCCAGTAATACAAGAGGAACAAGGTCACATGTAGTATAAGTGTAGGTTAATGTAGTACTGGAAGAATCAGCACAACAATAATGTGGCCGGACTGCTCAACACCAGTTTTGCAGGACGTTTTTCACTGCTTGTTCTGGAGGGCATTGTGCACTAGCAGTGAATCATGGGCAGGGGTATGGCAATTATTACAAGGGGACCTTCCCTCACCAGGCCTGTAGTCAGCACTAGTACTGGGAGATTGCACTTTCCACTTGTATAACAATCTTTTAGTTGTGCATTTGTTAAACTCTCCCATAAAAAATTAAAATATTCTTCTTAACATGAGGTCAAAGGCAAGAAAAACATTTTAATTTAGTCTATTTGTTAACTGACTGCAAGTACTGCTAAATATGAGTTAACCTAATTAACTCGCTGGAGGACTGATCTGTTGATAAATATAAGATCCCATCCATTGCCTCAGCAGAATCTTTCAGCTCCGAAAGATTTTATTGAGTCTCACAGAAAATGGCGCAGGATAATGAAAATGATAAAGAAGATTTACTACCCGATTCTCACAAATGGAGGTGTCCTTGTTGAGCCATTGTAACCTGTTTGTTGCTAATCGGTGTTAACTGTTTCCCTATTCATGCCGCCTGTTGGAGAATTTACTGTATTTCCTAGATGTCAGCATTACCCAGTCGGTAGTGACTGGAACCATGTTGTGTCACATACATCTGCACTTTCCATGGTTCCCTTAATCCAATAACTTTACTGACGTTCTAATTTTCTTTGAAGGTTCAACACGGGGATTTTAGCAGATTTCCGGAACATCTTCTGCAGAGTGAGCGCTGCAGCAGCTGTTTAAAATGTGTGGCTTGGTTTCCAAGGTATTGGTCCAACACCAAAGCAGTTATCATACTGATCCGTGTTGATAATCACACTGAATGGAGTAAAATGCTCCCTACAGGTATTTCCATTATATTTCAATCGGACACTCGAACATTATTTCTCTCCTCTCTCTTTCTTACAGCGAACTTGGTGAGAATTGTCATTCTCTTCCGAGGAAACTGCGGCCTTTCCAAGTGTATCTCCGTCTACTTGGTGTCCATGGCAACAGCAGATCTACTTTATTGAGTCTCACAGAAAATGGCGCAGGATAATGAAAATGATAAAGGAGATTTACTACCCGATTCTCGCAAATGACGGTGTCCTTGTTGAGCCATTGTAACCTGTTTGTTGCTAATCGTGCTCATAACAACTTTCATGATCCTACCATTTTTAAAAAACATCCTTGTTTTGTTTGAATTGGCACCTGAACAAATAATTAACAAGGTGCAGTGGGGCTGCCGGTCCAGTATTTTTTTTTACCTCACCTCCATCTGGTTTTACAGCGCCTGGGGCGTTTGGCCTCTTTTTACTTTAATTGCTTTGTTAAATGGTTTATCAGTCAGACGTATCTCAGAGGCCAATAGAGCCCGCAGCCATAGGATTGAGAATCCAGAAATAGAGAACAGAAGGAAATCCATCATTTTCTCTTCGCTGTATCGAGCAGTTTTATGCTGTTGTGGCTGAGAACTGCCATGAGTTTGGTAACTACCAGACTGACAAACACAGGTTGTTAATTAGGTGACCACAGAGCCCCTGGATATATTGCCACTGAAAGCTATGCTGAAACTTTTGAATTCCTGTCTAAACGTGTATATTTATGCAGAAACCCAGAGGAAATTCAGAGACGAACTGAAGAAGGTGCTGACATCTCCGTGGAGACTGATTCTGAGATCAGTTATAAAGGGAAAATCTCAGTTTCAACTCCTTTTCCACCGTAGAGCCTCCGTCTTTCTGTTAATGTGACATGTGGCAGAGTTCTTAGGTAAACATGTCTTACATTTTGTAACATGCGTTTGATGGCTGCTTTACCTTGGCTTATCACGCTAATCTCATGAAGTAAACCAAACCTCCTCTTCCTGCAAATTTAGCACATATCAATTTCAGGCATCAAAGGTACCAATGATGAGTTTCAGCAGAGGAATCTAACTTGCATTGCAGATACTGGGTTCGGGCGCACCACTTAAAAATCATCAGTAACGTTTCAGTCCATGCCGAAACAATCAAAGGTCTTGCGGTCACTAACATTGGTAACTTTCCTGGAAGTTTGATGAGAAAATGGCAGGTGCGGTCTCTCTAACAGACACCATTCCCCATTGACGTTAGAACGAGCTCTTTACACGTGATCAGTGTTCGAATAGAGCAAACAGTCTGAACTCGGCTCATCGATGTGAACTTTCACCTCTTTTATCCAAGATACTGACTTAAGATCTAGATTGTTCATTGACCGGTGTCTCGCACTCATCACAATGTAAAAGTTTGCTCGTGTGTTGTGCTGTTGATCGAAGTGTCAGGAGTAATATTTTTAATATTTTTTCTCAATCACACTCTCAACTTAATTCGCAAAGCAATATCAAATGAATATTTATTTTAATGTTCCTAACTTTTACAATGCTTACAAGTTACCTCTAATACGCTGCCAGAAATTCAGATAAAATAAAACTAATGCTTATGTACTCCTTCGTTTGGCTGAATATTTTCAGACGGTCTTAAGGAATCTTTGGTAATTCTCAACTTATTATAAACATAAGCATATAAGAATTAGGAGCAGCAGTAGCATTAGTAGCCTCCTCTGACATTCAACATGTTCATGGCTGAACGTTGAAATTAGCTTAATTTCCCACCTGATCCCCATACATTCCTTGCACCGCTTCAAAGAAAGTATTGCCTTCCTTAAATATGGAGACCAAATCTGTGCACAATGTGTGGTCTCACCAGATCCCTGTGCAATTGTAGCAAGATTTTCTTACTCTTGCACTCCAACCCTCTCGCAAGAAAGGCCAACATGCAATTTGCCATCCTAATTGCTTGCTGTACTTGCATGTGAACTCTCTGTGTTTCTTGTACTATGACACTGAATAAGAAAATGCAATAGTTTCTCAATATTTAATAAACATTCTGTTTTTCTACTCTTCCTACCAAAGTGAATAACTTCACATTTGCACACATTATACTCCATCTACCCCCTTGCTTCCGACTCAGTTTTTCTGTCGCTAGCCCTCTGCAGGCTCATGGCGGACTTTTGCACTTAGCTATTTATCGTCAGCAAACTTGGATGCAGTGCATTCGGTCCCTTTATCTAAGTCATTGTAAATCGCTGAGACTCAAACACTGATCATTGTGGCACCCCACTAGTTACAGTATGCCAATCTGAAAATGACCTTCTATTCCTACGCTCTGTGATCTGTATTTTTAACCAATCCTTTATTCAAACAATTACATTACTCACAAGCCCATGTGACATTATCTTGTGTAACCACCTTTTGTCTGCCAACTTATCGAATTCCTTTTGGAATTCCAAAGATACTACATCCACTGGGATCGTTTTATCTACCATGCTGTTTACATTCTCAAAAGTTATAATACATTTGGAAAATACAAATTACATTTATAAACCTATGTTGTCTCCACGTAATCATATTCTGATTTTCTAATTACCCTGTTACCAACGACTAACTGGCCTGTAGTTCCCTGTTTTCTCTATCCTTCCTTTCTTGAATAGCAGAGTTACATTTACTACCTTCCAATTCGCTGGCATGGATCATAGATATCGAAGTTTTGGATGATCAACCAATTCATCCACTATCTCTGCAGCCACCTTCTTTTAGAACCCTGGGATGTAGGCTAACAATTGAAGGGGTGTGGCCGGTGATTCATCCCAATAATTTCTCCAGTAATTTCCTCTACAGATATTAATTATGTTAAGTTGCACACACACATTAGCGCTGTGATGCCCACTATGTTGGGTATACGTTTTGTATCTTTTACTGTGAAAACATTTCAAAATATTTGGTTAATGTCTCTGCCATTTCCTTGTTCTCCAATACAATTTATTCCCAGTTACAATTTGTTCTACGGTAATCTCGCCTCAATCTGCGAGAAATGCCAACGAGTGGGGGAAGTCTCTCCTTAGAAAGGACCTGGAGTCTGTGGGTGAGCAACGAGAACTCGGGATCCAAATACTTAATTCGTAGAAAACGTGTTTACAGGTGGATAAGTCAGTAACAAAACCAACAGAAATATATATATATTATAGGCACACGAGTAGATCACAAGAATAAACAGGTGATGATGAATCTTTACAAAGCTCTGCTGCGGACTACGTTAGAAAAGCAGGTACCTCTTCAAGACCGAAAAGCCAATAAATCCACACAGAGTGGGCATTATAGATACACCGGGATATTGAGATCGATCAGAACTAAAGTGATGAGGAGCGGAAAAATATTGGATCTACTTTTACTGGAACAGCGACAGCTTAGGGAATTAATTGAGGTTCTAAACGTTATGAACAGTTTGGCAGAGGTAAGAGGGAGTCATCATTCCATCTAGTTGTTTTTTCTGCGATAAAGAGCGATTATCTTAAATTGATCACAAGGGGACCAATATGAGCAGATATGTTACCAGAAATTGTTTTACGCAAAGATGTTCTGAAACATGGAATGTTTTGCTTCAAGGAATAATTAAGTGGAGATTGAATGAATATTTGAAGCAGAGAAAGTAAACAGCTGTAGGCAGAGAGGAGGACAGTGCGGATTGATTTTGATTGCTGTATTAAAGAACCCAGCACAGAGAGAATGGGTCTAATGTCCGCCTCACGCCCTGTAAATGTCTGTGGTTTCATAATGTTACCTCTGTTGGCATCATATTCATTGTTTTTTGTTTCTACGATACTCTTTGTAACTATGGAACCCTATACTGTGGAACCCTATTCGCTGCTTCGTTAAAATCTGACTGGGTCACTCCAAATGCATTTCCTCTACCCTACAGGCCGTTGATGTGTTTCAGAAACTCCAGCAGGTTAGTTAAAGATGAAACACGGTCCCTCAAATTAATATAATTCCCTTTTACATAGCTCCTTTCCCAGATGCTTACCCATTGGATCTCTCCAGGCCTTATTTTAAACACTGGGATTATTTCAACCATTGTCGGATCTTCAATCCTGTCAGCCCCCGTTAATTTATTTTGTGGTATCTGTGTCCCTGACTTCCAGATTCCCATTTTATATGAATTAATTATATTTATTATTGGCCTTATCGATGCCGTTCCAACAATGACTCATTTGATGAATCACCTGTGCCGTACTCCAAATACTAAGTAACATTCTTATTAATCCTAATAATCTTCCTGCTAAATTTCTTGTATTCTTAAATAGCTTTTTCTTTAGCCATAATATTGCCCGATATAATTATGAGACCTGTGGTACCTTTCATACTTTTTAAAATAGATTGAAAGATTTTAATTCCACTGCCGGAGTCACACACGAATGGCGGGTAGTTTATTAGCAACAGGCAGATGCGTTTCCTCAGCTTTCGTTCCTTTGATAGGGATTTGTGGAAGATCACGCACAACACATGATGCATAGAAGTGTACAGCGCAGCCGGAAGTCATTTGGCCTATTGTGCCTCTGTCGGCTCTTAGAAATAGGCATCGAATTAGTCCATCTACTCTACTCTTCCCCACAGACCATCAAACATAGCAACATAGGAACAGGAGAACGCCATTTAGCCCCTCGAACCTGTTCCGCCATTCAATGAGATCATTGCTGCTAAAACTTTTGCTTTTTCCAAATATGTATCCAACACCCTTTTTGAAAGTTACTATTTATAAACGTGTCAGCAGTGGCTCGATGGTAGCACTCTTTCTGAGCCAGATGGTCGTGGATTAAATTCCCTCCCCAGAATGGTGAACCTAAAACCTATGCTGGCACCTCAGTGCAATACTGAGGGTGTCCTGTACTGTTGGAATTGCAGCATTGTGGGTGTGACGTGACCGATGGTCCTGGAAGTTGTACGTAAAAATGCTATGACATTATTTCAGAGGCGTGCAAGGGAGTTCACCGCAGTGTCCTGGCCAACATGTTTCCATAAACCGTAATAATTAGATCAAATTAAATCAATTGCTCACCTAATTGTTGGACCTGCTGTGCACAATGTGACTGCCGCCTTTCCAACATCATAAAATGGTCACCACTTCAAAAGTATTTATTTGGCTGTAATGCACTTTAGTGCGTCCTGATGTAGCAAAATGCATTACATAAGCAGAATAATTTATTTTTTTGGTTGAATCTGGTTGCTTGAAACTTTTCGCAAGTGCATTCCGTATCATGACAAATCACTTCATTCCAAAAATCTCCTAACTTGCCCACTGGTTCTTTTGGCAATTACCTTAAATATATGTCTTCGGTTTAACGAGCCTTCTGCCCGTTGAAGCAATGTTTACTCAAACCAGGCATTATTTTGAACGACACTATTAAATCTCCAAGAACATTCTCTGGTCTATGGAGAACTATTCCAGCTTACGGTCATGTTGAGAAGTTTCAGGTCATTCACAAGCTGATGTCGAGGCCCTGCCTGAAAGCTTGCAACTGCAACACTCCAGTCTAAATTTGCTCAAATTCTTGCTCAGGTTTTAAGATGATTCTTTAATTGTTATGTATAATCAACCATTCAATTTTAAGCAAGACACATTTTAAGTATGTTAAACAATTCAGCGTTGAAAAGGATCCAATCCCTTCCTTTAACCCGTTTATCGATTCGTTTTTGATATCATTTCATCGATCTATATTTAACCATTGCGAACAAAATATGATTGACAATTTGATGAATTCAACATGGAGCTCTCTCCTTCTATTGATTTGCTCCAATCTTCCCGCTCTGCGTCTCATCATGTCCCCGCTTCCCTGGTTCCCTATCGTTCTGTTGGATGTCACATTCTGCCACATTACAGTCCCACAGCCATCTGCACTTTGCTTATTCCAGATCTTACCTTTGATCGAGAATGGCTCCCTGAATTTCAGCGAGACAAAGTTCAAATCAAGGGTATTATTTCTGTTACACTAGTGGTTTCACTCCATTTATGTTGTGTGTTACTTCTGGTAAGCTGATGATGGAAAGAATACTTCTGCACTTGATATTTCACGCATTTCAGCAAGAGACATTCCAGCAGGTCATAATTACAGTTTTGAAGAAATTGCAGGAAATCGTACTTTTCTACTTTGGGAAAGAGATTACTGACACGCCATCTAATGTCAGCTTTAAGGTTATGACTCCTTTATACAAATTATTCATCGGTGCATGGTTCATAAAGATAAATATAAATCATAAAGATCTCCAAGTTCAAAATGTGAAATTCGGAGTTAGGAAGGAAGCTGGCCGGAACATTTCAGCTCATTGGATGACTGCATTCTGTATATGGTTTATTGTATTTCCAGGAGGTTCATTGAGAAAAAACTTATTATCTTCCATTCAAAATGAAAATTATATTATCCAAAGTTTATCAAATAACACACATTATAGTATGAAAACAACGCAAACTACCCGGCTGTAAACAAACTGCAATCTCCATTGGTGCATAACAAAGACAAGCGTGGAGGTAAACTGATGAAGTTCAATGTTGGTAGTCTGTCAATCATGATTTAAAAAAATGAAAGCAAGAAAGTTATCTTGAATTCAGCGACGAACAGCACAAACACAATTTTAAAAGAAGTACATCTGTTACTACATATTGCAGTTTAAGAGGCAAGAATAAGAATCGAATATTTAATATTATTTTGTTCAGTTCCATACTTACCCTGACAGATTTTAAGTGGATAGCCTTTGGTGCCTGTCCCTAATTTAACAAATGAAAAGCTGGCAATGCAGTTATATGCATTCTATTGAAGTACAACAAAAGGATTCCTTCTGTTGTGTTGAAGGGACCCATAGAAAGCATTAAACACACGGTACCTCACGTACTGTGACTCCAAGTAACTTCCCAATTCCTGCTGATCCATAGTTGGAAAGTTATGTTTTAATATATTTACAGATATATTCCCAGGATTCAGATAGATCCTTATTTCGCTCCTTTATCTTCTTACTGAGGAATTGTCTGGGTTTATTCAACCCAGTGTAGGTGCAGTAATGAGTGTTGTTTGACTTGCTTCCCAAACTGTCTTAATTTGTAATGAAATTGGTAAAATCTAACGAAATTTATTAACTCATGTCGAGGTATTCCTCAAGGTGCTAACTCGTTCGTGCCAAACCAGCAAAGAAGAAGCCAGACCACACGCCATGTATGAAACGCTGTTTCAAGAAAACAAAAAATAATTTAAAGTTAAAGTTGGCACGTGTGGGCTTAAAAATGTGAAGAAACGGAATCAGAGTTTTCCATCCATCGAGTAGCCAATCATTAACGGATAGAATTGCTGAAGATTATTTTATAGAAAAGGGTTGTAAAGCAAATGTCGTGTTTCTCTGTAAATGACCACCAAAGAATGCTGAGTATTAATTTTAACACTGACAGTAGTCTGAAGTTGTAAATTGTTGAGACTAGATTAATATTATTTTCATGGATTGCTGGTAAGTTAATGAATTTCGATGGTCAGTCTATTAAATAGCTCTAGACCACGTGCGAATAACTACATACAGAGCTTGGAGGATCTCGTCTTTATCAATTGTGTCGTTGAATCAACCTCTTTCATTAACTATGATGCAGGTGTTAACTTCTGGAGAAATGAATCGATGAGCCCCTTTCAGCATGGAGCCTTTCTCTCTGGGGCCTTAAAATTACATATCCCATTAACACTGTTGGGTGGCCTAAGATTCTTTGCGCATTATGCTGCTGTAGCAATGTGTGCAAGGAATGTAGCCAATGCAATTATAGGAGCAGATCAGGAAATTTGAGTCATAGTGCCGTTCATACAACACCACCTCATAATCACCCGCACTCTATTGCAAAACCAAGCACTTAGCTGCAAAATAGATACTCTCCTAATATAGATCAATTCAGGCAGCTTTATCATTCTAAAACATTTTGCTTATTCATTCACGGGATGTAGGCATAGTTGGTCAGGCCAGCAGTTATTGCTCATTCCTAATTGCAATTGAGAAGGTAGTGTTGAGCTGCCTTATTCAACTGCTGCAGTGCATCTGGTGAAAGTACTACCAGCGTTGTTACGTAGCGAGTTCCACGATATTAGACCAGTGTCGGTTAAGGAATGGTGATAGATTTCCAAGTAGCGATAATGTTTTAATTGGAGGCGAATTTGAAGGTGGTGGCAGAGTCTGGCTCGTGGGACTTTCTGTCATGGTATCGTTGCTTAGTTGCTGCAGTGCGTTTTGTAGATGCTGCATACCACATGGATGAACTACAACAATTGTACATCCCTGTCTGGCGTAAAAATAGAAAAGGCTAGGTGGCTCAACTGTAGCTATCAAGGGAAATCAGGGATAGTATCAAAGCCAAGGAAATGGCATACAAATTGGCCAGAAATAGCAGTGAACCCGGGGACTGGGAGAAATTTAGAACTCAGCAGAGGAGGACAAAGGGTTTGATTAGAGCAGGGAAAATAGCATACGGAGGAAACTTGCAGGGAACATTAAGACGGACTGCAAAAGCTTCTATAGATATGTAAAGAGAAAAAGGTTAGTAAAGACAAACGTAGGTCCCCTGCAGTCAGAATCAGGCCAAGTCATAACGGGGAACAAAGAAATGGCAGACCAATTGAACAAGTACTTTGGTTCATTATTCACTAAGGAGGACACAAACAACCTTCCGGATATAAAAGGGGTCAGAGGGTCTAGTAAGAAGGAGGAACTGAGGGAAACCCTTATTAGTCAGGAAATTGTGTTGGGGAAATTGATGGGATTCAAGGCCGATAAATCCCCAGGGCCTGATGGCCTGCATCCCAGAGTACTGAAGGAGGTGGCCTTGGAAATAGCGGATGCATTGACAGTCATTTTCCAACATTCCATAGACTCTGGATCAGTTGATATGGAGTGGAGGGTAGCCAATGTAACCCCACTTTTTAAAAAAGGAGGGAGAGAGAAAACGGAATTACAGCCTGATATTGGTAGTGGATAAAATGATGGAATCAATTATTAAGGATGTCATAGCAGCGCATTTGAAAAGAGGTAACATGATAGGTCCAAGTCAGCATGGATTTGTGAAAGGGAAATCATGCTTGACAAATCTTCTGGAATTTTTTGAGGATGTTTCCAGTAGAGTAGACAAGGGAGAACCAGTTGATGTGGTGTATTTACACTTTCAGAAGGCTTTTGACAAGGTCCCATACAAGAACTTAATGTGCAAAGTTAAAACACATGGGATTGAGAGTAGTGTGCAGACGTGGATTGAGAACTGGTTGTCAGACAGGAAGCAAAGAGTAGGAGTAAATGGGTACTTTTCAGAATGGCAGGCAGTGACTAGTGGGGTAACGCAAGGTTCTTTGCTAGGGCTCCAACTGTTTACATTGTACATTAATGATTTAGACGAGGATATTAAATGTAGTATCTCCAAATTTGCGGATGACACTAAGTTGGGTAGCAGTGTAAGCTGCAAGGAGGATGCTATGAGGCTGCAGAGTGACTTGGATATGTTAGGTGAGTGGGAAAGTACATGCCAGTTAAAATATAATGTGGATAAATGTGAGGTTATCCACTTTGGTGTAAAAACAGAGAGACAGACTATTATCTGAATGGTGACAGATTAGGAAAAGGGGAGGTGCAACAAGACCTGGGTATCATGATACACCAGTAATTGAAGGTTGGCATGCAGGTACAGCAGGCGGTTAAGAAAGCAAATGGCATGTTGGCCTTCATCGCGAGGGGATTTGAGTACGGGGTCAGGGAGGTGTTACTACAGTTGTACCGGGCCTTGTTGAGGCCACACCTGGAGTATTGTGTACAGTTTTGGTCTCCTAACTTGAGGAAGGACATTCTTGCTATTGAGGGAGAAGGTTCACCACACTGAATCTCGGGATGGCGGGACTGACATATCAAGAAAGAATGGATCAACTGGGCTTGTATTCACTGGAGTTCAGAAGAATGAGAGGGGATCTAATAGAAACGTTTACAATTCTGATGGGTATAGACAGGTTAGATGCAGGAAGAATGTTCCCAATGTTGGGGAAGTCCAGAACCAGGGGTCACAGTCTAAGGATAAGGGGTAAGCCATTTAGGACCGAGATGCGGAGGAACTTCTTCACCCAGAGAGTGGTGAACCTGTTGAATTCTCTACCACAGAAAGTTGTTGAGGCCAATTCACTAAATATATTCAAAAAGGAGTTAGATGTAGTCCTTACTACTAGGGGGATCAAGGGGTATGGCGAGAAAGCAGGAATGGGGTACTGAAGTTGCATGTTCAGCCATGAACTCATTGAATGGCGGTGCAGGCTCGAAGGGCTGAATGACCTAATCCTGCACCTATTTTCTATGTTTCTATGTTTCTATGTACTGCAGCCACGTTGAGCTGGTGGTGGATTGAGTGAGTGTTTAACGTGGTGAATGTGGCGCCAATCAAGCGGGCTGCTTTGTCCTCAATTGTGTCTGGAGTATTGTTGGAGCTTCACTCATCCAGGCAATTGAAGAATACTCGATCACACTGCTGAATTGTGCCTTTTAAAGGCTTTGGAGAATCAGGATATGAATCATTCACCATAGAATATCGATCATGTGTCCAGCTCAACAGTATTTATGCGGTATGCCCAGTTAAGCTTTTGGTCAATGCTAACAGACAGGATGTTGAGAGTGGGTGATTCAGCTATTGGAATACGGTTGGATGTCGAAGGGTGGTGGTTAGACCCTCGCTTGTTGGATCTAGTCATTGCCAGGCACTCGTTACTTACCAATTATCAGCCCAAGCCTGGATGTTGTCCAGGTCTTCCACAATTGGGCAAGGCTGCTTCATTTTCTGAGGCGTTTCGAATGGAGCTTAACACTCTGCACTCTTGAGCGAACATCCTCATGTATCATTTGATAATGGAAGAAATGTCATTGGTGAAGCAGCTGAAATGGTTCATCCTGGGAAACTGCCCGGATAAATGCCTGCATCGATGTCCTGCAGCTGAGATGATTGCCCTCCAACAGCCATTGTGCTAGGTATGACTCCAGCCATTGCAGGTTTTACCCACTGTTTCCCATTGACTTCAATGTTACTCAGGCGTCTTGATACCACATTCGGTAAACTCTTGCATTGAAGTCATGGGCAGCCAATCTCATATTCTCTCTCAATTGTAGCTATTTTGTCCATATTTGTCCAAGGGTTTAATGACATTTGGAGCTGAGTACTACGGGCAGAATCACAGTTGAACATCGATGAGCAGGTTATTGGTGAGGAACTGCTGCTTGATAGCACTGTCGGGGATACCTGCCATTACATTGCTGATGCTTGAGAATAGGCTAAATGGGTGGACATTTGCCGGATTCAATTTGGCTTGCTTTATGTGGGCATGTCATACCTGGTCAAGTTTTCATTTTTTCCAATTCGATTCCAGGCTTTTGGCAATACTCGAACAGCGTGGCTAGAGGTGGGGATAGTTCTGGAGCACAGGTCAGCCGGAGTGTTGTAGGGATCCGTATGTTCTACTACTTTTTTTAAATTCGTGATATCACGTGGTGGTGATTTTTTTTCTGTGCCAATTACCCCTTTCAAATTTAAGTTCAGAAAGATTCAACTTGACTGTTATTGTTGACACTGATTATACTTTATTCAAGTGTAAGGAAACTATTACATTACAGCACCTGAGCAGCAGCTAACAGGGCACAATCAACTGTTCCCCGTTATGCCCTTGCAGAAAGGGTGTGATCACCACGAACATACATAGGAACATATGAACATAAGAAATAGGGGCAGGAGTGTGCCATTTGTCGCCTCGCGCCTGCTCCAGTATTCACTAACATCATGGCTGATCTAATCCTGGCCTTAACTCCACTTCCCCACCCGCTTCCCATAACCCGTAACTCGCTTATCTTTCAAAACTCTGTCTATCTCTACCACAATATATTCAAAGACCCACCCTCCACAGCTCTCTGGGTTAGAGAATTCCAAAGATTCATGACTTTCTGAGACAAGAAATTAATCCACATATCTGTTTAAATGGGCGACCCCTTATTCTGAATCTATGCCCCCTAGTTCTAGATTTCCCCATAAGGGGCAACATCCTCTCTACATCTATCCTGTCAAGCCCCCTTCTGAATCCTATTGTTCTTCACTAAAATCACTTCTCATCATTCTTTACTCCAATGAGTAGAGGCCCTACCTGCCCTATATTTATTCATATGACAAGCCATTCATCTCAGGAATCAACCTCGTGAATCTGTTTTGAACTGCATCCTTCCTTAAATAAGGACACCAAACTGTACCCAGTATTCAAGGTGTGGTCTTACCAATGCCCTGTTCAGTTGGAGCAGGAATTCCTTACTTGTATACTCCATTCCCCCTTGCAATAAAGGCCAACATTTCATTTGCCTTCCTGATTACCAGCTGTACGTGCAAGTTATATGCTTGTGTTTCATGTACAAGGACATCGCATCGCTCTGTATGACAGCATTTTGTAATCGTTCCCCATTTAATTAATAATTTGCTTTTTTATTTTTCCTACCGAAGTGGATAACACCACATTTTCCACATTATAGTCCATCTGCCAAAATTTTGCCCACTCACAGAAACTATCTATATCGGCATCTATCTATATAGATTACGCCACTTTGTGTATATCCAATTATGTTTTAAATGCGTTGAGATGTTTCACCTCCAGCACCCTTTCATTAAGTGAGTTCCAGAACCCCTCAACCATTTGGGTGAAGACATTTGCCCCCATGTCTCCTCTAACTCGCTCCCCAATTACTTTAATGCAATGCCCATTGGTTGTCGACCCCTCTATCCGTGCCGTTAATAATTTAATACACGTGAGATAGGTCTCCCGTCAGCCACATCTGTTCCAAATAAAGCAGATACAGCATCTCAAAGCTTTCCTCATCGCAAAAATGCTCTAGTTCAGGCAACATCCTTGAAAATCTCCACTGCACGCTTTCCAGTGCAATGATATAATTCCTGTAATGTGGTGACCAGAATTACACACAGTACTCCAGCTGTGGCTGAACCAGTGTTTATACAGTTCAAGCATGACGTCCATGCTCTTGTTATCCATGCAGCGACGAATAAAGGCAAATATTCCATGTGCCTTCTTAACAACATTATCTACCTGACCTGCTACCTTCAGGGATCGCTGGACATGCACTCCAAGGTATCTTTGTACCTCTACACTTTTCAGTGTCGTACCATTTAATGTGTATTCCCTTGAGTGGTTAGAACGCCCCAAATGCATTAATTCACACTTATCCGGAATTTTAAATTGTTGAAGTTGTTATTGGGAAGTATCAGAAGAATTCTTAACAAACTGTCTCGAGTACCGGTTCTGACCGAATTCCCACAGTAATAGTGAAGACAGCTATCCTTGCAATACAGGACTTGACAATGCACTTGACAAAGTCCTAGTGGCCTAGCTCCTCCAGAATAGTCAGTCTTTCAGTACTGTCTGAACGTCAGTCTGAAGAACATATGAATATTAGAATTAAGGGCGGGAGTCGTATATATGGCCCTCTGTGTCCCCTCCGCCATTAAAAAAGATCATTTTAAAAATTATTCATTCATGTGATCTAGGCATCGAAGGCAATAGCAGCATTTAGTGTCCATATCTAATTGCCCTTGAGCAAATGGTAGTGAGACACCTTCTTGAACCACTGCAGTCCGTGTGATGAAGTGACTCCCAGAGTGCGGTTAGGTCGGGAGTTCCAAGATTGTGTCCCAGCGACGATGGGGGAACGGCAATATACTTCCAAGACAGGATAGTATGAATTTCGGAGGTGAACTGGGAGGTGATGTTGATCCGATGTGGTTGCTGCCCTTGTCCTTCTAGGTGGCAGAGTTCACGGGTTTGGGATGTGCTGCCGACGAAACCTTTTCAGTTGTTGCAGTGCATCATGTCAATTGTACACACTGCAATTCGGTGATGGAGTGAGTGAATGTTTAAGCTGGAAGATGGGTACTTTTTCCTGGATGGTGTCGAGCTTCTTGAGTGTTGGTAGAGCTGCTCTCATCCAGGCAAGTGGAGATTATTCCATCATACTCCTGACTTGTGCTTTGTAGATGGTGGAAAAGCTTTGTGGAGTCAGGAGTTCAAACAAGCGCCACAGAATACCCAGTCTCTGAACTGCTCCTCTTGCCACAATATTTATGTGGCTGGTCCAGTTATGCTTCTGGTCAATTTTGATTTGCAGGATGATGGTTGTAGGTGATTCAGCATAGTAGTGCCCCTGAATATCTAATGGCGCTTTTTAGAATCTCGCTTGATGGAGATACTCATTGGCTGGAACTTTTGAGGACAGAATGTTACTTGGCCCTATACAGTAAAAGCCTGATGGTCGTCAAGACCTTGATGCATGCGGGCATGGACTGCACTTTTATCTGAGGAGCTGTGATTGGCACTGAATACTGTGCATTCATCAGCAAACATCTCAATTTATAACCTTATGATGGAAGGATGATCAGTCATGAAGCAGCTGAAGATGGTGGAGCCGAGGACACTGCCCTGAGGAACTCCTGCAGATAAGTCCTGGGGCTGTGAATATTGACCTGCAACCACCACAACCATCTTCCTTTGTTAGAGGTATGACTCGAGCCAGTAGAGAGTATTATTCTGAATCCCATTGACTTTACTTTTACTAGGACGCCTTGTTGCCATGCTCGGTCAATTGCTGCCTTGAAGTGCAGGGCCGTCATTCTCACCTCACTTCTGGAATTCAGGTTTTATCGATGTTTGGACCAAGGCTGTAATGAGGTCTGGAGCTGAGTGGTCCTGGCGCAACACAAAATGGTCATCAGTGAACAAGTTATTCATGGCTAAGTGTCGCATACTAGCACTTTTGATTTTGATTTTGACTAAGTGCCGCTTGATAACACTGTTGACGAAACGTTCTACGGATAAGGGGTAAGCCATTTAGGACCGAGATGAGGAGAAACGTCTTCACCCAGAGATTGGTGAACCTGTGGAATTCTCTACCACAGAAAGCTGTTGAGGCCAATTCACTAAATATATTCAAAAAGGAGTTAGATGTAGTCCTTACTACTAGGGGGATCAAGGGGTATGGCGAGAAAGCAGGAATGGGGTACTGAAGTTGCATGTTCAGCCATGAACTCATTGAATGGCGGTGCAGGCTCGAAGGGCCGAATGGCCTACCCCTGCACCTATTTTCTATGTTTCTATGTTTTTTCCATTACTTTACTGATGATTGAGAGCAGACTGATGGTGGGGTAATTCGAAGGATTGGATTTGTCCTGCTTTATTGGACAGGACATACCATGGCAGTTTTCCACATTGTCGGATAGATGCCAGTGTTGTAGCTGTGAGGGAAAAGCTTGGCTCGTGGCGCAGCTAGTTGTGGAGCAAAAGTCATCAGCACAACTGCCGGTATTTTGTTGGGGCCCATAGCATTGGCTGTATGCAATGCCCTCAGTCATTTCTTGATATCTGGTG
Source organism: Pristiophorus japonicus (assembly GCF_044704955.1). Taxonomy (NCBI): domain Eukaryota; kingdom Metazoa; phylum Chordata; class Chondrichthyes; family Pristiophoridae; genus Pristiophorus; species Pristiophorus japonicus. The sequence continues at coordinate 98,747,392 of NC_091991.1, read as the reverse complement.
GAGTGAATGGAATTGGCTGATGGCTGGCTTCTCTGATGGTGGGATCTCAGGAGGTGGACTAGATGGATAATCCACATGGCACTTCTGGTTGAACATGTTTGTAAACACTTCATCCTTTTAGGTATCCAATTGTTCGATAAGTGTGGTGGTGCTCCGGGCATGCTCTTCTACACACTTCATTGAAACTTGGTTGGTCACCTCGCTTGATGATACTGGTACAGTAACGGATATGATGGACCTTGTGGTTACAGCTTGTGGTTGATTAAAATTCTGCTGCTGATGATGGCCCACAACGCCTCGTGGATGCCCAGTTTTAAGCTGCTTCATCTGGTCTGAATCCATCCCATTTAGCACGGTCGTAGTGCCAGACAACACGATGGATGGGGTTCTCAGTTTGCAGATGGGACTTGGTCTCCAAAATAACCATGCTGTAGTGGCTGCTACAAATCTGTAATGCACAAATGCAACGGTGACAGGGAGATTTGTGAGGACGAGATCAAGTAGGTTATTTCCTCGTGATTGTTCCCTCTCCACCTGCTGCAGGCCCAGTCTGGAAGCTATGAAGTGCTGCTGTCGAGAGATTCTTGATGATGGACATCGAAGTACACCAGAGAAAGTATAAGCTGCGCATTTGCTACTCTAAATTATTTTTACAAGTTGTGTTCAACATTGCAGAACACTTATTCTTCAGCTGAGGGCGGAGGGGGGTGGGGGGCGTGTAGGTGAGCGATGGTGCTAATCTGCAGGATGTTTCCTTGCCCATGCTTGACCTGAAGACTTAATTATTCCGGGGAACCAGAGTCAATTTTGAGGGCTCCCAAAACTACTCACTCCTGAATGTTTACTCCTGGGGCAGCAATCATCAAGGGAATATGATGGCGGAGACTGGGACATTGGCTGAAAGATATGATTCTGTGAGGTTGTTGCCTCAGCCTTTAATATATTCAACTATGCAGCATCGAGAGCTGTAAAGAATTCCAATTATTCAAAATCCTCTGAGTGAAGAAATTCCTCCTCATCTCATTGTCAAACTGTCGCATCCTTATCCTGAAACTATGCACCTTAGTTAGATACTCTCCAGCTACGTGAAACAATCTTTCCGCATTTACCCTATCATCAACCCTCAAAACCTCACCTGTTTCAATGAAATCACCTCTCATGCTTCTAAACTCCAGAGTGTATAGGCCCATTCTTCTCACTCTCTCCTCGGACGACTAAGATCTCATCCCAGGAATCAAACTAGGCCACCTCTTTGCACCACCTCTGAGGCAAGTATAACGTTCTTCAGATAAAGAGGCAAAAACTGTGCACAGTTCTCCAGGCCTGGCCTCAGCAAGGTCCTGTACAATTGAAGCAAACCATCTTTACTCCTGTACTCAAATCTCTTGCAATAAAGTCCAACAAGCCACTATGTTGGGTGGCAGTGTGAGCTGCGAGGAGGATGCTATGAGGCTGCAGAGTGACTTGGATAGGTTAGGTGAGTGGGCAAATGCTTGGCAGATGAAGTATAATGTGGATAAATGTGAAGCTATCCACTTTGGTGGTAAAAACAGAGAGACAGACAATTATCCGAATGGTGACAGATTAGGAAAAGGGGAGGTGCAACGAGACCTGGGTGTCATGGTACATCAGTCATTGAAGGTTAGCATGCAGGTACAGCAGGTGTTTAAGAAAGCAAATGTCATGTTGGCCTTCATCGCGAGGGGATTTGAGTACAGGGGCAGGGAGGTGTTACTAAAGTTGTTCAGGGCTTGGTGAGGCAACACCTGGAGTATTCTGTACAGTTTTGGTCTCCTAACTTGAGGAAGGACATTCTTGCTATTGAGGGAGTGCAGCGAAGGTTCACCAGATTGATTCCCTTTGATGGCGGGACTGACATATTAAGAAAGACTGAATCAACTGGGCTTGTATTCACTGGAGTTCAGAAGAATGAGAAGGGATCTCATAAAAACGTTTAAATTTCTGTAGGGTTTGGACAGGTTTGATGCAGGAAGAATGTTCCCAATGTTGGGGAAGTCTAGAACCAGGGGTCACAGTCTAAGGATAAGGGGTAAGCCATTTAGGACCGAGATGAGGAGAAACTTCTTCACCCAGAGAGTGGTGAACTTGTGGAATTCTCTACCACAGAAAGTTGTTGAGGCCAATTCACTAAATATATTCAAAAAGGAGTTAGATGTAGTCCTTACTACTAGGGGGATCAAGGGGTATGGCGAGAAAGCAGGAATGGGGTACTGAAGTTGTATGTTCAGCCATGAACTCATTGAATGGCGGTGCAGGCTCGAAGGGCCGAATGGCCTACTCCTGCATCTATTTTCTATGTTTCTATGTTTCTTTCATGATTGCTTACATTACCTAAATGCCAGCTTTCTCGGTTTCCTTTATGAGGACACATATAGCTCTCTAAACACCAACATATAATTGTTTCTAATCATATAAAAATAAACTGTTCTTCTTTCCTTCCTATCAAAGTTAATAACGTCACATTTCCCAACATCATATTCCATCTGCCAACGTATTGTCTACTCGCTTAATGAATCTATATTCCTTTGCAGTCTCTTTGTGTTCTGCTCACGGTTTAAATTTCCATCTCGATTTTTATCATCAGCAAACGTGGATGCATTGCACTAGTTCCAAGCATCTAACCGTTATTAATCATTGTTCACAACTGAGGTGTAAGCAATGGCCCTTGCGGCACACCACTAGCTACAGCCTGCCAACCAGAAAATGACTAGTTTGTCCCTACTCTCTGTTTGCTGTCTGGTCACGATTCCACTATCCATGCCAATACATTACCCCCAAACTCATGAGCACCAATCTTGCATAACAACATTTTGTGTGGCGCCTCATCGAATGTATTTTGAATTCTAAATATATTACATCCACTGATTCCAATTTATCTACCATGCCAAATGCTTCCTCCAAAAACTCTATCCAATTTGTTAAACACGATATCTGTCTATTGCCATTCTGTCTATTGCCATTTTTATTTCTAAATAACTTTTTACCACTTCCTTTATAATGATTTGGAGCATTTCCCAACAACTGCCATCAGGCTAACTGGCCTGCAGTTCCTGTTTCCACTCTCCACCCTTACTTGGATAGTGGGGTATATTTGCTGCCTTCCAATCCGTTGGGACCATTCTACAATCATAGGAATTATGGTTTATCACGCCCAACTCCACAGGATCTTTTTGTAGAACCTTCGGCTGCAGGCCATTATATCGAGGGGATTTGTCGGCTTTAGTCGCATTAGTTGCTCAAGTGCTTTTTCCGCTACTGATCGAAAGTACTTTACATTCATGAATCTTAATAGCCCCTCAGTTCACCACTATTTCTCTAAGCTTTTTGTGTCCTACACAGGGAAGATAGATAAAGAAACATATTTGATTAAAGTTTGCAAGTCCCTTATTCCCCATCATTATATTTCCTGCCTTGGCTTACCTTTACTACTGTCTACCTTTTGACATAATTGCAATAGTTCTTACAATCGTTTTCCAAAATATTTCTTGCTAGTTGACTCTTATATTCCAACCTCACCCCGCCACAGAGCAGTGCCCCCCGGTCAGCAAAATCCACAGTACGGCCTTGGAAAACACGGACCATTTTCCATACCTCGGCAGCCTGCTATCAGCTATTGATGACGAGCTGCAGCTCTGCCTCCAGTGTGGCAGCACAGCCTTCGGAAGCCTTCGGAAGAGAGTGTTTGAAGATCAGGACCTCAATCTTATACCAAGCTTATGGTCTACAGGGCAATAGTGATATCCGCCCTCCCATATGGCTCAGAGAAGTGGACCATATAAAGCAGACATCTCAAAGCACTGGTGAAGTACCACCAACACTGTCTTCGCAAAATCCTGCAAATCCACTGCGAGGATAGACGCGCCAATGTCAGTGTTTTTGCACAGGCCAACGTGCACAGCATCGAAGCACTGACCACGCTCCACCAGTTCCCTTGGGTAGAACACATTTTCTGCATGCCCGACACGAGACTCCCAAAGCAAGCGCTCTACTCAACACACCGACACGGCAAGCCAGCCCCAGGTAAACAGAGGAAATGTTTCAAGAAGACGCTCAGAGCCTCCTTGATGAAGTGCAAGCTCTCCACCGGCACCGGGGAATCCCTTGCCCAAGACCGTCTTAAGTGGAGGAATAGCACCCGGGAGGGCACTGAGCACTTCGAGACTCGTCGCCAAGCGCATGCAGAAGTCAAATGTAGACAGTGGAAGGAGCGTGAGGCAAACCAGGCTCCCCACCCACCCTTTCCTTCAACCACTGTCTGCCCCACCTGTGATAGAGATGGTAATTCCTGCATTGGACTACACAGTCACCTAGGAACTCACTTTTAGAGTGGAAGCAAGTCTTCCTCAATTCAGAAGGACTGCCAATGATGATGATTGTCTCCATTTTTGTCAACCTTTTAGTCATACTTTGATGGTTTCTAAAGCTCTCCTATGCCCCATGCTTACTATTATTTTTGCATCATTAGAAGCCTCTCATTATGTGTGATAGTATAGTTAACTTATTTAGTTAGCTACGGAAGGATTTTTTAGTTCTCAATCAAATGTATATTCGTCGAAATTTTTGAATATTTCTTTAAATGTTTGCCATTGGTTATCTACCATTATACTTGTTCATCTAGTTTTTAAATCCATCTAAACCAGCCCCCCAGACATCTGTAATTGGTTTAAATGAAGTTTAAGCCTCTAGCTTCGTACTTATGTGTTTCACTCTGATTACCAACGTGACATTCTATCATATGATGGTCGCTCTTCCCCAGAGGATGTGTTACTACTTGATTTCTGATTAACCCTATATCATTACACAACATAAGGTCATGTTCTCTGGTTGGCTCCAAGAGATACTATTCTTGAAATCTGTCTTGAATGCATTTTGAACTAATTGTCCTCCAGGCGACATTTTCCAATTTCCTTTGTACAGTCTTTACGAAGATTAATGTTCTCCACAATTATGATATTATATTTGTGACAAACGACTATTATTTACTGATTAATACTCAGTACAACGTTGTAGCGACTTTGAGGTGTCCAAATCTCCATTTTCTGATGCTGTTTTTTGTTATCACGACTCACGCTGGTTCTACTAGTGATCTTCTGAGCTCATATCCTTTCTTAGGACTGTCCTTAAGTCATCTTGGATTATCGAGTTTATTCCCTCTCCTTTTCCATTCCGACTCTCGTTTCAAAACTCAACTACACTGGAATAGTTATAAACCTTGCTAACCTTGCAAACAAGTCGCTGTAATGGTTATTAAATCAAATCCGTGTATCCCTATTTGTGCCAATCATTCATCTATCAAGTTAGGAAGGTGCCTTGCATTTTGAGTTACCATCATTTCTGCAAGATTAATGCCGACATCAGTCCTGAAAGGGCGTGTCACTACCTACAGTAAGGTATTGGTGGTACTGTGAGAGCACAATCAACGCTGCTAGGCACAGCAACGTCATTATTATTGGAATAAGAGTGATGTACACATGAGTACTGGAAAAGTGAGGTCACTTCGTAAGTTAATGATCACTGATGCGGCATGGAATCACATCATTTAAGTTATGGTCAGCACCTTTTATGTTATAGCAAGATAAACATCACTAGGATACAATAAGGATACAGTCTGCACCAGAAAGGAATAACATGTTGGCTGACGCCGATATGATTGTTAATGCTGCAGTGAATTGAAGATGGCCAGGGTGATCTCCTAGGCTAGTTCCTATGCCTGCAGTGGTCGAAGAGGATTTTTCCCAGATTTTCCCCCCGAATTGGCCTGGGTTTTTATCTGGTTTTTGCCTCTCCCATGAGATCACATGGCTCTGGTTTGGGTGAAATTTAGAATGTTTCAGATTAATGGGTAATGCAGTTGTATGAGGCGTACTGGTTGGGCTGGGTGCTCTTTACCTTTCCGCCATTGTTCATTGTTCATAGGTTTATATGTAACCTTCAAGGCGGCTGACCGAGTGATGTGTGGCTCTTTGTCGACCGGTGTGGGCACGATGTTCCAAAATGTCCTCCTTCTGAGCTGCAAATTTCTGTTTCTTTGTTTCTATAAAATGAACTGCAACGGTAGGGCGAAGAAAAACACCAAAAGTACCAAAATACTAGTAGCAACCACAACTTATATAGCGCCTTAATGTAGAGAAATTTGCAACGAGCTTGAAAGATGCTCTGAGGTAAGCTTTGAATACAGCAGAGAATAACTGCAAACTCAATTTCAGAGATTGTTTTTTAGCAGCATAGTAAAGGAGAAGAGGGAGGGAGACAGTTGCATGCCTTGGGCAATTGAGCGCGTGGTGGAAGGACTGAATGTTGAATGTGGCGGATGGGGTGACAATCAAGCAGGCTGCTTTATCCTGCAGGATGCCGAGCTTCTTGAATGTTGTTGGAGCAGCACTCATCCAGGCAAGTGGAGATTATTCTATTACACTCCTGGCGTGTGCTTTGTATAAGTTGGAAAGACTTCGGAGAGTTCGCGAGGTGGGAAGTTCACCACAGAATATACAGCGTCTGACTTGCTTTTTTGCCACAGTTTTTACGTGACTTGTCCAGTTAAGTTTCTGGACATTGGTAACCACAAGATGTTGACAGTTGTGGATTCAACGAACGTAATAACATTAAATATCAGGGGAAGGTGGTTAGATATGTGAAGAGAAAAAGATTAATGAAGACAAATGTAGGTCCCTTGCAATCAGAATCAGGTGAATTGATAATGGGGAACAAAGAAATGGCAGATCAATTGAACAAATACATTCGTTCTGCCTTCACTAAGGAAGACACTAATAACCTTCCGATAATAGTAGGGGAACGAGCGTCTAGCGAGAAGGAGGAACTGAATTAAATCCTTATTAGTCAGGAAATTTTATTAGGGAAATTGATGGGACTGAAGGCCGATAAATCTCCAGGGCCTGATAGTCTGCATCCGAGAGTACTTAGGGAAATGGCCCTAGAAATAGTAGATGCATTAGTGGTAATTTTTCAACATTTTTTGAGTATGTAACCAGTACAGTGGACAAGGGAGGACCAGTGGATGTGGTGAATTTGGACTGTCAAAAGGCTTTTGATAGGGTCCCACACAAGAGATTGTTGTGCAAAATCAAAGCACATGGTATTGGGGGTAATGTACTGACGTGGATAGAGAACTGGCTGGCAGACAGGAAGCAAAGAATCGGGATAAACGGGTCCTTTTCAAAATGGCAGGCAGTGACGAGTGGAGTGACGCAGGGCTCAGTGCCGGGACCCCAGCTCTTTACTATATACGTTAATGATTTAGATGAAGGAATTGAGTGTAGTATCTCAAAGTTTGCAGATGACACTAACTGGGTGGCGGTATGAGCTGTGAGGAGGACGCTAGGAGGATACAGGTTGACTTGGACAGTTTGTGTGAGTGGGAAAATGCATGGCAGATGCAATATAACGTGGGTAAATGTGAGGTTATCCACTTTGGGGGCAGAAACACGAGGGCACAATATTATCTGAATGGCAGCAAACTAGGAAAAGGGGAGGTGCAACAAGACCTGGGTGTCATGGTTCATCAGTTATTGAAAGGGCGTGTCACTACCTACAGTAAGGTATCGGTGGTACTGTGAGAGCACAATCAACCAAGTTCATGGCACCGTGGCTGGCTCTATTGTACAGGAGGGCATAAAAAAGAGTGGGAGAGCCATAGTGATAGGGGATTCAATCATAAGGGGAATAGATAGGCGTTTCTGCGGCTGCAATCGAGATTCCAGGATGGTATGTTGCCTCCCTGGTGCAAGGATCAAGGATGTCTCCAAGCGAGTGCAGGACATTCTAAAAAGGGAGGGAGAACAGCCAATTGTCGTGGTGCACATTGGTACCAACGACATAGGTAAAAAAAAGGGATGAGGTCCACCGAGACGAATTTAAGGAGCTAGGAGCTAAATTAAAAAGTAGGACCTCAAAAGTAGTAATCTCGGGATTGCTAACAGTGCCACGTGCTAGTCAGAATAGAAATCGCAGGATAGCACAGATGAATACGTGGCTTGAGCAGTGGTGCAGCAGGGAGGGATTCAAATTCGTGGGGCATTGGAACAGGTTCTGGGGGAGGTGGGACCAGTGCACTTGGGCAGGACCGGAACCAATGTCCTAGGGGGAGTGTTTGCTAGTGCTGTTGGTGAGGAATTAAACTAATATGGCAGGGGGATGGGAACCAATACAGGGAGACAGAGGGAAACAAAAAGGAGACAAAAACAAAAGACAGAAAAGAGATGAGTAAAAGTGGAGGGCAGAGAAACCAAAGGCAAGAAACAAAAAGGGCCACTGAATATAGGAGGACTGCAGGAGGGGTCAAAACTAAAAATCATGGTTTAAAAACGAGGATGAAAACACTCTACCTAAATGCACGCAGCATTCGAAATAAAGTAAATGAGTTGACGGCACAAATCATTACCATTGGGTATGATTTGGTGGCCATTACAGAAACATGGTTGCAAGGTGGCCAAGACTGGGAATTAAACATACAGGGGTATCTGACGATTCAGAAAGATAGGCAAGAAGGGAAAGGAGGTGGGGTAGCTCTGTTAATAAACGATGATATCAGGACAGTTGTGAGGGATGATATTGGCTCCAATGAAAAAAATGTTGAATCATTGTAGATGGAGATTAGAGATAGTAAGGGGAAAAAGTCACTGGTCGGCGTAGTTTATAGGCCCGCAAATAATAACTTCATGGTGGGGCGGGCAATAATCAAGGGAATAATGGAGGCATGTGAAAAAGGAACGGCAGTAGTCATGGGGGATTTTAACCTACATATGGATTGGTCAAATCAAATCGCACGGGGTAGCCTGGAGGAGGAATTCATAGAATGCATATGGCATTGTTTCTTAGAACAGTATGTAACAGAACCTACAAGGGAGCAAGCCATCTTAGATGTGGTCCTGTGTAATGAGACAGGAAAAATAAAGGATCTCCTCGTAAAAGATCCTCTTGGAATGAGTGATCACAATATGGTTGAATTTGTAATACAGATTGAGGATGAGAAAGTTGTGTCAGAAACGAGCGTACTATGCTTAAACAAAGGGGACTACAGTGGGATGAGGGCAGAGTTGGCTAAAGTAGACTGGAAACAAGGACTAAACGGTGGCACAATTGAGGAACAGTGGAGGAATTTTAAGGAGCTCTTTCATAGTGCGCAACAAAAATATATTCCAGTGAAAAAGAAAGGCGGCAAGTGAAGGGATAACCAGCCGTGGATAACCAAGGAAATAAAGGAAAGTATCAAATCAAAGACCAATGCGTATAAGGTGGCCAAGCTTAGTGGGAAACTAGAGGATTGGGAAAATTTTAAGCAACAGCAAAGAATGACTAAAAAAGCAATAAAGAAAGGGAAGATAGATTACGAAGGTAAACTTCCACAAAACATAAAAACAGATAGTAAAAGCTTTTACAGATATATAAAACGGAAAAGAGTGACTAAAGTAAATGTTGGTCCCTTAGAAGATGAAAAGGGGGATTTATTAATGGGAAATGTGGAAATGGCTGAGACCTTAAACAATTATTTTGCTTCCGTCTTCACAGTGGAAGACACAAAAACAATGTCAAAATTTGCAGGCCACAGGAATGTGGGAAGGGAGGACCTTGAGACAATCACTATCACTAGGGGGGTAGTGCTGGACATACTAATGGGACTGAAGGTAGACAAGTCCCCTGGTCCTGATGAAATGCATCCCAGGGTATTAAAAGAGATGGCGGAAGTTATAGCAGATGCATTCGTTATAATCTACCAAAATTCTCTGGACTCTGGGGAGGTACCAGCGGATTGGAAAGCAGCTAATGTAACGCCTCTGTTTAAAAAAGGGGGCAGGCAAAAGGCAGGTAACTATAGGCCGGTTAGTTTAACATCAGTAGTGGGGAAAATGCTTGAAACTATCATGAAGGAAGAAATAGCGTGACATCTAGATAGGAATAGTGCAATCAAGCAGACGCAGCATGGATTCATGAAAGGGAAATCATGTTTAACTAACTTACTGGAATTATTTGAGGATATAACGAGCATGGTGGATAGAGGTGTAACGATGGATGTGGTGCATTTAGATTTCCAAAAGGCATTCGATAAGGTGCCACACAAAAGGTTACTGCAGAAGATAAAGGTACGTGGAGTCAGAGAAAATGTATTAGCATGGATAGAGAATTGGCTGGCAAACAGAAGGCAGAGAGTCGGAATAAATGGGTCCTTTTCTGGTTTGAAATCAGTGGTTAGTGGTGTGCCACAGGGATCAGTGCTGGGACCACAACTGTTTACAATATACATAGATGACCTAGAAGAGGGGACAGAGTGTAGTGCAACAAAATTTGCAGATGGCACTAAGATTAGTGGGAAAGCAGGTTGTGCAGAGGACTCAGAGAGGCTGCAAGGAGATTTGGATAGGTTAAGCGAATGGGCTAAGGTTTGGCAGATGGAATACAATGTTGGAAAGTGTGAGGTCATCCACCTTGGGAAAAAAACAGTAAAAGGGAATATTATTGGAATGGGGAGAAATTACAACATGCTGTGGTACAGAGGGACCTGGGGGTCCTTGTGCATGAATCCCAAAGATTAGTTTGCAGGTGCAGCAGGTAATCAGGAAGACAAATGGAATGTTGGCCTTAATTGCGAGAGGGATGGAGTACAAAAGCAGGGAGGTCTTGCTGCAACTGTATAAGGTATTGGTAAGGCCGCACCTGGAGTACTGCGTGCAGTTTTGGTCACCGTACTTAAGGAAGGATATACTAGCTTTGGAAGGGGTACAGAGACAATTCACTCGGCTGATTCCAGAAATGAGGGGGTTACCTTATGATGATAGATGAGTAGACTGGGTCTTTACTTATTGGAGTTGAGCAGGATGAGGGGTGATCTTATAGAAACATTTAAAATCATGAAAGGGTTAGACAAGATAGAGGCAGAGAGGTTGTTTCCATTGGTAGGGGAGACTAGAACTGGGGGGCACAGCCTCAAAATACGGAGGAGCCAATTTAAAACCGAGTTGAGAAAGAATTTCTTCTCCCAGAGGGTTGTGAATCTGTGGAATTCTCTGCCCAAGGAAGCAGTTCAGGCTAGCTCATTGAATGTTTTCAAGTCACAGATAGATAGATTTTTAACCAATAAGGGAATTAAGGGTTACGGGGAGAGGGCGGGTAAGTGGAGCTGAGTCCACGACCAGATCAGCCATGATCTTATTGAATGGCGGAGCAGGCTCGAGGGGCTAGATGGCCTACTCCTGTTCCTAATTCTTATGTTCTTATGAAAGTTGGCATGCAGGTACAGCAGGCGATGAAAAAAACAAATAGTATGTTGGCCTTCATAGCTAGGGGATTTGAGTATAGGAGCAGGGAGATCTTACTGAAGTTGAAGACGGCCTTGGTGAGGCCTCACCTGGAGTATTGCGTTCAGTTTTGGTCTCCTAATCTGAAGAAGGACGTTCTTGCTATTGAGGGAGTGCAGCGAAGGTTCACCAGACTGATTCCCGGGATGGCTGGGCTGACATATGAGGAGAGGCAGGATCAACTGGGCCTTTATACACTAGAGTTTAGAAGGATGAGAGGGGATGTCATCGAAACATATACGTTTCTGATGGGACTGGACAGGTTAGATGCGGGAAGAATGTTCCCGATGTTCGGGAAGTCCAGAACCAGAGGACACAGTTTAGGATAAGGGGTAGACCATTTAAGACTGAGATGAGGAGAAACTTCTTCACTCAGAGAGTTGTTAATCTGTGGAAATCCCTGCCGCAGAGAGTTGTTGATGCCAGTTCATTGGATATATTCAAGAGGGAGTTAGATATGGCCCTTACGGCGAAAGGGATCAAAGGGTATGGAGACAAACCAGAAAGGTGTACTGAAGGAATGATCAGCCATGATCTTATCGAATGGTGATGCAGGCTCGAAGTGCCGAACGGCCTAATCCTGCACCTATTGTATCTGTTTCTATGTTTAACATTCTATAGACTCTGGATCAGTTCCTATAGATTGGAGGACAGCTAATGTAAACGCACTTTTTAAAAAAGGAGAGAGAGAGAAAACAGGGAATTGTAGACCTGTTAGCCTGACATCGATATTGGGGAAAATTTTGGAATCAATTATTTAAAGATGTAATAGTAGTGCATTTGGAAAGCATTGACAGGATCGGTCCCAGTCTGCATGGATTAATCAAAGGGAAATCATGCTTGACAAATTTTCTACAAGTTTTTGAGGATGTAACTCGTAGAGTGGACAAGAGAGAACCAGTGGTTGGGTGTATTTGGACTTTCAAGAGGTTTTTGACAAAGTCCCACACAAGTCCCACACAAGTGAGCAAAATTAAAGCATACGGTATTGGGGGTAATTTATTGACGTGGATGGAGAACTGGTTGGCAGACAGGAGGCAAAGAGTCGGAAAAAACGGTTCCTTTTCAGAATGGTACACAGTGACTAGTGGGGTTCAGTGCTGTGATCCCAACTATTTACAAGATACATTAATGATTTAAACGACGGAATTGAATGTAATATCTCGAACTTAGCAGATAACACTAAGCTGGGTGGCAGTGTGAGTTGTGAGGAGGATGCGAATAGGCTGCAGGTTGACTTGGACAGGATAGCTTAGTGGGCAAAAGCATGGCAGATGCAATACAATGTGGATAAATGTGAGGTTACCCACGTTGGTGGCAAAAACAGGAAGGCAGAATATTATCTGATTGGCGACAGACTGGGAAATGGGGAAGTCAAGCTGCATCAGTCATTGAAAGTTGGCAAGCAGGTACAGCAGGTGGTGAAGAAGGCAAATGGCATGTTGGCCTTCATAGCGAGAGGATTTGAGTATAGGAGCAGGGAGGTAGTACTGCATTTGTACAGGGCCTTGGTGAGGCCACACCTTGTATATTGTGTACAGTATTCGTCTCCTGATCTGAGGAAGGACATTCTTGCTATTGAGGGAGTGCAGCGAAGGTTCACCAGACTGATTCCCGGGATGAGACGACTTACATTGGAAGAAAGACTGGATCGACTAGACTTATATTCACTGAAATTTAGAATAATGAGAGCGGATATCATAGAAACCTATATCATTCTGACGGGATTGGACAGTTTAGATGCAGGAATAATGTTCCCGATGTTGGGGAAGTCCAGAACCAGGGGTCACAGTCTAAGGGTAAGGGGTAAACCATTTAGGCCCGAGATGAAGAGAAATTTCTTCACTCAGAGAATTGTGAACCTGTGGAATTCTCTATCACAGAAAATTGTTCAGGCCAGTTCGTTAGATACATTCAAAAAAGAGTTATACGTGGCACTTACGGCAAAAGGGATCAAGGGATAGGGAGGTAAAGCAGGAATGGGTACTGAAGTTGCATGATCAGCCATGATAATATTGACTGTTGGTGCAGGCTCGAAGGGCCGAATGGCCTACTCCTGCAGCTATTTTCTATGTTTCTATATTTCTATGTTTAGACTCTCATATCGGAGATTGTTATTGCCTGGCACTTGTCTGGTGTGAATGTGACTTGCGTCTTATCAGCCCAAGGTTGAATGTCGTCAAGGACTTGTTGCATGCGGGCATGGACTGCTTCACTTTCCAAGGAGTTACCAATGGTACTGAACACTGATAATAAACTGCGAACATCTATATTTCTGACATTATGATGGAGAAAAGGCGATTTATGAAGCAGCTGAAGATGGTTGGGCCTAGGACACTGCCTTGAGGACCTCCTTCAGCAATAATCTGCGGCTCGGAGATTGACCTCCAACAAACCACAACCATCTTCCTTTGTGCTAGGTATGACACCACCCATGGTAGAATTTTACTCGAAATTATTGATGCCACACTTGGTCAAATGCTGCATTGGTGTCACCGACAGTCACTCTCAACACACCTCTGGAAGTCAGCCCTTTGTCCATGTTTGGACCAAGGTTGTAATGATGTCTCGGACCAAGTGGTGCTTGCGGAACCCAAATTGATCATCCGTGAGTAGGTTATGGGTGAGTAACAGCCGCTTTATAGCGCTGCAGGCGACATCTTCCATCACGTTTCTGATGATTGAGAGTCGACTGATGGGACGCTAATTGTCCGGATTGGATTTGTCCTGCTTTTTGTGGACATGACATAAGTGGACGGTTTTTTACATTGTCGGGTAGATGCTAGTGCTGTAGCTCTACTGGAGCAGCTTGTCTAGAGCTGCGGCTAGTTCTACATCACAAGTTTGCATCAAAAAAGCTGGGATATTGTCGTGGCCCATATTCTTTTATGCATCCCGTACACTCAGCCACTTCTTGGTCTCATGTAGAGTGAATAAAATTGGCTGCAGTTTGGCTTCTGGGATGATGGTTCGCCAGGAAGAAGGCGAGATGAATCATCCACTCGACAACTCTTGCTGAAAATATTTTCAAACGCTACAACCTTGACTTTTGCGTTCGTGTACTGGGCTCCACCTTCACTGAGGATAAGAAGTTTGCTCCTCCCGTCAGTTTTTAATGGTCCACCCCCATTGAAGACTAAATATGGTAGGACTGCAGAGCTTTGATCGAATCCGCTGGTTGTGGGGTCGCTGAGATATGTCGATACCATGCTGCCACGATTGTCTTCCTTGCATGTCGTTCTGCGTTGCAGCTGCCTCTGATAGGCTCATCATTTTTGCTAGCCCAAGTACTGCTCCTGGTATGTTCGTCAAAACTCTTGAAGCAAGTTTGATCGCCTGACTTGATATTAATGGTAGAATGAGGGATATCACGGGCCATGACATTACAGATTGTGGTGGAATACAATTCTTCTGCTGCTCATGACCCACAACGCCTCATGAATGGTTAGTTGTGAGTTGCTACATTTTTTCTGAATCTATCCCATTTAGTGCGGTCGTATTGCTACATAACAATGGAGTGTGACCTCAGTGTGCATACGGGACTTCCTCTCCAAAATGATAGTGTGCTGGTTCCAGAGGTCGACTATTCTCTAGGAAAAGAGCCACCTCCTGACATCTAAGCTAGATCTAGCCCCAGACAACTTACATTTGTGACCTATCGTTCTACCTAAAATATTTATTTGAATTAACTGTCAGCTGGAACACTGTCTATTACCTTCATTATCTTATTAATGTAAATCAGATTCTTTGATCTATGCTGTTCTGACGTATCGAGTCCCAACTGTTTTAGCCTACCTTGATAACTAAGAAGCTTTAGATTTGGAAATCGTGCAGTAGCCCTCTTCTGCACCCTTTGTAGAACCTCAATATCACCCAGCATGTGAGGAGACAAAACCTGGATACAGTATTCCAAGTGCAGCCTGACTAAGGACAAAGGCAAAACAATACGCCTCTTCTTATACTCAATTGTCTATAGGATACACCACTAAACTATATTTCCTCTAGCTATCACTGCATGGCATTGCTCATGTGCCTTAAAGGATATATGCACTGGAGTGCCCAACTCTCTTTTTATCTCCAGCATCGTTGATGCATTTACCTGGAGGATATAAGAGTGTTGAGCATCTGCCCTGCCTACATGCATAACAGGACACTTTTCTAAGTTATCCATCGTTTTCCAGTCTTGCGCCCATTCTCAGGGCACGTTACGATTTTTCTGTAGCAGGTGTGCATCTTCTATATTTCTACCATGCCCACAGATCTTGGTATCAACTGCACATTTTCAAATATCGCTCCCAATCTCAAAATACTGATCATTAATAAAACTATTCAGATCCTCAGCAGCCTGTAACAGGCAGTGGATGCAACGCAGCAGATTTGCCCTCCCCTCCTTTGGATAAATTCACCCCAAGCTATTTAGTTTCAGCCAAACCTCGAGGACTAGCTGTGAGAGGCATTTTGGGCGACCAAAATTTAAGGTTTTTTAATCACAGGTTTTATCTTAGTTATCGATCAGTTATTGTTTAGAGGAGACTGAATATTGTTCTTCTCAATGCTCATGTAAAGGGATCTTTACCTTGGCCTGAATAAAATATATGTTGCGTCATATTAAAGGACCAAAGCAATGCACAGCGCTGATGTCCAAATGTCTAAAGGTCGCGAAACAACAGTAGACATCAAAAGTAGCGAGGTGTTTGTTATCCTTGAACTACAAAACAAATTGCCGAACAATCAAACATCAAGGACTTAAAGATGGAGGTGCTCCTGCATATAATTGGCGATACTTCACAGCATCAGCTGAATTCTGCACTCATTGGCTGTTAGTGTCTGACGTGTGATGAACCACATTCAAATTTCAAGCTCTCGCTGCATTATTAAAGGCGAGCTTCCACAGAATGTTGCGGTCTGCAGGATGGGCTTCAGGAAGTAAGGCTGCGGTTTGAACGTCGAAAAACAAGAAGTCCTGCAGTCAACAAGTTTCTGCGGCTTTCTCAATCATTAGCTCTCATTTTCGCCAGACTCCGAATTCTGCCGGTCCAACAAATTAGGTGAGTAATTCCCAACACCAAGTGCATCAGCCTAACAATATCAGTAACCTCAACAAATTGTTTAATTTAGAACACAAGATCACATGACATGGAATTGCATTTTTTTATATAGTGGCCCTCAAATTCCGGACTCCCCGGTTCTGCAGGGACTTTCTACGGACACGGGAAGGCATCGGAAAAGCCGGTTTTCAGCACACAATACACAAGCGCTGAAAACCGGCTTTCCTGATCTGCCAAGCTGGAGCTTGACAGACCCTCCACATCTCAGGAGCGAGGACATTTGCATGTGCAGGATTGTGGCATTTATCCAAATCTTGCCCAGCAAATGTCCTCAAAATTCTTGCGCCTGATAAAAGCAGGTGCATAGCCTAATTTTACACGTTTAAGTGTTTTAAAACACGTAAATATGTTGTAAAGTAACATTTTAAAAACACATTTTCTTGTTACAAACTCTCTCCAGTATGGTAAGCTTATTTTAAACCATAATTTAACAACTTAAAAAAAAAATCTTAAAAATATATTGATTTTAAATTCATAATTAGGTTTAATTTAAATATATAAACATGTTGTGCATTGTTTTATCCTTTATTATTGCTTATATGTTTTGGGGGCTGCTTCTCATTCATAATAATTGGAAAGAGGTGACATGATAGGTCCAAGTCAGCATGGATTTGTGAAAGGGAAATCATGCTTGACAAATCTTCTGGAATTTTTTGAGGATGTTTCCAGTAGAGCGGACGAGGGAGAACCAGTTGATGTGATGTATTTGGACTTTCAGAAGGCTTTTGACAAGGTCCCACACAAGAGATTAATATGCAAAGTTAAAGCATATGGGATTGGGGGTAGTGTGCTGACGTGGATTGAAAACTGGTTGTCAGACAGGAAGCAAAGAGTAGGAGTAAATGGGTACTTTTCAGAATGGCAGGCAGTAACTAGTGGCGTACCGCAAGGTTCTGTGCTGGGGCCCCAGCTGTTTACATTGTACATTAATGATTTAGACGAGGGGATTAAATGTAGTATCTCCAAATTTGCAGATGACACTAAGTTGGGTGGCAGTGTGAGCTGCGAGGAGGATGTTATGAGGCTGCAGAGAGCCTTGGATAGGTTAGGTGAGTGGGCAAATGCATGGCAGATGAAGTATAATGTGGATAAATGTGAGGTTATCCACTTTGGTGGTAAAGACAGAGAGACAGACTATTATCTGAATGGTGACAGATTAGGAAAAGGGCAGGTGCAACGAGGCCTGGGTGTCATGATACACCAGTCATTGAAAATTGGCATGCAGGTACAGCAGGCGGTTAAGAAAGCAAATGGCATGTTGGCCTTCATAGCGAGGGGATTTGAGTACAGGGGCAGGGAGGTGTTACTACAGTTGTACAGGGCCTTGGTGAGGCCACACCTGGAGTATTGTGTACAGTTTTGGTCTCCTAACTTGAGGAAGGACATTCTTGCTATTGAGGGAGTGCAGCGAAGGTTCACCAGATTGATTCCCGGGATGACGGGACTGACATATCAAGAAAGACTGGATCAACTGGGCTTGTATTCACTGGAGTTCAGAAGAATGAGAGGGGATCTCATAGAAACTTTTTAAATTCTGATGGGTTTAGACAAGTTAGATATAGGAAGAGTGTTCTCAATGTTGGGGAAGTCCAGAATCAGGGGTCACAGTCTAAGGATAAGGGGTAAGCCATTTAGGACCGAGATGAGGAGAAACGTCTTCACCCAGAGAGTGGTGAACCTGTGGAATTCTCTACCACAGAAAGTTGTTGAGGCCAATTCACTAAATATGTTCAAAAAGGAGTTAGATGCAGTCCTTACTACTAGGGGGTTCAAGGTGTATGGCAAGAAAGCAGGAATGGGGTATAGAAGTTGAATGCTCAGCCATGAAATCATTGAATGGTGGTGTAGGCTCGAAGGGCCGAATGGCCTACTCCTGCACCTATTTTCTATGTTAACTCCAACTTACGGAGTTCCCATTATTTTGAATAAGGCTAATTGTACCTGATTGGCTGCCCAGAGCCATGTGACTCCAGCTCCATGGCTGAACACGTCCCAACATGCATGTACTGTGTCGCAAAGTTAGAGGAGGTCGTAGGATGGGGATATTGTGTGTGTGCTGCAGCTTCAGATAGGTGTGCTTCTTTTTCTAAAATCCCGTCGAATGCACGCGTAAAGGAGAAACAGGGATTTCTGAGCCACTGTCTTTTATGACCACCTGATGTCTCAATGCGATTTGTAGCCAATGAAGAACTGCTGGAGTGTTGTAATTTTTTGATGTGAGAAACAATTGGAACAATTGTCAGTGCAAATCCGATATTAGCTCTGTTCCGAGCAATAACTCTATGCAGGAATACCTGAAGAGCCAAATTCTATGATAGCTTTTACTTTATAGCATTTAGTTTTTACATTGTTTTAACTTGAAAATGACTAAGCTGCCATCATGATTTATAACTCTATATAATTTTGATGTACCAATTTACATTATTAACCATAGTGTCATGTTCAGAGTGAGTTGCAGGGCAGCGTGTATGATTAACACATGTTGCACTGAGGAAGGGAAGATACAGATTGTGCGAAGCGGATCTGGGATCTTGAAATACCTTCATGATATGTGGGCTCAGAGTGAAGAGCTGAGACTGCAGAGAACGATACAACATCATGTGAACCATCCGGGAGGCCTCGTCCCCAATAACCACTAACAGTGACGTGAGAAAGAGTTTGTATTCCCTATAAGGCACAATTTAGTGATTCTATAAAGCAGAACAGTGTTTTTATTTAAAGTTAATGGATCACATCAAGTGCATCAATCGATATATTCAATCATCACGGAACATTACGAATTATAATAAATTCCTTAATGTTGAACTTACACCAGAACAGCGACGGAACATTCCCAGAACATCAGCAATATTGTGATAAATACCTCTGGTATTTCACTGCAAATCTTGCTTCTCTCTCTCTGGAAACGGGTTCTTATATTCAGCTACACGTTGCAATCAAGACGCTTAGACAAGTTTTTGACTCCCAGAATTCACCAGTTCAGGTTGACTATCTCTCCCGGCTGGACTGAAGTCTCAGAATCCAGCAGTGTCACAGTGTGTTTCATTCCGGCTGACTAACAATTTTTTAATGCAGCAAAAGCGCTTCCACTACTGCTCTTTCATCGAGTAAAGTACTGGTCAGGAAGGTACGCCTGACAAGCAGGAAAGTGTGACATACCATATCATCAATCAGAAATAATATTTATCTTAAAGACACATTCCAATATCTGAGTAGTAAAACAACAAACAATAATTGGCTGGGTTATGTTACCGGCCTCCAATGCTCTCTGCTAAATGTTCTGCATTGCATCCATCTAGACGATGCTTAACGGCCAAGTGCAGCGAAGGTTCACCAGACTGATGTCCGGGATGACAGGATTGACATATGAAGAAAGACTGGATCAATTAGGCTTATATTCAATGGCATTTAGAAGAATGAGATGGGATTTCATATAAACATGTGACGGGATTGGACAGCTTTAGATGCAGGAAGAATGTTCCCGGTGTTGGGGAGGTCCAGAAGCGGTCAACAATCTAAGGATAGGGGTTAAGCAATTTAGGACCGAGATGAGGAGAAACTTCTTCACTCAGAGTTTATAGCATGTGGAATTCTCTGCCACAGAAAGTTGTTGAGGCCATTCGTTAGATATATTCAAAAGGGAGGTAGATGTTGCCCTTATGGCTAAAGGGATCAAGGGGTATGGAGAGAAAGCAGGAAAGGTGTACTGAAGTGCATGATCAGCCATGATCATATTAAATGGTGGTGCAGGCTCGAAGGATGGAATGGCCTACTCCTGTATCTATTTTCTATGCTTCTGTGTTGCTTTGTAAATGCCAAATGCAAAACACGTCCGTTCCATTATTAAACGTTTAAGGTTGAGGGAAGTCAGAATGTTCACTGGAGCTTCCAAACATTAACATATATCTCGTATTCATTTAAAGCTTCCCTCCCTTTACCAGATCACAATACGAACACAGCAAAAGCACGAAGAATCCATTCAAACCTGCATATCCCTCCTCGTTAATATCTGGTGTCTTGTACCAAAATTGGGAGTGCTGTGTAACAGACTGAGCAAGCAAAAGCATCACATACTCATACTCACAGTTTGATACCTGTCTGCCGACGGCCCAGATCAACTCCATCTTTGGAATCTCCTTTCTTACCACAAGGAAAAACCCAAAGTGCTATACAGTCGGGAGAAAGTGACCCTGAGAATCCTCAGGATTGCTGCCGCTAAACTTGAAATTTCATGGCATCAGTTAAATCATGGGCAATGAAATCTCCTTCTGATTACCAAATTCCGTCGTGCTTCAGCTGAAGAATCAGTACTCATCCATGTTGAACACGGTGACTTTAATGTCAATTACCAAGAGTGGGTCGGCAGCATCTTTACCAGTGATCTGGCCGCGTCCTGAAGGAGATAGTGGCTCGACTGGGCTGGCATCAGCTGGTGCGGAAACCATCCTTGACCTGATCCTCATCAATCTACCTGTCACAGATACATCTGTCCATGGCAGTATTGGTAGAAGTGACCACTAAACAGACGTGGAAAGTAAACCTCATCTTTTCACTAAGGGCATACTCCATCGGGCTGTGTGACACAACTACTGTGCGAAATGATATAAATTCAGATCAGATCTAGCAGCACAACACTGGACCACTATGGGGTGCAGTGTGCCAGCAGCAGAATTATATTGCTGCACAATCTGTAAAATTATGGACCGGCATATCCCTCACTGCACCATTAGCATTAAGCCTGGCAACCAACCCGGTTTCAATGAGGAGTGTAGAAGAGCATGCACCCGTGGCAGCAGCAGGCCTACCTGATAATGAGGTGCGAAATTATTGAATCTGCAACAAAAGTCTACACAGTGGAAGAAGCTTGCGAAAGACTGATCTAACCAGTCCCTTAACCAAGGCATCAGATAAAGGCTCTGCAGTCCTGCCTCACAGAGCCATGAATGTTGGTGTGCACGTGAACAACAAGGGGAGGCGGAGGATCCATGAATATCCCCATCCGCAATAATGATGGAGCCCAGAACGCAAGTCCAAAGACGAGCCTGAAGCGTTTGCAACCATCTTTAGCTGGAAGTGCCGAGTGTATAATCCATGTATAATTGCCAGCCTTCAGCCAATTCAAGTCACACCACGCAGTGGGAATACTGGGAAAGTCTTCACTCCAGATTCACTTACTAAATAAACAAAATTATAATCAATACTTAATGGTAGTAGTTAGAGATTTAAAACGTAACACTGTAATTGCTTCACATAATTAGATGTCAATTTATTGTGAAATACTCTGGGTAGCCCTGGTTTTTGAGGGAAGATGGACAGAAACTAAAGGTCCTACTTGACCAAAATTTAAAAAGACTATTTCAGCATTTCTTATAAAAAATAGCTGCCTGTAAAACAACAAGGCCAGCTTGGCAAGATTCCAAATATCCTGATAAGGGACAAAGACTAAGTCAAAGCGCAGCCACAACGAAATCATAATTGTTCACTTCCCAGGCGCGATAAATGATGGTCAAGACATAATTTCCCATTTGACTTAGACGCTGTTACGGAGTGAAACACAGAGGGTGTAATGAGAAGCATTGGGGTCATGAGGGTGATCGGCTGGCAGGATTAGTGAGTATGTGGCATCTCTCTATTTTTGTATTTAAATTCAGGTTTTAGCCCCTCAATGGCTTTACTGGTCTCCATAAACGTTCATGTGAGGAGGAGGTATAAGATATAAGTGTTGTAGAGAGATTCGGCAAAAAACCTTGAATATATCCACAGATGGTCCAAGGAGGGACGGGCTGGAGGAGGGACCACATGTATGACACTGACCTTAAGCAGATGCTAAAAAACCCATGGGGTGGGGGAGGGGTTTGCACATGGAGATCGTAACCGTTCTCCCTCGGCCATAACGGGTACTATAACACTTGATTGCGCCTTGGTAGCTACTGCTCAGATACAATAATGTATCAGATCTTGCTTACACTGAATAAATTGCACTCACTCTCACCAAAATATTAAGTCGATTCTTTCTGAACATAACAGTGAAAAGGGGTAATTAGCACAGACTCAGAAATTCAACACCTCATGATATCACGATTTGTAAGAAAAACAGTAAATATACGGGTCCCGATAGCATCCCGGCTGTAGTGCTGAAGGCTCGTGCAACAAAACTAGGCCCACCTCTAGCCAAGCTGTTCGCGTAAAAGTAAAACCCTTGCATCTAACTGAATATGAATACTGAAACCAGATATGTCATGTCCACAAAAAGCAAGCCAAGTTGAATCCGGCGAATTACCGCCCATTCAGCCGATTGCCAATCATCAGCTAGGTAATGGCAGGTTCCCTCGACCAGTGCTATCAAGTGGCACTTGCTCATCAATATCCTGCTCGCCGATGTGCAGTTGCGGTTCTGCCCGCACTGCTCAGTTCTACAGCTCATTATATCCTTGCTCCAAACATTTTCCAGAGAGCTAAATTCGAGGGAGAATGTGAGTGTGTCCCTTGTCAACAAAGAAGTATATGACCAAGTGTTCCATCAAGACGCACGAGAAACATTAAATGCAATGGGAAATAGTAGGTATAACGTCCACTAGCTCCACCAGCACAAAGACAGATGGCTGTGGTTATTTGATGTCAAACATCTAAGCCCCAATACATCTCTGCAGGAATTCCAAAGCCCAACCATCTTCAGGTGCATCATCAATGATCTTCCCTCCATCATTAAGGGAAAAGTGAGGATACTCGCTGATTGCGCAGTGTCCTGTTTACTTCGAAACTCCTCAGAAAACGAAGCAGCTATGCCCGAATGCAGCAAGACTTGTAAAAATCCAGGACTGAGCTGCTAATCATCAAATAAGATTCATTCTACACAAGTGACAGACAATGATGCTCTCCAACAAGCGAGAGTGTAACCACCGCCCCTTGAAATCCAACAGCATTACTTTGGCCGAGTCCCACAGAATCAACCTCTGCTGGTCCCCATTGACGAGAAGCAAGACGGGACCAGCCACATAAATATTGTTCCGACAGGAGGACAAAGCAGCCCGATTGATTGGCGCACCATCGACCACATTAAACAGTAATTTCCTTCATCACCAGCGCCAATTTGCTGCATTGTGTACCATCTGTAAACACATTGCAGCAACGAGTCAAAGCATCTTCGACAGATAATCCCAAAGCCGCGATCTTTACCACATAGAACAATAAGGACTATAGACACTTGGGAAGAACACCATCTCCACATACTCCTTCAAGTGACACACCATCAGGACTTGGAATAATATTGCCATTCCTTGATTGTCACTGGGCTAATATCGTGGAACTCTGTACCTAGGAACATTGGAAGTACCTTCACCACACGGTCTGCAGTGGTTCACGATGGCAGTTCAACAATGAATTGTTAACTTCAAATAGGATTATGCAATAAAGGCTGATATGGCCAACGACGCCGTAATGCCGTGAATGGATAAGCAAAACTGTTTTTAAAATAGTAAAACTGACCGAAATTACATAGTTTAGGAGACTTTCTATTGTGCAACTATGTTTTTGTTTTGCAGCAGAGTGTGGATGATTATGAAATGCTCTTATGTGAACGGCTCTATGACTCGGAATTTTCTGTTCATAGAAACATAGAAACATAGAAAATAGGTGCAGGAGTAGGCCATTCAGCCCTTCTAGCTTGCACCGCCATTCAATGAGTTCATGGCTGAACATGGAACTTCAGTACCCCCTTCCTGCTTTCTCGCCATACCCCTTGATCCCCCGAGTAGTAAGGACTTCATCTAACTCCCTTTTGAATATATTTAGTGAATTGGCCTCAACTACGTTCTGTGGTAGAGAATTCCACAGGTTCACCACTCTCTGGGTGAAGAAGTTTCTCCTCATCTCGGTCCTAAATGGCTTACCCCTTATCCTTTGACTGTGACCCCTGGTTCTGGACTTCCCCAACATTGGGAACATTCCTTTAATTACATTTGCTCCATTCCTGGCACACACTGCTGCAGCGAAAATGAACGCGATGAATCTCAGGCCACCGAACAGCTTTAATGGGAAATGTAATATTAAGGCCCCACAGCGAGAAAGGATACAAGTAGAAACCGTTAACCCTGCTGCTGAACGGGGTTCAACGATTCATTTCTCCAGAAGTTAACGCCTGCATTACAGGCAAGGAAAGAGGTTGATCCAACGACACTATTGGGAAAGACGAGTTTCTCCAAGCTCTGCATGTATTTATTCACACATGGACGAGAGCTATTTAGTAGACTGGCTATCGAAAGTCGGTAACTTTCCAGAAAACTAAGAATTATTTTAAATAGTCCTATCAATTTATAACCTCAGACTGCTGTCAGTGTTGATATTAATGCTCAGCATCTTTTGGTGCTGATTTACTGAGAAGCACGGAATTCGCTTTGCAACCGTTTCTACTTAACTTTGTTAAGCAAATCTATCCGTCAGTGATGTGCTACTGAATGGATAGATAACTAATCACATGTCTTCCCGCTTTTTAATCGCCATTGTGTCCAACCTTAACTTTAGGCTGTGTTTGGTTACGGAGAAATAGCTTTTAATACATGGCATGTAGTCTGGTTTTTTGCTTCGTGATTTTGCAAGGATGAGTTAATTCACTCACTCAGCAGCTTAAGTAATACCTAATCAGTAGTTAGTAATTTAGATCGGAACTGGGTTAAGTGTAAGACAGTTTGTGAACCGAATGAAAGATTATTCATTCCTGGAGCTCTACTCGGAAAACCGATGTCAATTCCTTCCTAAGAACAGAAGGGAGGGAACTAAGTATTCGTCAGATTCCTCAGCCAAGATACCTAAAGACAGATTTACAACAATGGGATCTCCAGGACTTGGGTAAATACTTGGATTCACAATATGGGAGGTGCCGTGCGTTTGATGATATCTGTGGATCCCTACAAAATAACACAATGAGAATCGATTGGTAGTACTTCAATAGGATGCATATAACTGGATTGTCAGATTTTCATTTGTTAAATTATTGACATGTGCCAAAGATTGTATACGTAAAACTGACAGGATAAATATGGACCTGAACATTATAATGTTAAATAATAGAGTTTTTATTCTTGCCTGCTAAGCTATGGTACATTCAGTGACAGGAGTAGCCATTTTAAAAGTGTGCTTTTGATGTTGTACGCTGCTTTCAAGATAACTTGAGGCTTTCTTCTACATCAATCTTGATTGTCAAACTGCCAGCAACGAGCTTGATCTGTTTGCCATCATGATTGCTTTTTGTTACGCAGGAGATAGATATTGTAGTCTTTTTACAGCTGAGTAGGCTGTGATGCTTTCAAACAGCAATAAATGTTACTTGATAAACTTTGGATTACATAATTTTTAGGGGCAGATAATAGGTTTGTTGTGAATGACACACCTGGTAATTCAATAAATAGCATACAGAATATGGTTACTCAATGAGCTGAAATTTTCCTACCATCTTCACTCCTAACTCCAAATTTCGCGTTTTTTACATGTCGATCATTATGATTGAACTCTATACCACGGAGAATAATTTGAGCAAACAAATTGTCCATTGTCTTCATAACCTTAAAAATGACATTTGATGGCTTGCAGGTAACCTCTTTTCTGAAGGTAGAAGGTAAGATTTCCGACAATGTCATCATAACTGGAAAAGTGAATCTCTGTTGCTGAGCTGTGTGTACTATATAGTGCAGAAGAATTATTTTCGTGATTAGCTTACCAGAAGGGAACACACATTCTAACTTGGGTAAGCCCAACACTTCCTGTAATAACAATAACGCGTTATGTTTGAACTCTATCCGTCTGATATTCCACGGACCATTCGTGAACAAAGGGGAAATCGGGAACTGGCAGGGTGCGGATAGCTGTGGGACTGGAATGTGGCAGAGCAAGGGACCGACAGAAAGAAAGGACAGCAGAAGAGCGGCGGCCATGACAAAAAGGGTAGCCGGTAGAGTAGAATATATCAATAGATGAAGAGAGTCCAATTTGAATTAATAAAATATCAATCATATTTTGTTTTCAGCTTTTAATTACTGATCGTAGAAATGATAATAACAACGATTCGAGGAAATAGTTAAAGGAAGAGATTGCATCAATTTCATACATGAATTGGTTAACGTACTTATGTTGCGTTTTATGTAATATTGAATTGTTGAATATCCATATCAATGAAAGAAAAATCTTCAAACTGAAGAAAGAGATTCAAGGTAAGACTGGAGTGGCCCGCAAGTGAGGTCCTGGGCGGGAACTCAACATCAGCTTGTGAATGAGCTGAAAATTCTCCGCATGCACAAATGCTGGGAGGTTCTCCATCGAGCAGAACAGGTTCAGGGGAGAGGTGATCGAGTTGTTTAAATTTAAAAGGGGTTTGAGTAAATAAGGACAAATTGCTTCCGCTATCAGTAGGGTTTGTAAACAGTGATCACAAATTTAAGGTAATTGGCAAAAGAACCATGGGGAAATTGGATTGTTTTAGCACGGTGATTTCTGCTGATCTGGAATGCACTGCCAAACATTTTGATGGAAGCAGATTCAGTAAAAAAGAAACATCTGCGTTTATATATCGCCTTTCCACTACCCGAGGACTCCGTAATGCGCAGTACAGCCAAGTAATTACTTTTGAAACGGAGTCATTTTTTTAATGTTGGAAATGTGGCTGTCAATGTTTGCACAACAACGTCCCGCAAACAGCAATGTAATGAGCACCATGTAAAAAATGTTGGTTAAGGGATACATGGTGACCAGGATACTGTGGAGAACTCCGCTGCCCGTCTTCGAATCAATACCATAGCATGTGATATGAGAAGACATAAGTGGCTTCGGTCACGTTTCACGCAATGGACATCACCTCTGACAATGTAGTACACACTCAGTGCTGCACTGAGCTGTCAGCATAGATTTTCGGTCCAGGTTTCTGAAGATGGACTTTAACCCTCGGCCATTTGACTCAGAGATTGTGACGCTGGAGACACCGCGTATTTAAAATATTAGCATTCAAAATGAAATTGGATACATACTTGGTAAAATTAATGTTTGATCAGCCATGATCGCATTGAATGGCAGAACAGAGTTGGGCGGGGAGTGGGATAAGTGGCCTCCTCCTCTTTCTATGTATCTATGTTGAGAATCTATGGGAAAAGAGTCGGGCCGTTGGAATAATTGCCTGCCTATATCACAGAACTGGCAGAGAAATAATAGGCTGAATGGCTTCGGTCAGTGCTCTATCATTCTATGCATCTTGTATTGCGCGTGATCCTCTGCTCATTCAAAGGAGTGATATCTCAGGAAACACATCTGCAATCTGCTAATAAACCACAATGTGTGCACATGAGACTCTAGCAGTGGTGCCTCGAATTTAAATATATTTATTTATGCTAAAAAGAATGACAGGCACCACAGGCCCAATAATTAAATAGGGTTAATATTTTCTCGATCTTCCTCACTGTAGTGCTCCAACTCGCACTCAACAAGCTCCCAGCTGGGACGGAATTCAACTATAGAAGCAGTGGGAACCTGTTCAACGTTCGTGGTCTCCAGGCCAGATCCAAGACCGATCCATCCTCTGTCAGTCAGCCACAGTATGTGGATGACGCTTGCGCCTGTGCACATTCAGAGACTGAACTCCAAGTCATATTCAACATCTTCACTGAGGTACAAAAGCATGGGATTACACTAAACATCCGTAAGACAAAGGTCCTCCAACAACCTAACCCCACGACACTGCACTCCCCACGAATCATCAGGATCCATGCGCGGCCCTGGAAAACGTGGATACATTTCCATACCTTAGTAGCCTATTATCAGCAAGGTCAGATATCGACGACGAGATTCAACATCGCCTCCAGTGCATCAGCGCAGCCTTCGGCCACCTTCAGAAGAGAGTTTTCAAAAATCACACATTCACATCTGGCATCAAACCAATGGTCTACAGGGCTGCAGTGATATCCGTACACCAGTATGGCTCAGAGACGTGCACCAATACAGTAGACACCTCAAGTTGCTGGAGAAATACCACAAATGGTGTCTCTAAGAAACTGCAAATCCTCTGGGAGGACAGGCGCATCACCGTCAGTGTTCTCGATGAGGCCAACATCCCCAGCATCGAAGCACTGACGACATTTGACCAGCTCCATTAGGTTCGCCACATTGTTTGCATGCCTGACACATCACTCCGAAAGCAAGCACTCTACTCGGAACTTCAACACGGCAAGCGAGCACCAGGTGGGTAGAGGAAACGATTCAAGGACACCCTCAAAACCTCCTTCATAAAAAACAGCATCCTCACCGAAAGCTGGAAATTCCTGGCCAAAGACTGCCCTAAGTGGAGGAAGAACATGCGGCAAAGCGCTGAGCACATCGAGTCTCTTCGCCGAGAGCATGCAGAAACCAAGCGATGGCAGCACAAGGAGTGTGCGGCAAACCAGACTCCCTCCACCCCCCCGCCTTTCCTTTAGCGACGGTCTGTCCCAGCTGTGACAGAGACTGTAATTCCCGTATTTGACTGTTTAGTCAGCTAAGAACACACTATTAGAGCGGAAGCAAGTATTCCTCGATTTCGAGGGACTGCCAATGATGATGATTATGAAGATATGGGTACAGACACAGATTTTTCATAATACAAGACATCTAACAGGTAGATTAAGAGGTTTAAATAAAACCGTTTAATTTCTGTTGAGTACAGCAGAACTGCATCATCGAAGGGGTGATTGTTGGAACGGCAGCAATCAAGCGATTTTTTAATGTAATTCAACCACATAATATGGGAGTGTGGAATCCAGGCACACAGGCACTGCGAGATAAAAGAATTAGGGGGTGACAGGAGTGTAGCTTTAAAGTCTTCGTTTTATTTCCTCAATTAGAGAAGATTCCTGAGGAAATAATCCCAGTGTTTAAATTAAGCCAAGGAGAGATTTGTGGGTGAGCACCTGGGAGAGGATCAATGTAAAATTGTATTATCTGGTTCGACGGATGATGTGTCGTCTTTAACTAACCTGCTGTAGTCTTTGAAACACAACACCGCCCTGTAGGGTGGGGGAAATGCAGTTTGAATCATCTAGTCAGATTTTAATGAAGCAGTGGACAAGGTTCCACATCTACAAAGGGTGTGGAATTATGGGGTGGGGTGGGGTGAGCAATGTGGCACTGCAAAGAGAACTAATTACAAAATGACAGTAACCTATCGACAAATGGGAACATGTAAGGGACGGGTAACATTTCAAAATCTGGGATTATCCTTAATACCAGTTTGTTTGAATGTTGTGTTTAATAGAATCTCAAGGGGAATAAGGGTATATTAGAAACAAAAACAATAAAAACTATGCCAATGGTAGTAACACGTTGAAACCATAGAAACGTATTGGGTGGGAGTAGATCATTTGATCCAAACTCTCTCGACTCATAGAGCAATCAAAATCAAGCTGCACTATACTCCTCTCTCACCACAATCAATTATGTTATTTGCTTCATATTGTTATGCAGGTTTACCTTGACTATTCCCTGAGTCCAAACATTGCAAGGTCTAGAAATGTTTGCATAAACAAATGTCCGCTAACCACTCTGCTCAGACCCCTTGTGACAACTTTAAGGTGATCACCCTTTATCGTTGACCATTCAGCTAGTCAGAATGTTCCCTCCCTCTTCAATGTGACAAAAGTGTTCATAAGAACATTAGAAATAAGATATAGGAGCAGGAGTAGGCCAGACGACCCGTCGAGCCTGATCCACCACTTAATGCCATCACGGCTGATCAGATCATGGACTCAGTTCCACTTCCCTGTCCGCTCCCCATAACCCCTTATTCCGTTATCGGTTCAGAAATTGTCAATCTCTGTCTTAAATGCATTCAATGACCGAACTTCCACAGCTCTCTGAGGCAGCGACTGCCACAGATTTACAATCATCTGAGAGAAAGAATACTTCCTCATCTCAGTTTTAAATGGGCAGTTCCTTATTCTGAGATTATGCCCACTAGTTCTAGTCTCACTATCAGTGGAAACATACTCTCTGCATCCACCTTGTCAAGCCCCCTCATAATGTTATACTTTTTGATAAGATCACCTCTCATTCATCTGAAATCCAACGAGTAGAGGAGCAACCTACTTAACTTTTCCTCATAATTGAATCCCTCATCTCCGGAATCAACCGAGCAAATCTTCGCTGAACTGCCTCCAAAGCAAGTATCTCCTTTCTTACATATGGAAAACAAAACTGTAACCATTTGTATTTCATGCACCAGGAGCCCCAGGTTCCGCTGTGCTGTAGCACTTAGCAATTTGTGTCCATTTAAATAATAACTTGCTCTTTGATTTTTTTTCTGCGGAAGTGCATAACCTTACATTTTCAAACATTATACTCCATATGTCAATTTTTTTCCCACTCACTTAGCCTGTCTGTGTCCTTTTGCAGGTATTTTGTGTTCTCCTCACACATTGCTTTACCTGACATCTTTGTATCATCAGCAAACTTGGCTACATTACACTCGATCCCTTTATCCAAGTCGTTAATGTAGACTGTAAATAGTTCGTGGCCCAGCACTGTTCACTGCGGCCCCTCACTATTTACTGATTGCCAACCCGGGAATGAACCATTTATCCCGACTCTCTGTTTTGTGTTAGTTAGCCAATCCTCCATCCATGCTAATATATTGCCCTCAATCCCGTGAACTTCCATTTTCTGCAGTCTCCTTTTATGCGGCACCTTGTCAAATGCCTTCTGAAACTCCAAATACACCATATCCACTGGTTCCCCTTAATCCATCCTGTTCGTTACATCCTTAAATAATTCCAGCAAATTTGTCAAACATGGCTTCCCCTTAATAAAGCCATGCTGACTCTGCCTGACTGAACTAAGCTATTCCAAATGTCCTGCTACTGATTCTTTAATAATGGAGTCCAACATTTTTCCAAACACAGATGTTAGGCTAACTGGTCTATAGTTTCCTGCTTTTTATCTGCCTCATTTTTAAATTGGAGCATTATATTTGCAGTTTTCCAATCTGTTGCGACCTCCCCAGATTCCAAGGAATGTTGGTAAATTACAACCAATGCATCCACAATCCCTGCTGCAGCTACTCTTAAGATACCAGGATGCAAGCCAATCAGATCCAGGGGATTTATACGCCTTTAATCGCATTATCCTACTGAGTAATTTTTAAAACCTCACGTATACCTTAGATTTGTTCGGTTCAGCAAAAAATATGCTCCATATGATGACTGCAGTCCTGATCCATGGCACTCTTCTTGGATATATTCAATGCTCGCTCTTTGTGAATTTTGTGGCCTCAAGGCCTTGAGGCGACCGAAGCTGTACCTATTATTCTAATACTGTCCACACCAAATATTCGTAATAATCTGTTTATACTTGTTTTTTATTCGCATGCCTACAACATATACATTTCTCTTAGCTTTATTACGGATGGATCCACCTGCAAATGCACTTTGTGGGCACATGTAATTGGATTCTTGATCTCGCTATAACACCCACACTTCAGTTCATTGCCATTGAGCGACTGATCCTATTCCTTGGCATTTCTCGCAGTTTGAGGCGAGACCACCGATGGGCAATTTGTTAGGGATTCATATAGTGGTGAACAAGGAAACGGCAGAGATTTAAACACATATTTTTAATTGACTTCAAGGTACAGGACACAAAAATTATTCCGGGCTCAGTGATGAAATGAGTGGATAATTCAACTGAGGAACGTAAACTAATTAATATCTGTTGACAAATACTACTATAGAAAAGAATGGGACTAATAGCTGCCAAGTACCCTGGAACTGATAGGTTACATTCTATGGTACTAAAAGGTATTGGATGCAGAAATAGTGGATGCACTGTCTGTGATCTTTCAGCATTGCTTAGTGTCCGCTATTGAAGAAAGGAATGAGAGAGAAAATAGGGAACTTTATTAGCTGGACATCAGTCGTCGGAAAAACTACTGGAATAAAATTGTTAAGGAAGTGGCAACAGCGTACTGAGAAAATCATAATATGCAATGTCAACATCGTTTTCTGCAAGACAATGTGTGTTTGAAAACATTGTTAGGGTTTTTGAATATGTAACTAGCTGGGTACTTAAAGGGGAACCAGTGAATGTAGTATATTTGGAATTCCAAAAGACATGCGATAAGGTACCACCTAAAAAATTGTTAAGCACGTTATGGGCACATGGGGTTGGATTTAATGTAATAGCATGAATGAAGGATTGGTTAACAGAGAGAAAGAAAGGAGAGTCGCTGTAAGCAGGTCATTTTTAGCAAGTAGCAGTGCTTGCTCTCAGCTATTTACGCTATATATTAATGACTTAGATGAAGGGACCGAGTGCAATATATCTATACTGACTGACGATACAAAGCTAGGTGGAAAAGTAAGTTGTGAAGAGGATGCAAAGCACCTGCAAAGTGATATAGACAGATTAAGTGATTGTGCAGTAAGGTGGCAGATGGAGTATATTGTGGTCAAATGTGAAGTTATTCACTTTGGTAGCAAGAATCGATCGAATGAATATTTTTAAATGGTGCGAAACTATTACATTTTGGTGCTCAGAGAAAGTCAGGTGCCCGAGTGGAAAAAACACTAAGACTGCACGTACTGCAAGATATTAGGAAGGCAAGTTGCCTGTTGTTCTTTAATGCTATAGGGTTCGAGAACAAGAGTAAGGAAATCTTGTTACAATTGGACAGGGATCTGGTCTAATTTAAGGAAGTATATAAGTGCCTTAGAGGTGGTGCAACAAATGTTGACTAGATTGATTTTGCGGATTATATATTGAGTAGATTGGGCTTAAACTCTCTGGAGTTTCGAAGAATGAAGATAATCTCATTGAAACATATATAGAAGATTCAAAGGGGAATTGGAACGATGTTCTCCTTGGCTGGAGAGGCAAGTGCGAGGGGGCAGAATCTCCGGTTAAGTGGCCACTGAATTGGAGAGCAATTTCTTCACCCAGAGGGATGTAAACCTTTGGAATGATTTACCCCCAGGGCTGTGGATGCAGAATTATTGAGTATATTCGAGGCTGAGTTAGATAGATTTTGGTCTTCATAGGAATGAAGGGACACCGGTCATTGTTGATGAGGTCAAAGATCAGCCTTGATCTTATTGAATGGCGGAGCAGGCTCCTCATGATTCTGCTGCTCCTAA
This sequence comes from Pristiophorus japonicus, assembly GCF_044704955.1. Classification (NCBI taxonomy): domain Eukaryota; kingdom Metazoa; phylum Chordata; class Chondrichthyes; family Pristiophoridae; genus Pristiophorus; species Pristiophorus japonicus. The sequence continues at coordinate 98,713,819 of NC_091991.1, read as the reverse complement.
TTATTATTTTCCTATATTCAAATAATACGATATTTTCCAATGATTCTTAACGGTCGTTTGAAAATATTCAGTCAAAAACAAGAATACCTAAGTTTCGGTTTCATTTAATCCGAATTTCTGGCAGCGTTTCACAGATAACTTGCAAGAATTATAATAGTTAAGAATTTAAACACATTTCTTTTACATTCCCTTACTATTTTATTTTGGAGAATATTTGAGACAAAATATCAGTAATATTATTCATGACACTTTTATCGACAGCACAAAATATCAGCAGACCTCATCTTTAACTGTGGGAGAGACCCCACGCAGTGCATGATCGAGATTTTAAGTCAGTATTTGCGACAAAAGTGGTGAAAGGCCACATCGATTAGCCGAGTTACAATTGTTTCCTCCATTCGAACGCTGGCCACGTGAGAAGAGCCCGCTATATTTGTCAATGAGGAATGGTGTACAATAACGAGACACGCGCCTGAAATATACACAACAATCGTCTCGGAAAGTTAGCAATAGCAGCGATCTCAACAACTTTGATTTTTTCGGCACTGACTGAAATTTTATTCATTAAGTTTAAGTACGACGCCCGATCCAAGTATCTATAGGGTAAGGTGGATTCCTCTTTTGTCCACGTGTCCGACTCCGCTATTGAACTTCTTCATTGTAATCTTTGATCTCTGAAGTTGAAATATGCTAAATTTGAAGGAATAGATTATGTTTACTCATCTAAAAATGCGTGATAAACTAAATCAATACAAACATCAAATGCATATTACAAACTGGACGAGATGCTCATATGTGAACAGTCCCATTTTTCACATTAGCATAAAAACGGTCGTTCGATGGTGGAAACGGAACTGAAATTGAGCTTTAATGACGAAGAAGCTTTCGTTTGACTTGATTATTTTTGTTATCACGTTCTAACTAATCTCAGAATGAGTATCCAGGGAGATTTTTTACCAGATTCTTCAAGTTTTCTCTGAATTTCTTCTGGGTCGCTGCATAAATACACGGGTTTTGCAAGCTGCTCAAACACTTCAGCATGGCCCCTGTTTCAGTGGCGATATATCCAGGGTCTGTGAGATCACCGCGGTAATAATTGAGGTTTGCTAGTTTGGTAGTTACCAAACACGGCAGTTGTCAGCCACAAATGTATAAAACTGTCCAATATAGTGAACAGTAAAATTACTGATCTCCTTCGACTCTCCATCTCTGATCGCTCTGATTCTCACTCCTCTGTCCTCGGAGTCCCTTGCGTGATCTATTAGCCACTAAAATACGTCTGATTGTCAAACAATTTAACATGGCGATAAAAATAAACGGAAGCTAAACGCCCCAGGCACTGTGAAACCAGACGTAAGCTATACCTGCAGGTGTTGAAATAAAAGCCACACTTGTTCGGCAGCCCCACCGCACATTGTTAATTATGTGCTGAGGTTCAAATGCAAACAAAACAGGGATGTTCTTTAAAAAGATTACGAATGTGAAAGTTGTTATAACCGCGGCCGCAGTTCTCTCTGTGCAATACTTTGATTTAATCTTATGGCAGCAGATAACTACAAATCGGTCAATTGTGAAGGAGACGGTGAAGCAAACAGACACATTGAGGGTGACAGCAGCCATGTATATAATGAACTTACACACGGAAGTCTGGTAAATGAATGAAAGTGGAAAGTAATAACTGAATATATGATAGGCTGTTGTATTGATGATCATGACTAGGAGATCTGCTGTTGCCATGGCCAACATGTAGAAAGAGATACACCTGGAAAGGCCGCAGTTTCTTCGGGAGAGAATAAGCATTGTAACCAAGTTCGCTGTAAGAAAGAGCAATGAGAAAAAAAATATTCCTGTGTAAGATTGAAATATATATCGAGATACATGCCAAGAGCATTTTAATCTAATCAGCGTGATTATCAACACAGAGCAGTGCGAGAACAGCTTTGGTATTGGAGCCATCACCTGGCAAATCGACACAGACAGTTTCTTGAGATGCTGCAGAGTTCACTCCGCAGGGGGTAACAAAATATTCGGGAAATCAGCTAAAGTCCTTTTGCTGTAGCTTCAAAGAAAAGTGTAAGTTAACATAGAAACATAGAAACATAGAAAATAGGTGCAGGATAGGCCATTCGGCCCTTCTAGCCTGCACCGCCATTCAAGGAGTTCATGGCTGAACATGCAACTTCAGTATCCCATTCCTACTTTCTCGCCATACCCCTTGACCCCCTAGTAGTAAGGACTACATCTAACTCCTTTTTGATTCATTAATGTTATCAGCTTAAGGGGCACTCAGCTTAAGGGCACTCAAAAAGTGCGGAAACGCGATTCACGAGTTGGTTCCAGTCACTACCGACTCTGTAATGCTGCCATCAAGAAAACACATTATCTTATCCTGTTAGAACCGGGATACAGTGTACAAAGATTAACGACACACAGGTTAACATGGCTCACTGGGAACACCGACAGCTGCGAGAATCGTGTAAAAAATCCCTTTGAACTGCAGCATCATTAGTTGACCCATTTGTGTTGAGAATGGCTGAATTATTTCAGAGCTGAACGCTTCTGACTGGTGCATGGCTGTGGCTGTCGAAGGGAATGTATTTTTATAATCACATCAGTCCTCCAGGGAGTCAATCAGGTTAAATCATAATTAGCATTAGTTACAATCATTTAACAAACAGAATGAGGTAAGTTGTTTCCATCTGATACGTAAGATTAGAGTAATAATTCCAATTGTTATCAGAAATTTTCAGAAAAATATGCATAATTTAAGCTAACCGTGCTCCTCTGGTAGTTTTAGCACACTTACACTTACATTGGAGGTGTCAGTTTTCGTCATGTACTTGTGAAAATCCTTCACATAAAGTCGTGGTGAGCGTATCTATTCGGCTCTATGGAAAGCCCTACACTTACCCTGGAACAGACAGTGCTCCGTCAGAACTAGTGGTACACTACATTTATAGTCGATGTCACTATGCTCCTCTGGTACTCACAACAACCATGCTAGTGCTGGACGGGAATATCCTGTTCTACGGTGTCCCACTACTTACACAAGCGGGGAACCTGCTTATACAGTACGAGTGGTACCCCTAGGTATAGACTGGAGGTGACCATGCTCCACCGGTAGTAATGATAACCACACACTTACACTGGTAGTGACAGTGCTCTTCTGGTATTAGTGGAAACCTACAATTGAACGTTCTCCTCTGGTACTAGAGGTACCCTACACTTACACTAGCCGTGGCCATGCCCCTCTTTTGCTAATGGTAAACCTATTCTTATATTAGAGGTCACAATGCTCCACTGGTTCTAGTGGTACCATCTACAATTACACTAGTTGAGACAGTGACCCATCGCTGCAAGTGATACGCTAAACTTATATTACACATGACAGTGCTCCTTCAGGACCAGTGGTACCCCTGTAATTATACTAGATGTGACCGTGTTACAAGAACATAAGAACATAAGAATTAGGAACAGGAGCAGGCCATCTAGCCCCTCGAGCCTGCTCCGCCATTCAACAAGATCATGGCTGATCTGGCCGTGGACTCAGCTCCACTTACCCGCCCGCTCCCCATAACCCTTAATTCCCTTATTGGTTAAAAATCTATCGATCTGTGACTTGAATACATTCAGTGAGCTAGCCTCAACTGCTTCCTTGGGCAGAGAATTCCACAGATTCACAACCCTCTGGGAGAAGAAATTCCTTCTCAACACGGTTTTAAATTGGCTCCCCCGTATTTTGAGGCTGTGCCCCCTAGTTCTAGTCTCCCCGACCAGTGGAAACAACCTCTCTGCCTCTAACTTGTCGATTCCTTTCATTATTTTAAATGTTTCTATAAGATCACCCCTCATCCTTCTGAACTCCAACGAGTAAAGACTCAGTTTACTCAATCTATCATCATAAGGTAAACCCCTCATTTCCGGAATCAGCCTATTGCATCGTCTCTGTACCCCCTCCAAAGCCAGTATATCCTTCCTTAAGTAAGGTGACCAAAACTGCACGCAGTACTCCAGGTGCGGCCTCACCAATACCCTATACAGTTGCAGCAGGACCTCCCTGCTTTTATACTCCATCCCTCTCGCAATGAAGGCCAACATTCCATTCGCCTTCCTGATTCCCTGCTGCACCTCAAACTAACTTTTTGGGATTAATGCACAAGGACCCCCAGGTCCCTCTGCACCTCAGCATGTTGTAATTTCTTTCGGTATGAGTGGTATTCTTGCACTTACACTAGTAGTGATCGTGCTCTTCTGGTATTACTGGCAGTGTACCTTTATATTAGAACTGACCGGCCTCCTCCGGTGCTACTGGTTTCCTAACCTTACACTAGTGGTGAACGTGACCGTTAGGCACTAGTGGGTCCTTACACTAACTCCAGCGGTATTCCTGCATTTAGTGTACTATAGGTACCGATACACACGCACTAGATGTGACCAGGTTACTTTGGTAATAGGGTGCCGATGGATACTCAGAACGTGACAAGGCTCTTTCACTGCTGCAGCTGATTTTATTCCTGTTCGGGGTCACACTCTTGTTGCACTGAAACAGATCCAACTACAGCACTACTGGCGAAGTCTCTGCATTTGTATCACTGGTGTTATAGCTATTGCTCCGATGCAAGTAGTGACCAGTTTACCACTCCCTCTAAGGAAGGATTCCTTAGGTAAGGATACCAAAATTATACACAACACACCAGATGTACTCTCATAAAGATCGTATATAATTGCAGTAAGGCGTCTTTACTCTTGCACTCCAATCATTTTGTAATTCAAGGCTAAAACAGGTTTTGCTTTCTTAATTGTTTGCTGTGCCTGCAGTGATATAAGTACTGGGGGAAACAAGTAAGAATACAAGAACATAAATAATTTCGAGGGGCCTAGATCGAGAGGATAGGAATTGTCTGTTTCATTCCGCAGAGTGATCAATAATCCAGAGCGCGTAGATTTACAGTAATTGTTAGGAGCAGAGGGAAGATGAGAAGAAATTTTTTAACCCAGATGTTATATCGGTCTGGAAATCGCTGCCTGAATGCATGGTAGAGGCAGAAAAAATAATTGTAAATTGACTTGAAGTGCCGTAACCTAAAAGGCTACGGACCAAGAGCTGGAACATGGGTTTAGGTAATTAATCATTTTGTAATGAAGGATAACATTCCATTTATTTTCCTAATTGCTTGCTGTATCTGAATGTTTACTCTCTTTGATTCATGTATAACGACACCCAGGTTCATCTGAATACGAATATTTTCCAAAGATTCGCCATTTAAACATATTCTGCTTTTTTATGTGTCCTGCCAAAGTGGACAACTTCATACTTCTCCACGTTGTATTCAATTTTGCATGTTCTTGGCTACTCACTTAACCTCCCTATATTCCTTTCTGGGCTATTTGCACCTTTCTAACAAATTAAATTCCCAGCTAGCTTTGCATCGTCATCAAACTTGGATATATTGCATATAGTCCCCTCATCTGAGCCATTGATATAGATTGTAAATAGCTGCGGTCCAACTACTGATCATTGCAGTGCTCCACTGGTTACAGCCAGCCAACCTGGAATTGACCCGTGTATTCCTGCTCTGAATATATTTCCGTTAGCCAAAACTCAATGCATGCTAATATATTATCCCCATTTCCATGAACCCGAATTTTGTGTAATAACTTCTCGTGTGGCAAGGTTTTTTGAAAATCCCATTAAGATAAATCCACTCTTTCACCCTTATCCACCCTGCTAGTTAAAAGCTCAAAAGCACTATTAGATTTGTGAATGACTTGACTTTCATCAAATCAGGTTGACACTGACGCATCATATTATGATTTTCTAACTGCCCTGTTACCAAGTCCCTAACAATAGATTATTGGATTAGCATTTTCACTAATACTGATGTCAGACTAATTTGTCCACAGTTCCATGTTTTCGCTCTACCTCCTTTCTTGAATAGCGGCTTACATTTGATAACTTCCAATCTGTGGGGACCGTTATTGAAGATAGGGAATTCTGGAGGACCAAAACCAATGCATCCACTATCTAGGCAGCCAACTTTTAAAACCTTAGAGTGTAGGTCATCAGGTCCAGGGGATTTTTTTTGTCTTTTGCTCCCATTAATTAATCCAGTACCATTTCTTTACTAATATTAATATCTTTCACTTCCACACTCCCACTAGACCCATCGTTCCCCACTATTCCTTGAACGTATTATGTCTTCTTCCATGAAGACAGATAGAAAGGATTTGTGTAAAGGATCTCTTATTTCCTTATTCACAATTACAATTTCTGCTGTCTTTGACTGTAATGGCTCTAAAAGGAACGTGGGGAGGCCGCCTAGGGAAGGTAAGTAATACTGTTTTTGGCTTGGCTTAATGTGGAGTCAGTTGCTGCAGGAATGGGACCTGGGCTCACCCTCTAGCTTTTTGCCTCCCTCCCTTCCCCAAGAGCCGGTTCACTTTCGGTACCAACCGGATTTCTTTGTGTCTCGACCACCGAGCTGCATGGGACAATTGACATCTGAAGCTCACAGATCATAAGCATAGAAAGCCGGAAGTCCAATTTACAGTGACATTTGGCCTGATGTCTTTGAGTATGACATATCCAGACACGTATGCAGAGATCAAGACAGGCGGCCAAACGCCTGGCCAACGCGGTATGTTTTCAACGGCATCTTAGAGGAGGAGGCGAGACAGCGAGATAGAGGGAGAGATAATTAGAGGGGAGTACAGGCTTATGCAGGTTTTACCAAGGTGTATGGCCTTTGCCACCAATAGTGCAGCGATCAAAATCGTGGATGCACAAGAGGATAGAATTGGAGGAGCCACATATCACAGAGGCTAGTAGGGCAGGAGCCGATTAAGCATATAGAGCGGGTAAGGCCATGGAGGCATTTGAAAACATGGATGAGAATTTCAAATCGTGGACAAGGTAGTTCTGCAAGTGCAAGCAATGATGTCTGAACGGGATTTGGTGCCAGTTCGAATACAGACAGCAGGAATTGCATGTGTGAGTGTTTGAACGCCGCTTTAAGTCGACTACAGCAAATTGAAAAACTTTCACACAGAAACAGACATAGGCGTGCAACTAAATGATGTTTTGTGCGTTTAGAAATTACTGTTTGCGGTAGTAGCTGATTAAATAGTAATCTTTTCCTCCACACTATTTAAATGGTGGCTTTGGCATTTATATCACGAATAACGGGCGATGTTGCTTGAAATTAATTCGTTACCCATGCCGATACCAATACTGCACAGCAAAACAGAGGAGAGAAAGTGTGGACTAATCATAATCTTCTTTCAAAGGAATGCAAAAGTGGCCGGAGTTTAAAATGAACCTGCCCTTTTAATGCATGACCAGTTAGGTCAAATTACCCCTATCGTTGTCTTATCAAATACTTGCATAAAGAGCACCAGTACCATGTCAGTCCTTGTGAATAACTTTGGTGACTCGCTGAGAGTTTCCAATCAAATTATCAAGCACTGTCCATTTCCCCAAACTGCGTTAAGAGCCCAATCATTTACCTGTAGAGCCATTTGTCTCTGACTGGAGGTCACCACACACGATCTTAGACTAAGATTGCAGCGTGTAACATTGCTCTTCTTTAGAGAAGGTGTGAAATCATTTTATCTGAAATTAACATTTTACAATCAGGCATCTGCTCTCCCCAGGCTTACAGTCTGGAACCGAAAATCCGCCCCAGTACTTCATAGTTCCGTACAATTCCGTGGTATTGGTTATAGGAATATTGGCACAACACATGCAACACCTAACGTCTGATTGTTCTTTTCCATAGTTCAGCCCGTTTATACAGCTGAGGTATATATCATAACAATGTCCCAAATTCAAGATTGGCTTATAATTCGTTGGGAGGAGGAAGCAGAAAATGATTATCGCCATTGGAGACTATTTTAACCTAATCAGGCAGTCGGGGAACTGATGGAATCGGGTGAATGTGCATTTGGCACGCCGCCTAATTTTAATCTCATTGCTGGCAACGGAAAGTAATATAGAGGGGACGACGTGGTGAGGACGTAAAACTGGCTTTCCACATGTTCCTGTGGGATACCCGGCCGGCCTGTTATGCTAAATTGCATCAGTGTTAGCGGTTTTTGTGAGGGCAAGTCAAGGTCCAGTTTGAGTGTATTCTCAGCAGACAGGCTCAGAAATGTCGAGTTGACATCGACCCTATTGACCAACTGAGCACATACCAACAACAAGTAATGAAGCTCCATATGGGTGAAAGGTGAAGCGGGGGAATTGACAGGTGGTGTAGGGAGAAAGTAAGATTATCTTAAGCCAATAAAGTAATCACGCCATTGTAAGTTTATTTCATTCGTTTAAACAACAAGTGCATTAATTCATTATGGATCAACATGGTTGTTCACTACAGAAGGACCAAAGATTCAGAGCTGGTGACTGCTGTATTGCAGAGCGATTTTTTTCCTACTATAAACCGTGGTGACAGGTCTCCAAGTCTCCTTATTCTGTTTATTAATGAGCTGTTTTTTGAGATAATTCTCTCAGCTTCAAAGGTGTTGATCGACAGGAAGAATTTAGCTCAACCAGGAACTGGATTTAGACGTTACGGCACCAAAGAGCCTTCTTACTCAATCATAGAATCATAGAAGGGTGCAGCACAGAAAGTAGGAATTCCACCCATCAATCCTGTGCCGACTTTCGGAAAGAGCTATCCAATTACACCGACTCCCTTGCACATTCCCCATAGCCATGACAAATTATCCGTTTTACGTGTCTTTCCAATTCCCTTTTGAAAGTTACTATTGAATCTGCGTCCAGCGCCCTTTCAGGCAATGCATTCCAGATCATAACGACTCGCTGTGTCAATACATATTCCTCATCACCCCTATTGCAAATTTTCCAATTACATGAAATCTGCGTACTCTGTTTAAAGATTCTGCTATCAGTGGAAAATGATTCTCCTCATTTATCTTATCAAAACGCCTCATAATTTTGAATACCTCTAATTAATCGCTCGTTATCCCGCCCTACTCGAAAGAGAATCATCCTAGCATCTATCGGTACACCACATAACTGAAAAATCTCACCCCTGCCAAATTTCTAATAACTGTCAGCAACATCAATGATATTGATATGCTCCCTAAAGTGTGGTATCCAGAATTGGACACGATACTCCAGCTGAGGCCTAATCAATGATTTAAGACGATTAAGCATACCCTCCATGCTTTCGTATGCTTTGCCTCTATTTACAAAGCCAATGATCCCTTATGCTGTTGAACAACTCGATCAGTTTCTCCTGCCATCAGCAAAGAGGTAAGTCCCTGAAGCCCCGGATCTCTCGCTCCCTGAACCAACTTTAAATTTGTACTATTTAGTTTATAAAGACTCTCCTCGTTCTTCCTTTAGAATGCATCACTTCACACTTCTCAATATTACATTTCATCTCTAATGTGTCCATTGTAAGGTCTCCATTTGTACCATTGACAGCCTTTCTACAACGGTACTGGTATCAGACTGTTGTGGGTTAGACCTTGCAGATTTGTGTTTGAGAAAGGTTGTCCTGATCAGTAGGCTCATGGGAATGTTGGGAAAGAAAACAGATTTATTGCAAAATAGAAATAAACAAACCAAAATATGCATATATATGCAAAAAAAAAGGTGAGGTAAATGATGATTTCCTCCACGTATTAAATTAAATTCCTCTATAAATGAGAATTGCAGCATACGTTGTAATAGGCTAGAATTTACAGTCAAAATAACAGTTTGTCTAATGGCACTCCCTGTTAATTATTCACCAAGGGCACAGCTACTTCGGGCTAGCACAGATGAGCAGCTCAATGCGAAAACCTGGTGTTGCTGTCCGCGATCCACATCTATTAGGCAGGATGCTCGAAAATGGCATCTGAGTTTCTGGCACCCAATCAAGTGTATTGAGCTGTGTGAATTTCTTGTACTTGCATAGTAGAGAGAGGCTAATCTCGCCACACAAAGCTCGGGATTGTCCATATCAGTCTAAGTGGCATTTTTTAAAGCGTCATAATTATTCATTACTGCCAAACAATTTCCCCAGCACTGATAATTAACTTTACGAATGTGGACGCTCATGCCTTCAGATTTTAATAGTTGAAGGAAATTATTTTAGAAACTAAAAATTAAAAGCAATGAGTTTATCTTTCTTTATGTATGTTTTCTCTCTGTGAATCCAATGTCTCTTTCCCGTTTTTTATTTCACTTTCAATAACTCACTTGATATTGAATTTTCTAACTTATATTTTCAGTTTCCGAATCTGAACCGTTCAAACATGAATCCTTTAATATGATTGTTGACGGAGATACAGAGATGCTTGCTGGTTTCACACAGCTTCTTCTTATTTCGGCCCTCTTGTGGGTGCCGCAACGTTTTAAAATCTTGCTGCAGCTTCCAGTACAAACGGTCATAGAAATTAAATGGACATGGACAAGTCTAACGAAAGGCGTGCACCATTCGTCCGTTGGCTACAATAATTCCTGGTGCAAAATGTATCATTGCAATACCTTTGCGAGGTGCTTAGCAAATTATGACTTTTAGAATCAATATTTTGCAGAGCCGGAAATATTGATCAGTAATTTGGTCGTGTAACTACAACGCTTATTGACGTATTATGCAATGGTTCCACAGCTCCTTGCCTATGAAAATGGAAACGGCAATTGATTTAAGCAGCTGCAACATTGCAGCAGGTAAAGAACGAGTACGAGAATGAAAAGCGGTAGCTTTGTATCAGTGGTAAAACTATGTTCAGGGCAACCAGAAATAAAACGACTTCAGGCAACAAGAACTGGTGTGTATACAACAACAACACATTTCGAGCAGAATCTGACATCAAAGCTTGCAAATTAGCCAATTTTGATCTAACAAATATATTGTGAGTGACACTGATTTCCACCAGTACAGTCGAATGGGCAACGTACGCCAGTATTATGCTCCTCCTGTTTATCCTCTCCAATTGAATTCAATGGAAAAGAAAATCGAGAGAAGCGCAACCCAGACTAAGTCCATTGCCTCAAAATGAGGTGGCCATCCACATGTCATCACGGACATATCTTCAACTGATAGAATATTTCAGTGTGGGGAAGGGAATTAATGGTTCAGTTCCTGGAAATAGTATACAACCTCCATTTGTAAGTCGGAATTTTGCCTTTCAATACCGCAATGTTAGCAGTCTGGCAGAACAGTTCTTTGAAGCATCACTCCTCTTCTGGCTGAGGAGGCAGCAGCTGCAGAACACAGGCGTTTTGGTGCCACCGCTGGCCGGTTGATGTAATTACAGCTTTAAAAGTTGAAGAAAATGACATTACAATTGGACATCTTATGGTAGGTTGTACACATAGAAAGGACGGACATGCCGAAGGGTGCTTTAATCTCCGTAGTACCAAATCACAGATTCATAGAATGATACAGCAGAGAAGGAGAACCTTCGGCGCATCGTGCCTGTACTTGCATCTTGAAAGAGCTATCGAATTCGACAAAATCCCTAGCCTTTCCCCATAACCCCGCATTTTTTTTTCTATTCACGCTTGCATCCTATTCCCGTTTGAAAGTTATTATTGAATCTGCCTCTTCCTTCATTTCAGGCATTCCAGATCATAGCAAGTCGCTGTTTAAAAAACGAATTCCCTGGTTATTTTGCCAATTATCTTCCATCTGATTCCTCTGGTTAGCGACCCTCTGCCATTAGGATCAGCTTTTATTTTTTCCACTCTATAACCACGTTACAAAAATCACAATACTGCGGCTGACAGCATGCTCGATTATTGGCGCCTCAGTTTCCTCGGGACGTTTCGTGGGTCATCAGGTCTTTCCACAATCTCATGGTGGGTTGTCGCATTGTTACAGGAATCCATTTTAAACTTTTATCTGCAGTGAGCACAGGGGATTTCATTTACATGGTAACACCAATATGTGCCCGGGTGTTGGTACCAGAAAATAGGAAAGTTCAGGGTGTTAAACATCACTGATGCTCACGATCACCCGCACAGAACAGCGGGATCCCAGCCAGCACATTCTTCATTTCTCCCCTCCTTGTGATGACACATCCTGGGGACCGATTCCACTTCATACCAACCTCAGGAACCTAAACGGAAAAGTCTCCGAAAACACTTGGATGTTGATCTCAGCGGAATACACGAGTCCCATCCTGAACTTACATGGCAGGTTCAATGGGCACTGACGCTGAGCGCACAAAGCTTGTGAAATTTAACCTCGCAAACCCAGAATACTCTGTGCATTTGTCAGTGTCCCACTGCAGCCCAGACTGAGCCCCACCCTGGGCCCTTCCTATTTGTGCATTTCCCCAGTGCCCCATTGGGGAACATTTAGCCCCGGATATCCTGCAGAAGCAGCGCTGTGAGTGGGGCGGCTGACTCCCGTGAGCCTGTGGCTGTCGTCTGCCATCACAGTGGGAGATGTCGCTCGCTCAGCTCGAGAGGGAAAGCATTAAAGGGCCATTAAGATTTAAGCCCAGTGCGCGGCCACTTAAAGGCGACGGACAGGAAATCGGTCCAAAATGGTCACATAATGAGATCATTAATATTTATAAATTGAAAATCACCCTATCACATTCAGTGCGGGTCTTGTACCCTGCAGTGCCTTCATTTTTTAATTCCTTTTTGAGCTGACCTGATTCCCCAACCGCCTGAAACAGATTAAAGATTAAACAGGAAATAAAAAAGATTGAACAGTGTGAATAACAGGGAGACTGGGGGCAATATTTCAATAAGAATTTGAGACAAACATAACTCAATAATGTGACTGAATCCCATCTATATTTTATTGATTGCATTAAACATTAACACAAACACTCACAGAATCCGCTCCAGGCTACTGACACTGGTCATAATGTACAGTTCAAGATGTGCAGTTATTTGAGATTCATAGATCTTTAGAGCATAGAAGGAGGGTCTTTGGAAAAACATTCGTGCTTCGTCCCACATCACCGCTTTTTGTTTGTAACCCTATAACTTGATCATCCTGAAGAACCTCTCATACTCTGAGTTAAAACTATTTATTGAAACAGATTCCACCAGCTTTTCAGGTAGAATCTTCCAGATCCCGACTATTCTCTGCGTAATAAAACGTGCATGACTCTTTTGGATATTTTTCCAATGACTTTGAATCCCTGATCTCTAATTGTTGACACTCTCGTCAGAGTGAATAATTTTTTCCCCATTTAGTCTATCAAACCATTCATCATGTTGAAAGCCTCTATTGGATGATCTCCTTAACTCTGTTCCAAGAAGAATTGTCCTCCCTTTTCCAACATGTCCTCATAACTGCAGCCCCTCATCTGTGGCAACATTCTGGTAAACATCCTGTCAACCTCTGAAGAGGGGTTTATATCTCCTGAAAGATGGTACACAGCGTTTTCCACAATACTCCAGCTGACGTCTAACCTGTGATGTATAACTTTCTAGCTAGAACTATTTGATTATGTATTCTATTCCACAATTTATAAAACCAAGTAACTCATACGCTTTTTGACCAGCTCATTAATTTATCCTGACACCTTTAAGGATTTGTGCATATGGACACCAAGTTCCTTATGCACATCTACAATTTTCAAAACCGTGCCATTTGTAAAACAGGGTATGCTGTATTTCCCAATTGTTCCTACCAAAGTGCATCACTTCAGCTAAAAGTTAGGTCGTGCCTGATGAACCTGGTTGCATTTTTTGAAGAAATGACTAAACGAGTGGAAAAGGGAATCTCTATGGATGTCATTGATATCGACTTCCAGAAGGCATTTGATAAAGTCCATCATACGAGGCTCTTAGCCAACGTAGACACCCATGGAATTGTTGGTAAATTATTGACCTGATTAGGAAATTGGCTGAGCAATAGGAGAAAGAGTTTAGGGAAAATGAGCAGCTACTCCAAGTGGCAGGCTGTGACTGGTGGTGTCCCGCAGAGATCTGTTTTGCGGCCTCAACAATTCAGTGTATTTATTAACGATTAGATGATTGGATAGAAATTCACATATCTTAATTTACCGATGGCATAAAGAGAGACATCGTTGTAGGCTGTGTAGATGAAAGCATGACACTACAAAACGATAGATTAAAACAATGGGCAAAACTGTGGCAAATGGAATTCAATACAGGCAAAGTGATACACCTCCACTCTGCCAATGGCCGCCGCTCACCACTCCTCTTATGGCTCCGACCTGCCGCTGATATTCCCTCGCAGGTCGGGACCTCCACACTGCACATGGCTGCCAAAGCCGGGAGTTATAGCATTTCAAGGTACAGCGTGAGCTGGTGCAGGAGGGCGACAGCTGGGAAGAGTGACATCATCAAGGTCTAGGTCGATGATTGGAGTGTGGGCAGATATAGCAGGAGCAGCGAGGTCGGGGCGAAGGAGCGGCGAAGGACTATGGAGGGACATGATCAGGGCCGAAAGGTGACGCGAGTTCGGAAACAGGAGCCTAGGGGCAGCATGTGCCAGCCCGCACTGTGCGTGCTCGGTCCGTGCACTAGAGCTGGTCTCCAGTTGTCTTTGGTAATCCTTGCCACTGGACCAAGACCTAGCTCTTTCAAGCCCGTGTGGTGGCTGGTTGTAATTCAGGATGTAATTCGGGTCCTTCATTGAAACACCTGTTTACTTGTCCTGTTTTTGGCATGGAAGCAAGTCATCCTCGTTTCGAAGGACCGCCTATGATGCTGAGGATAGGCAAATGTGAGGTCAAATAATTTGGAACTATAAAGGATGGAAAGGGGTATCTTCTAAATGGTGATAGGTAAAATCAGTCGAGGTCCAAAAAGACTGGGGTGTGCAGATACATAGATCATTGAAATATCATTAACAGGTACAGAAAATAATCAGAAAGGCTAATGGAATGCTCGCATTCATATATAGGGGATTAGAATACAAGATATATAATTTATGCTGCAGTTATACAAAGCCCTGTTTGCACCACATCTGGAGTATTGTGATCAGTTCTGGGAACCACACACGACAAAAGGATATATTGGCCTAGGAGGAAGTCCAGCACAGATTTCCTAGAATTAAGCCGGGAATTAAGACGAGCAGTGATTACACAAATTATGATTGTATTTCCGAGAAATTTACACGGTTAATTGGTGATTTGATTAACGTTTTCAGAATATTAAAAGGAACAAACAGTATAGACACAGATAAACTATTTCCGCTGGTTTGGAATTCTAGGACTAGTTCCTAAAATGAAGGCCAACTCTTACAGCAGTGACATTTGGAAACGCTTCTACAGACAAAGTGCGGTAGACGTTTAGAGCTCTCTTTCACAAAACACGATTTCAGCTAGACCATGGCACCATGGTACACGCAAGTGGGGGGAGAATGAAGGGATGTGGTAATGGCAGGTGACAGTATAATTAGTGGGATAAATACTGTTCGCTGCAGCCGCGACAGGGTGTTCCAAAGGTTGTGTTGCCTGCCCAGTGACAGAGTTAAGGTTATCTCCTCGCGGCTCAAGAGGGACGTGGAGGATCCATTGTCGTGGTTCACATATGGACCAATTATATAGATATAATTCACATTAAGTTCAGCATGGGAGTTTGAGGAGCTACAATCTAAATTATTAAGCTGAACCTCGAGGGTAATAATCTCATGATTACTACCTGAGCCACAAGCGAATTGGCATAGGGACAAGCAGATCAGTGAGATAAATGCGGAGCTTGAAGTGTGGTGAGGGAGGAAGGGGTTTCAATTCATGGGGCAGTGGCACCAGTACTGGGGAATCAGGGAGCTGTTCGATCGTGACTTAAACCGGGCTGGGACCAGCGTCCTGGCGGATCGAATAACTCGGTTTGTAGATCGGACTTTAAACTAAAAATGAGGGAAGGGAAATAAAGTGAAAGGTCAATGCAATAGAGCAGGGTAGCGACTGGTGTAAAAATAAGCAGAGTGTGACACGAAGGGACAGAAAGTTTAATGGTAGCAGTTCAGCATAAGGTCAAAGCAGGGAATAATGACAACAAAATAAATTAAAGGCTACTCATCTGAATGCATGGAGCATTCGTAATAAGATAGCTGAACTAGTGGCACCAATATGAATACATGGGTATGATTTAATAGCCATTACACAAGCATGCTTGTAAAGTGAGCAAGTTTCGGAACTAAATGTTCCAGGGTACTTGACGTTTCGAAAAGACAGGCAGAATGATAACAAAGGATGATATAAGTACATCCTTCAAATACCCTGAGAGGACAGATGCACCAACGTTAGTGTCCTCGATCAGGCCAACATCCCCAGCAGCGAAACACTCAACCACACTCGACCAGTTCCGTTGGACGAGCTGCATGGTTCGCATGCCTGACACAAGACTCTCAAAGCAAGCGGTCTACTCGGAACTCCAACACGGCAATCGAGCTTCAGGTGGGCAGAGGAAACTTTTCACCCTCAATGCCTCCTTGATGAAAAGTAACATCGCCACTGACGCCTGCGAGTCCGTGGCCAAAGAGCGCCGGAAGTGGAAGAAGAACATCCTGGATGGAGCTGAGCACCTCGACTCACATCGCCGAGAGCATGCAGAAAACATGCGCAGGTAGCAGAAGGAGCGTCCGACAGAACAGATTCTCCACCTACCGTTTCCTCGAAAGACTGGCTGTCCCACCTGTGACAGAAATTGTAATTCCCGCATTGGACTGTTCAGTGACCTAATAACTGACTTAAAGTGGAAGCAAGTCTTCCTCGATTTCGAGGGACTGCAAATGATGATGATGATGAGGGTGGAGGGAAGTGATCTTGGCTTAGGAAGATCATGAAGAAGGATCAGTATGCTTGTAGATAACTAGTAACAAGGGGCAGAAATCACTGGTGGGAGTACTATATAATAGCTATACCATTGGAAAGAATATTAACCAATAAATAGCAGGAGCTTCTAACAAAGGTAATGCAATAATCGTGGGGGATTTTAATCTTCTTATAGACTGGACAAATCAAATTGGTAAAATAGTCTGGAGGACTAGTTCATGGAATGCATTCGGAACAATTTTGAAGAACAATATATCATGGAAACAACCAAGTAATAGGTTATTTTCGATCTTGTATTATGCATGAAACACAAAATCTACAGCAAGTGAGCAGTAAGGCAAATGCAATCTTCGCCGTTATTGCAAAAGGAATGGAGTATAACAGCAGGGAAGTCTTACTACAGTGGTACAGGGTATTAGTGAGGCCACACTTGGAATATTGCGTGCAGTTTTAGTTTCCATATTTAAGAAAGATTATACTTGCTTTTGGAGGCAGTTCAGAGCAGGTTTAAAAGGTTGATTCCAGAGATGAGGTGGTTGACGTATGAGGAAAGGTTGAGTAGGTTGGGCCTCTACTCATTGGAATTCAGAAGAATGAGAAGTGATCTTATGGAAAGGTATAAGATTATGAGGGGGTTGGATAAGGTGCATGCAGAGAGGATGTTTCCACTGATAGTGGAGACTAGAACTAGAGAGCATAATCTTAGAATAAGTATCCTCCCATTTAACACTGAGATGAGGAGAAATTTCTTCTCTCAGAGGGTTGTGGATCTGTGGAATTCGAAACCTCAGAGTTGTGGAAGCTGGGATTTGAATAAATTTATGACGGATAGACTGATTCTTAAACGATATGAGAATAAGCGGTTATGGAGAGCGGGCAGGTAAGTGGACAAGAGTCCATGATCGGATCAGCCATGATCGTATTCAATGGTGGAGCATGCTCGACGTGCCTTATAGCCTACTCCTTCTCCCAGTTCTTATGTTCTTATATTCTTTTGTAATATGAGAGGTTTAATTAGCAACCTTATAGTAAGTGATCCTCTAGGTGAAAGTAATCATAATGCGATAGATTTTCACAACATATTTGAGGGTGACTTGTGTAAGTCTGGACCTAGAAACGTAAACATAAATCAAGCCAATTACATAGGTATCAAGGTCGAGTTAGCTAAGGTAGATTGGAAATAAATTAAAAGGTTTGGAAATAGATAAGCAATGGCTAGCATTTGAAGAAATATTTCATAATTCTCAACCAGAACTCATTACATTGGAAAACATAAATGCCAAAGTATTGTGATCCAGCTGTGGCTAACTAAAGAATTGAAGGATAATATTGGATTTAAAAAGAAGCTTATAATTTTGCAAAGGATAGTAACCGAAGGATTGAGAGTTTCAGACACCAGCAAAAGTTAAGAAAAAATTAATAAAAAGGGGAAAAATTAGACTTTGAGATAAAACAAGCTAAACATATACAAACAGATTGAAAGAGCTTCTACAAGTATGTAAAAATGAAGAGTACAGCAACATTAAACATAGGTCACTTAGAGGTTGAGACAAGATAAATCCTTATGGGGAATAAGAAAATAGCAGAAACGTTGAACAAATATTCTGTATCTGTCTTCACAGTAGAAGATGCAAACATCATACATAAAATGGTGGGGATGCAAAGTCTAATATGGGTGTGAAAACTCAACATAATCGACATAAGTAGAGAAAACGCACAAGAGAAATTAATAGGACTAAAAGTCGACACATCCACTGGACCTGATGACCTACATCCTCGGGTTCAAAAAGAGATGGCTGCAGAGATAGTGAATGCATTGGTTTTGATCTATCAAAATTCCCTAGATTCTAAAACGGTCCCAGCAGATTAGAAGGTAGCAAATTTAACAGCGCTGTACACGAAAGGAGGGAGAGATAAAACCGGGAACTACATGTCAGTAAGCCAGACAGCAGACGTCGGTAAAATGCTGGAAATCGTCGTCAACTAAGTGGTATCATGACACTTGCTTAATCTTAACATGGTTCGGCAGAGTGAACATGGTTTTGTGAAAGGGAAATCGTGTTTGACAAATTTATTAGAGGTTTTTGAGTGTATACCTAGCCGGGTAGATAAAGTGGAACAAGTGGATGTAGAATATTTGGATTTCCAATAGGCCTTCGATAAGGCACCACGTAGAAGTGTATTACTCAAGATAAGTGCTCATGGGATTAGAGGTAATCAATTCGTATGAATAGAGGATTGATTAACTGACAGAAAACAGAGAGAAGAGATACACGGGTCTTTTTCAGTTTGGCGCACTCTAAATAATGGGGTCCTGCAAGGATAAATGCTGTTGACTCGGCTAGTTACAACCTACATCAATAAGACCCCCGAGATGAAGGGACCGAGTGTAATCGATCCAAATTTGCTGATGATACAAAGCTAGTTTGGACAGTAAGCTCTGAGGAAAACACAAAGTGTCTGTAAAGGCATATAGATAATATTATGTATGCAACCACAGGCAAACTGCAAAATACCGCCGCCAAAGTGCATTCATTTTGGAGTCCTAAAGGATCACAGCATCCCTTGGGAGCACTCTATATAAGCAGGCCTTCCACGTTGTACCAACATCTGGAGTCTGAATAAAGGAGCTGAGGTCACACTTACTCATTGCATATAGTACTCAGTTGCGTTACTTTATTATAAGCATAACAATTGGCGAAGGCATAAGGAACAACCACAAGAAAATGCAGAGAACTGTTGGTATCCTGGAGAAATTCTCAGAATTGGGAAGCCTTCGTGGAGCGAGTCGCCCAATACTTCATAGCCAATGAGTTGGAAGTGGATGAGACGGTGCCAAATGAAGGGCGACCCTCCTTACCATCTGCGGGGCAACACGCTATGGCCTCATGAAGAATCTTCTCACCCCGGTGAAACCAACAACCAAATCTTATGAAGAACTGTGTATGCTGGTCGGGGAGCACTTAACTCCGAAGGAAAGCATTCTGATGGCAAGGTATCGATTCTACACGTGTCAGCTGTCTGAAGGCTAGGAAGTTGCGAGCTATGTCGCCGAACTAAGGCGCATTGCAAGACATTGCGAATTCGATGGATTCCTTGAGCAAATGCTAAGAGACTTTTTTGTGCTTGGTATTGCCAAGAGGTTATCCTTCGCAAACTCTTGAATGTTGAAATACCGAATCTGAGCGAAGCCATAACGATAGTCCAGGCATTTATGTCCACCAGCGATAACACAAAACAAATTTCGCAGCATAAAGAGGTTTTAGCAAGTACTGTAAACAAAGTAACGTCGATTTCAAGCAGGAATGTACATGGCAGAACGTATGCGCCAGCAGCTGCACGACCGCAGATGACTCAGAATCCGACATCAATCGTATTTGCGAGGCAGTTAACACCTTGTTGGCGCTGTGGAGATGATCAACGAGCCCATCAATGCCGCTTCAAACACTAAGTGTGCTAAGGCTGTGGAACAATGGGGCACATTCAGTGAATGTGTAGATGAGCTGAAAACCCTGCAAACCACCACTTTGCTGAGGAGAACAGATCCATGGCGGATCAGACTGAACTAGAGACTCGAACCGCAGAGGCAGAAGTGTATGGGATACAAACCTTCAAAACGAAATCTCCACCGATCATGCTAAAATCGAACCGAATGGAATTCCAGTATCCATGGAACTGGACATGGATGCACGTCAGTCTATCATGAGCAAAAAGGCCTTCGACAGGCTGTGGTGCAACAAGGCACACAGACCCAAGCTGAGCCCTTTTCATACCAAGCTGAGGACTTACACTAAAGAACTGATTCCTGTAATTGTCAGCGCAGCAGTAAAAGTCTCCTATGATGGAGCAGTGCACGAAATCCCACTATAGATTGCACCAG
The DNA here is from genome assembly GCF_044704955.1 of Pristiophorus japonicus. Lineage (NCBI taxonomy): Eukaryota > Metazoa > Chordata > Chondrichthyes > Pristiophoridae > Pristiophorus > Pristiophorus japonicus. The sequence goes on along the minus strand of NC_091991.1, from coordinate 98,693,208 downwards.
GAGATGGCCCCACAATGTTCGACAGAAACTGGCTGGGAAAAATCTGCTGGAACTGGGACGACATCCGAGCGCTCTCGTCCATTGCCGACGTCACGTGTCCAGATTCCGAGCAAGTTCCCGTCATTTTTTGAGCCAAGCATCGGAAGTTTCTCTGGGGCAAAGATACAGATCCACTTGGCTCCCGGTACATGACCCATCCACCACAAGGCACGGGCGGTAACGTATATAATGGAGAGAAACTGGAAATGGAGAGAAACTGGAAATTGAGCTGGCCAGGCTGCAGCGAGAAGGCATCATGGAGTTCACAGAGTTGGCCAGTCCTATTATTCCGGTTCTGAAAGGCAACGGCACGGTCAGAATTTGTGGGGACCATAAAGTAACGATTAACCGTTTTTCGCTACAGGACCAGTACCCACTACCCAAGGCAGACGACCTATTTGTGACCGTGACTGGAGCAAAGACATTCACCATGTTGGACCTGACCTCGGCCTACATGACGCAGGAGCTGGCTGAATCTTCAAAAGGCCGCACCTGCATAAACACGAAGGTCTGTTCATCTACAATAGATGCCCGTTTGGGATTCGATTGGCCACAGCAATTTTCCAAAGGAACATAGAGAGTCTGCTAAAGTCAGTTCCAGGTATCGTGGCTTTCCAGGACAACATACTAGTATGGATAGCATCGAACATTTGCAGAACCTTGAAGAGGTTCTAAGTCGGTTAAATCGCGTGGGACTCAGGTTGAAACGCTCGAAGTGTGTTTTCCTGGCGACAGAGGTCAAGTTACATAGAAACATAGAAAAATAGAAAACAGGTGAAGGAATAGGCCATTCGACACTTCGAGCCTGCACTACCATTCAATAAGATCATGGCTGATCATTCACCTCAGTAGCCCTTTCCTGCTTTCTCTCCATACCCCCTGATCCCTTTAGCCATAAGGGCCAAATCTAACTCCCTTTTGAATATATCCAACGAACTGGCATCAACAACTCTCTGCGGTAGAGAACTCCACAGATTAACAACTCTGAGTGAAGACGTTTTTCCTCATCTCAGTCCTAAATGGCTTACCCCTTATCCTTAGACTGTGTCCACTGGTTCTGGACTTCCCCAACATCAGAAACATTCTTCCTGCATCTAACCTATCCAGTCCCATCAGAATTTTAAATGTTTCTATGGGATCCACACTCATCCTTCTAAACTCCAGTAAATTCAGGCCTAGTCGATCCACTCTCTCCTCATATGTCAGTCCTGCCATCCCGGGAATCAGTCTGGTGAACCTTCACTGCACTCCCTCAATAGCAAGAACGTCCTTCCTCAGATTAGGAGACCAAAACTGAACACAATATTCCAGGCGATGCCTCACCAAGGCCCTGTACAACTGCAGTAAGACCTCCCTGCACCTATACTCAAATCCCTTAGCTATGAGGGCCAACATACCACTTGCCGCCTTCACCACCGCCTTCTGTACCTGCATGCCAACTTTCAATGACTTATGTACCATAACACCCAGGTCTTGTTGCACCTCCCCTTTTCCTAATCTGCCACCATTCAGATAATATTCTGCCATCGTGTTTTTGCCCCCAAAGTGGATAACATCACAGTTATCCACCTTATACTGCATCTGCCATGCATTTGCCCACTCACCTAACCTATCTAATTACCTGCAGCCTCTTAGCATCCTGCTCAGCTCATACCGCCACCAAGCTTAGTGTCGTCTGCACACTTGGAGATATTACATTCAATTCCTTCATCTAAGTCATTAATGTATCTTGTAAATAGCTGGTGTCCCAGCACTGAGCTCTGCATACCCCACTAGTCACTGCCTGCCATTATGAAAAGGACCCGTTTATCCCGACTCCCTGCTTCCTAGCTGCTAACCAGTTCCCTATCCATTTCAGTGCATTACCCCTAATACCATGCGCTTTTATTTTGCACACGAATCTCTTGTGTGGGACCTTGTCAAATGCCTTTTGACAATATTCGAAGGTAAAATTACATTGCACCCAAACTTTGTCTATTTATTACATGTCCCATGTGACCAATTAGATTCTTGTGGCCCACAATGTTGCAATAGCCGAGGAGCATCTTACGTATTTATAGATAGTAGACATGTTACAAGCAAAGGTACTGGCTGCAGTATGTTAGATTCGAAATTACAGCCTCAGCATTTCCCCGAGTCTGCTCTATCATGTAAATAACATGTACTAACCGATTGCGCCACTAGTACCACGCACAAATGTTGTGAGGTATCAGTACTCCCATCGTGCAGCTGCCTTTTCGTGCTGTCTCATAAGAAATAAGAGATAGAAATATCGAATTATACTGCTCAGAATAAGACCATTTATCCCGTTGTTTCTGTACCGGCTCTCAGGAAGAAGCTATCAATTATTAAGGCTCCACTGATTTTCCAACATAGCCCTGCTTTATATTTGCGTGTAGCTACTTCTTAGCTGCAATGAATTTGGATATGTGTGCTTCTTTTAATCAATACATTAGTGTATCTTTCTGTGAGTTGTTAATGCAATGAAATGAAATGACATTCCTTGCTTTTGCGTCCAAACAGACAAACTCTATGTGAAAGTCAACTTTACCGTTAGCCTGACATCAGTAGTAGGGGAAGTGCTATTGAAGTGGTAACAGGGCACTTAGAAAATAATAATAGTTCGGGGCAAAGTCAACACAGTTTTATGAAAGATAAGTCATGTTTGACAAATCTTTTAGGGTTTATTGAGGCTGTAACTAATAGAATAGATAAGGGGATCAGTGGATGTGGTGTATTTAGATTTTCAGAGGGCATTCGATAAGGTGCCATAGAAGAGGTTACTGAACAAAATTAGGGCTCATAGGATTGGTGGCAGTGATCGAGGATTTGTTAATGGACAGAAATTAGGGAGTAAGAATAAACGGGTCATTTTCGGTTTCGCAGGTTGTAACTAGTGCGCTGCTGGAAGGATCAGTGCTTCTACCCCAGCTATTCAAAATCTATATCAATGATTTGAATCAGTGGACCAAATGTAATATATCCCAGTTTTCTGATAAGTTAGATGGAGTGTACGTTGTGAGGAGTAGGCATAAACACGGCATGGGAATATAGACAAGCTAAGTGAGTGGGCAATCACAAGGCAAATAGAAAATAATGTGGTCAAATGTGAAGTTGTCCATTTTGGTACGAAAAATAGAAAAGCAGATTATGTTTTTAAATTGTGTGATCTTGGGAAGTGTTGTTATTCAGAGGGGCCTAGGTGTCCTTGTACATGAATTACTGAAAGTAAACCTGCAGGAGCGGTAAGAAATTAAGAATGAAAATGGAATGTAGCCATTTATTGTAATAGGATTTAAGTATAAGAGTAAATATGCCTTATTGCAATTATAGCAGCCTGGTGAGACTGCACCTGGAATAATGTGTACAGTTTTGGGGCGGTTTACCGGAGGTTCACCAGGCTGATTCCTGAGATGGGTGTATTTTCCTATGAAGAGAGGTTGAGATGACTGGCCTATATTCTATAGAGTTTAGAAGAATATGAGGTGATTTCATTGATTCAATGGCGAAGCTGGCGCGAAGGGCCGAATGGCCGAATCTTTCTCCTAATTCTTATGTTCTTATGTTCTTATGTTCACCGCTCGCCCTGCGTGTGCCCCCAGATCGACAATGTGGAAAACGTAGAATCAGTCTCTGTAAGCAAAAGGATTAGCAGGCTTTTCCATAACTTCAGGTGAGAAACTGTCAGAACTGATCGTTTTGAAGCGAGATTCGGAACACAGAAGAATAAGTTCTGCCCAGTGAGTTAAACAATCGGAGCACAACCCGAACTGCAATCTTCTGATAACATTACGATTAATATTAAATTCGGACGCCTTATCCATTCGTCCACGTGTCTGCAACCATCGTTAGTCACTTTGTTGTGGAGAGAATTGGATGTTTTTCAGGGCCACTGCTACGATTACAGAAATGGTTTTACTAAAAGATTTACATTTTGAATTATTCAACAGGTGCGTTGTCAGCAGGGAAACCCAATGCTCTTTTAAAAATATCATCTTAGAAATTCACAGCTGCAATCACACTAATTTTAAACAGACACACGCACAGAATGATCCGGGACTGACAGCACGTCCCTTTTTATAATGACGCAGAATGAACCGGGATTGACAGTACATCCGTTTTAAACAGACACAGAATGATCCGGGATTGACAGCACACACAGATTTAAACACATTTATTAGTCTACTTTGCCAAATTTTAAAATTCCCCCTATCATCAGGCGTAGTACTCTTATTGGCAATGTTATCCGTGTCTTCGTTTCTTCTACTACTTTCTTTTATGTCTCTTGTTAGCCATGGTTGGGCGATTTTTCCCGTGGTACTTTGATTCCTGAAGGGAATGTACATGGATTGCGAATGACGAATTATTTTTTTAACATTATGCAATTAAAAGTGCACTGATTAAAGCGAGATGTGAATAAAATGTGCTAAAATTGGATAAAATAATTTACTGTCTATAACACTGTTTTGAAGCGCCTCGGGGTGTTTTAATACATTAAACGCGCTCTATAAATAAAAGTTATTATTATTATTAACAATAATAAATTGCAGTGCTAAATGGAAAATGTACCGGAGTGGGTCAAATTGGATAGCACAAAGCAGGCACAGTCATTAATGGCCGAATAGTTTCTTTGAGTTCAGTGTCTTTCTGGGATGCTCAGTCCTTGTATTGTATGGGGTTAATCACATATGATATTTCGACATTAACAGTGTGTTTCTGCTTCATGCCTCGTGAATGTTGTTGATGCAGAGAGAGAGAGGGAGAGAGACCTTGAGGCACGCACCAGCTTGTTTATGGGACGGTCGGCGCCTCGAGATCTCACGCTTTGTGGAAGAACAGCTGGTGCCTTACAGATTCGGAGTTGGCCATAAGCCACATGCACCCATGTTTGTTCAATAGTATGTTTGTTCAATAGTATAAAGGAACGGAATTGTCCAGTAGCTCTTTGAACGTCACCTTGGACCGTGATTTGCGAGTGGTTCCGGGACTCCCAAGGCTCCTCACCAGCCGTCGTTGCGGAGCTCCCGACGGGCTGAAGGCCGTGAGCTTTGTTGCATTTTAACATACTTCTGTTTTCTTCGTAAACTGTTATGTTTCTTTTCTCTCAGTAAACGGTGTTTTATCTTTACTTCATTTGTCTTGTCTCTTATTTAACATTGATCCAGATCCCGAACCTGGGTCGAATATTATCGATTCAAAACATTTTGGCTTCACGAATAGGATCTGTTAAAATGTGTAAGACAAAAGACAAGAAGCAGTCTCCTCCTGTGGGAGAGAAGTATAGAATACCAGGGTGGAGCAGGAGGGATGAGGGTATTGACTCTCTTGCCAATGTGCTACCCGGTTTGAACTTCGGCAACATTGGGATACGCAGTTATTGGAACAGAGGAAAGATAGAACCGTACTCCACGCGGTACTGTCTCTCCTAGAGGAAGCGAGCTTCCCACAGGAGAAAAGTAGTCCCACAAATGGGATGGATTTTGTTGACAGCCTTAAGGGCGATGTGGAAACAACTGAAGGAAAGTGAGGCAGAAAACCTAGAGTTAAAAACAGCTGTTAAGGTTTTGGAAAGTCAAAACTCGACCCTTACTGAAGCGATCCGCACTGCACAAGGAAGGGCTGACAAGGTCAGTGAACAATCAGAAACTTTAATATGCCATCTGGCAACAGTAAAAAAATTTTAAGCCAGACGACGGAAATTACAGATAGATTGGTCAAATGTATGTGCATTGGTAGCTGGACCCACTTGGGATCCAGCTCGTTGGGACGGAGACATTTGGTATTACTCTGACTCAGAAAATGAGTGGACAGAGGAAGAAGGGATGGAACAGGAGGAAACTAAAAACCCTCCCCCATACGCTACGAACATGAAAACTAGACCCCTTATGACAAATAAGATGAAACAGCAAGATGGGGAACAGCCGGTAACCATTAGAGGGGTGTGTGACTTCACCACGAGTGAGTTACAAGAATTAGGGTCTCGATTTCGCCAAAAACCCCGGGGAATCATTGTCAGAATGGCTAACCCGGATTTGGGATGAGGGAGCATCAGGCATAATACTTAACCCCGAAGACTTAACAAAAATGGGGACTATGACTATGGACCACCATATCACAGCAGTGCTACGGAATGCCCAGGGCACAAATTCGCTATGAGACATGGTTACTACAGGGGTCCAGCCAAAATATCCCTCTGCCATTGATTGGGAAGGGGAGATAAAACTTTGGAATACTATGGCAGAGGGTGCGATACAGCTGCGCAACATGGCAACACAGGGAGGATTATATCACCAACCATATGGGGGCCAGATCAGGAGCTCTTTACAGCAGTAATGCGGAGCAGGCTGATGAAGAGTGGCCCTTCTATGATGAGAGGTGCGCTACACGCATTATTATGACCAGCCCAAGGGCAGCGGGTGGGGCACGCTTGCCTATTGTTAGGACAGTTCGAGGATGTAGAAGATAGTGTGCGAGAATCGAGAACAGCTAATGTAGAGGGAGATCTGGACAAGTGACATGTTTCGACCTGTGGGAAAGGTACAGGGTCAGGAAAGACAAAAAAAGAATTACGCAGAGGGACATGTTCCTGGCTTTACTGGAGGCTGGGATCCCCAAGGAAAAAATCGATGGAATCCCAACAGGAGCGATGTATTCTATGTGGAAGCAACACTGCGTCCCGGGAACAGGGAAGGGTGAAAGCAGGGAGGTAAGGGAGACTAAGTCGGATAGTGATAAGTCTGCGGATGCGGAGTAATTACCTCCCACTAGCCTATACCCAAACGTAGAAGAGCTGTGGAAGGCTAGTAATCCCCTCGACTAGAGGTGTAGCCGGGATCCGGGAGTACTCCCCATTAGAACCACATCAACACAAGCTCCCGGGGACCTGAGGCCACACATTCTGACCACGATACATTGGCGAGGGGGGAACATACAAAGAGATGTTGCTTTATGAGACACAGGGCAGAAGTTACTATTATCCATGGAAATCCTAGGAAACACACAGGGACCCGTATGATGATTAATGGGTTCGGAGGGGCAGAAGCCCCAGCTACTTTAGTCCAACACATGCGAGACAGGGGCTGGGAGATAAATCCGAAGAAGGTGCAAGGCCCTAGCCAGACTGTCCAGTTTCTGGGGATCCAATGGTCTCAGGGTGAGCGCAACATACCCGAGCCTGTGAAGAATAGAATTCAAGAAATGGCCACCCCCACGAGACACAATGGTTTGTGGGACTACTGGGTAACTGGAGGAGACACATACCTCACCTCACGATGTTATTAAAACCGCTGTATGCCGTAACACGAAAAAAGGCCCACTTCGAGTGGGGAAAGGAACAACAGGTGGCTTTTGATGCAGCCAAAGAAACCGCAGCTCAAGCTTTACCCCTAGCCCCCGAGTGCCTGGACAGCCTTTTGAGCTCCAGGTATCCATTACCAATGATACTGCAGTATGGAGTTTGTGGCAGGTTCAACATGGCACTCATATACCATTAGGGTCTGGTCTAGAAAATTAACAAATGCTGCTACTCGTTACACTCCATTTGAGAAACAATTATTAGCATGTTATTGGGCCCTAACAGAAACAGAAGGACAGACGGGGGACGACAAAGTCAGTTTAAGACCAGACCTACCCATATTATCCTGGGTTCTCTCAGAAAATGAGACACACAAGGTCGGGCGAGCGCATCAAAGCTCCATAGTGCACTGGAAATGGTATATCGCAGACAGAGCAAGTAAAGGAATAGAAGGAATCACCCGACTACATGAGGATGTGGCTGAATACCCACAAACAGCTCATAGTGAACTTACACAGTCGTCTGTCAGTTTAACCAAAGAGTCACCGATCTCCTGGGGTGTGTCTTTTGAACAGTTAGCACATGAAGAACGTAGCCATGCCTGGTTCACAGATGGATCAGCAGTCTGGCGAAACATCCTTTGGCAATGACGAGCCGTTGCCTTCAATCTAAAAACCCAGACAATTGTGCATGATGTGTGGGAGGCTCCAGCCAGCTACCAGAACTAGCAGCTGTATTCCTTGCTTTAGAAGAGGAACAGCAACAAGTACACATATATACTGACTTATGGGCAGTAGCCAATGGCATGGCGAGCTGGATGCGAAACTGGCATGAACATAACTGGCAAATAACTGGGAAAGACTTGTGGGGAAAATACCTATCGGAATAAATATGGTCCAAAGCCCAGAAGATGAAAATAACTGTATATCATGTGGACGCTCACATGAAAAACACTTCAAAGACCTCTGAATATAATAACACCATTGAAAATATAGCCCGGGTACGGGCTGTCAAAGAGGAGGAAGCGGAAGAATATGACATAGGCAAGTGTGCCCACCACAAATCTGGACATTTGGGTATTCAGTGTACGATACAATGGGCACGAAATATGGGGTTACATTTGTCTACGGACGGTATAAACAGATCATGAACACCTGTGAAATTTGACAAAAGGTGAAGCATTTTCCCCGATAACGATAACGATAAAGAGAGGGACTCAACCAGCACAAATATGGCAAGTTGATTATGTGGGAACTTTACCATTGCAACAACGATTCCAAGATTTTCTCACTGCTGTTGATACCTATTCTGGACTTTTGATAGCATATCCAGTGACTAAAGCGAATCAACAAAGTACGATTAAAGGACTGGAGAATTTAATCACATACTACGGTGAGGCAGCAGAAGTATAGTCCGATAATGGGTCGCACTTCAGAGGTCAATCACTGCAACAGTGGGCGGTAGACAACGGGATCTATTGGATGTTTCACATACCTTACTATCCCCAAGCTGCAGGGTTAATAGAACGCATGAATGGACTACTTAAGCAACAGGTTAAAATGTTAACTCCCACTAACACATTGCAAGGCTGGTTAAATGTCTTACCACAAGCAGTGGGCAATCTGAATCACCGACCATTGTGGGGGGAACTCCCATTAGCCACATGTTAGACAAAGTTAGTGTTCCTACTATTGAAAGAGAAAATCAGACTCAGGACACAGTTTGTGAAGGAGGAAAAGTGGGGGTGCAGTACCCCCAGAAACCCTTACAAACAGGTGGAATCTTACCTAAAGGAGAAGGAAACAGTTATTGGGTGCTCCTGACTGGTCAAGATATTCCTCTCTGTGTTGACAAGGATAACTTGACTAAACGGGGCTGAATTAATATACTTATGCTTCCTCCCACAGGAATACTACCCAAAATGGCGACTTACCAACACGTGCTTGCAAGTCTCTGTGTCTCCTTAGCTGTGATTGTGCTACTTCCATCCTGAAACACAGCATGGGATGGCCAGATAGGGTGGCGGTTAGCTAACACTGATCGTACACAAGACAATACATCATGTTGTTGTTTTACTCATCGTGTTAACACTGATATTACTGCTCGTATGTATTCTTTGGTGTAGATTGTGGGCGTTGCTTGCGCATACTCAATATGCAACTGATGCATTACGCCTTCAACTCGATTATATTACTTAGAATGTCTAAATATCAAGGGTGGATTATATTATATAGGGTTAATCACACAGGGTTAATTATGATATTCCGACATTTACAGTGTGTTTTCTGCTTCATGCCTCATGGAATGTTGTTGATGCAATGAGAGAGAGAGAGAGAGAGAGACCTTGATGCATACACCATCTTGTTTACGGGACGATCGGCGCCTCGAGGTCTCATGCTTTGTGGAAGAACAGCTGGGGCCTTAAGGATTAGGAGTTGGCCATAAGCCACATGCACCCATGTTTGTTCAATAGTAGAAAGGAACGGAACTGTCCAGTAGCTCTTTGAATTTCACATTGGACCGTGATTCGTGAGCGGTGCCGGGACCCCCAAGGCTCCTGACCAGCCGTCGTTGCGGAGTTCCCGACGGGCCGAAGGCTGTGAGCTTTGTTGCATTTTATCATACTTCTCTTTTCTTCCTGAATTGTATTATGTTTCATTTCTCTCATTAAACAATGTTTTATCTTTACTTCATTTGTCTTGTCTCTTATTTAACATTCATCCAAATCCCGAACCTGGGTCTATTATTATCGATCCAAAACAGAAGCGGAGGAGGACGATCCATGGACTCTCATGGCTGACAGTGTAAAGGCCTTTTTAAGGTCAAGGAATGCCATGTATAAGGGCTGGCACTTTTCGCAGCATTTTTCTTGCAGCTGTCGCGCTGCAAACATTTTACACACCTCAATGAGGTCACCCATCAGCCTCCTCTGTTCCAATGCAAACAAATCCTGCCTATCTAATCTGTCCTCTTACCTTAGATTCTCCACTTCTGGCAACAGCCTCGTAAATCTCCTCTGTACACTTTCCAGTGCAATCACATCCTTTATGTAAAACGTTGACTAGAACTGCACACTATACTCCAGCTGTGGCCTAACCAGTATTTTATACAGTTCAAGCATAACACCCTGCCTATGCCTCGGCTAATAAAGGCAAGCATTTCACGTGCCTTCTTAACAATCTTATCTACCTGGCCTGATACTTTCAACGATCTGTGGACATCTACTCCAATGACCCTTTGCTCCTCTACACTTTTCAGTATCCTACCACTTAATCTGTATTCTCTGTCCTTTTTAGCTCTCCCAAAATGCATTACCTCATGCTTCTCGGGATTACATTCCATTTGCCACTGTTCTGCCCACCTCACCAGTTGATTGATATCTTCCTGCAGTCCATAACTTTCTTCTTCATTATCAACCACCCAGCTGATTTCAGAATCATCTGCAAACTTCGCAATCAAACCCCCTATATTCAAATCTAGATCATTGATGTGTCTCTCTAAAAGCAAGGGACCTAGTACTGAGCTCTGCGGAACCCCACTGGAAACATCCTTCCAGTAGCAACAATACCGATAAACCTTTATCCTTTTCTTCGTGTCTCTGAAACAATTTTGGATCCAACTTTCCACTTTGCAGTGGCTTCCATGCGCTTTTGCTTTTGTGACCAGGGTGCCATGTGGGACCTTATCACAAGCTTTGCTAAAATCCATATACACATCCATAAGAATCGTCTCTTCATCTCACGCTGCTTTCTTCTGCCAATTATCTTACGTCTCTGCACTTGGGCTACTGATGTACCTGCCAGTGAAAGCAGTTGATCCAAATCTAAGCTTCATAATTTTGGCAACTCTATTAAACCGCCTCTGCTCTAAGGTGAAATTTCCCAGCTTATGCAGTCTCTCCACATAACTGAAGTCACGCAGCCCTGATAACATGTTAGTAAATTTCTCTTGCATCCTCCTCAACGGCTTTACTTTCTTCTGAATGTGTGGCGCTTAGAATGGGAAATAATTGGACACAAGCTAATGTCTAACCAGTGATTCATAAAAGCTTACCATAATATCCCTCCTTTTGTACTGTATGATACTATTTATGAAGCCCAGACCTTTGGACCTGTCCTGCCACCTTCAGAGATTTGTACATGTTAAATCCGTGGTGTTCTTTTTTTATTCGTTCACAGGATGTAGGCATCGATGGCATGGCCGGCTATTTATTGACCATTCCTAATTGGCCTTGAGAAAGTTTTTCGGAGCTGCCTTATTGAACCACTGCGGTCCTTGTGGTCTATGTACTCTCACAATGCTGTTACATCAATGACCAGCGATCATTCCGGATTTATTCTTATCATTGCCACTGGAACAAGACCTAGCTCTGTCAAGCCTGTGTGGTGGCTGGTGTGCAACGGCCACCACACGTGAAAAAAATGCATGCACAGGCATCTTCTACCCTTCAGGATACAGTTCGGGACCTGGAATGTTATGTCCTTCATTGAAACACCTGTGCATTCACAACTTGTTATCATGGAAGCAAATCATGCTCAATACGAGGACCTGCCGATGATGATGATGATTCTTACTATATTTTAAATGGCGGTTTTTCATACAACTGAGTGTCTTGCGAGGCCATTTCATAGGGAAGATAAGAAGCGCGGTGGCAGGGGCGAGGGGGGGCGAAGATTAGGGTGGCCGGTTTCTTTATTAACCCATTTTCTTTCTATTAACCCACTTTGGTGTTTTAGGACAATCGGATAGTTGCATGGTCTCCCTGTTCCTATGCTTACTTTAAAATTCAACTATTTCACTGAATACTTTTCTGCTGTCTTTAAAATCAATGACACAAAGCTTTCTGTTTCGTAGATAATTTCGCATCCACGCTGCCACTGTCCCTTTAATCCGAATGGTTTCAATATTACTAGCACAACTATTATGTTGCACTTTGTCAAACGCCTTTTGAGAGTCCATTTGTACAACCTCAATCGCATTATCTTAATCAACACTTCCCATTACTTTATTCAAATAACTCGATCAAGTTAGTTAAGCACAATTTACCTTTAATAAATCAATGCTGGCTTTCATTTATTAACCATCGTTCTTCCAGATTGCAGTTACTTTTTCCCATATTATGACGTTTCCCCATCACGGACGTTAGACTGAATGACCTCTCTACCCTTTTTTGAAAAGCTGTATAACTTTTGCATCGCTCTAGTCCTCTGGCAACACAAGCATGTCCAAGGAGAATGTAGACCTCTGTTATTTCCACCTTTACATCCCCCAGCAACCGAAGATCCACGTCACAAATGATGTTCTTTCTGACTCCGACCGCAGAAAACTATCCCTAATCGCTCGTCCTTCTCGACCTGTCTGCAAGTCATGACGCTGTTGATTATGCCATCCTCCTCCAGCGACGCTCCACCGTCGTCCAGCTGGGTTGGACTGCACTTGCCTGGTTCCATCGTTCTCTCTCTAATCATAGCTGTAGAATCTCCTGCAACGGCTTCTCATCCCGCTTCTGCACAATTTCCTCTATGTTCCACAAGGATCTATGCTAGACCGCCTCCTACCTCTCATCGACATTCTGTCCCTCGACAGAGTTTGTTCCATATGGATGCTGGCAATACCCAGCTCTATCTCATCACCATCACTCTCGATCCCTCGTTTGTCTCTAATTTGTCATACCGCTTCTCCGACATCCAGCACTGGAAGAACAGAAATTTCATCCAGATAGATATTGGGAAGACCAAGGACATTGTCTTTGTTTCCCGCCACAAACTCCCTTCCCGAGCCACCGAATCAATCTCTCTCCCTGGAAACTGACTAAGATAGAACCACACTATTCACAAAAGTGGACTCATATTTAACCCTGAAATGTGCTTCCAACCATATATCTTCTCTGTCACCAAGACAGCCTACTTCCAATGATTAACATCATCTCTCTCTGCCACAGCCTCAGCTCATCTCCAGATGAAATCCTCATTCATGACATTGTTATCTCTACACTAGAATATGTCAGTACTCTCCGAGCCAGCCACGCACCCGCCACAAATTTCAGATCATTCAAAATTCTGCTGTCCGTATCCTAACTGGCACCAAATCTCGTTCGCCCATCATCCCTGTGCTCGATGAATTACATTGAGTCAGGTTAAGCAATGCCTCTAATTTAAAATTGTCATCATTATTTTCAACTCCCTCCATTTTCTCGACCTTCCCTATCTGCTAATCTCCTACAGCCCTATAAGCCACCGAGATATCTGCATTTCTCTAAATCTGGCCGTTTCCACATCCATGAATTTCATGCTGCACCATTGGAGGCAGTGCCCTCAGCTGTTTTGGTCCTTGGCTCTGGAACTCCCACCCTAAACCTCTCAGTCTCTCTCTACCTCTCTTTCCTCCTTACGACGATCCATTAGACCTAACTCTTGCACCAAACATTTGGTAATCTGGCCAAGTATCTCCTTTATGCGACTCCGTCTCAATTAGTGTTTGATAAAACTCATTTGAAGTGCCTTAGAGAATTTTGCTATATTAAAGATTCTATATAAAAGCAATTAGTCATTTTGTTGCTAGTACACTTTCTGTTGTGTGAGTATACATTATATTTTGTGAGTACACCTTTAATTTTGTGAATAAAACTTGTATTGTGTGAGTACATCTTGTATTGTGTAAGTACATCGTCTATTGTGTGACTACATAATGTAACATATAAGTACATCTTGTGTGAGCACACCTTGTAGTGTGCGAGTAAGCCTTGGATTGTGTGCGTACATGTTATATTGCATAAGTACATCTTGTGTTGTTTGCGTATACTTTGTATTGAGTGAGTACACCTTGTATTGTGTACATAAACCTTCAATTTTGGGAATACACCATGATGTGGAATCTATGTGAGTAGAGCTGTGAAACACCGAAGAGCAGAAAACGTGAGTGGGAATTTGTTACAGACCACCAAACTGTAGTAGGGAGATTGGGGATGGAATCAAAAAGGAAATTATGGATGTGTGCAATAAGGGCAGTTATCATGGATGACTTTAATCTACATATTGATCGGGCTAACCAAACTGGTAGCAATACTGTGGAGGAGGATTTCCTGGAATGTTTTAGTGATGGTTTTCCAGACCATTATGTCGTGGAACCAAATAGAGGGCAGGCCATCCTAGACTGGGTCTTGTGTAAAGAGAAAGGATTAATTAGCAATCTGGTCGTTCAGGAAACTTCGATGGTATGAGACGTGAATTGGCTTGGATCGACTGGAGAATGATATTTAAAGGCTTGACGGTGGATAATTAATGGCAAGCATTTAAATATTATACGGATGAACTACAACAATTGTACATCCCTGTGTGGTGCAAGACAAAAAAAAGGGAAGGTGGCTGAACCGTGGCTAACAAGGGAAATTAAGGAAAGTGTTAATTCCAAGGAAGAAGCATATAAATTGGCCAGAAAAAGTAGGAAACCTGAGGACTGGGAGAAATTTAGAATTCAGCAGTGGAGGACTAAGGGTGTAATTAGGAGGGGGAAAATAGAGTATGAGAGTAAGCTTGCAGTGAACATTAAAAACTGACTGCAAAAGCTTCTAGAGATATGTGAAGAGAAAAAGATTAATGAAGTCAAACGTGGTCCCTTGCAGTCAGAATCAGGTGAATTCATAATGGGGAACAAGGAAATGGCAGACCAATTGAACAAATACTTTGGTTCTGTCTTCACTAAGGAAGACACAAATAACCTCCCCAAAATACTCGGGGAGCGAGGGTCTAGCAGGAAGGGGGAACTGAGGGAAATCCTTATTAGTCAGGAAATGGTTGTAGGGAAACTGATGGGTCTGAAGGCCGATAAATCCGCAGGGCCTGATAGTCTGCATCCCAGAGTAATTAAAGAAGTGGGCCTAGAAATAGTAGATTCATTGGTGGTCATTTTCCAGAATTCCATGGACTCTGGATCAGTACCTATAGATTGGAGGGTAGCTAATGCAACCCCACTTTTTTAATAAAAGGAGCGGGAGAAAACAGGGAATTATAGACCAGTTAGCCTGACATTGGTGGTGTGGAAAATGCTGGAATCAATTATTTAAAAACGTAATAGCAGAGCATTTGGAAAGCAGTAACAGGATTGGTCCAAGTCAGCATGGATTTATGAAAGGGAAATCAGGCTTGACAAATCTTCCAGAATTTTTTGAGGATGTAACGAGTAGAGTGGATAAGGGAGAACCAGTGGATGTGGTGTATTTGGAATTTCAAAAGACTTTTGACAAGGTCCCACACAAGAGATTAGTGTGTAAGTTTAAAGCACATGGTATTGGGGTTAATGTACTGATGTGGATAGAGAACTGGTTGGCAGACAGGAAGGAAAGAGTAGGAATAAACGGGTCTTTTTCAGAATGGCAGGCAGTGACTACTGGGATGTCGCAGCCTTCAGTGCTGGGAGCCCAACTATTCACAATATATATGAATGATTTTGAGGAAGGAATTGAAGGTAATATCTCCAAGTTTGCAGATGGCATTGCGAGCTGTGAGGAGCATGCTAAGAGACTGCAGGCGGAGTTGGACAGGTTAGGTGAATGGGCAAATGCATGGCAGATTCAGTTTATTATAGATAAATGTGAGGTTATCCACTTTGTTGGCAAAAAAAGGAAGGCAGATTATTATCTGAATGGTGACAGATTAGTAAAAGGGAAGGTGCAAGAGACCTGGGGGTCATGGCACATTAGTCATTGAAGGTAAGCATGCAGTTACAGCAGGCGGAAAAGAAAGCAAATGGCATGCTGGCCTTCATAGGGAGGAGAGTTGAGTATAGGAGCAGCGAAGTCTGACTGCAGTTGCATAGGACCTTGGTGAGACCACACCTTGAGCATTGTGTGCAGTTTTGGTCTTCTAATCTGAAGATGGATGTGCTTGCTATTGTGGGAGTGCACCAAAGGTTCACCAGACTGATTCCCGGGATGGCAGGACTGACATATGAGGAAAGAGTGGATCGGCAAGGCTTATATTTGAATTTAGAAAAGTGAGAGGGGATCTCATAGAATCTTATAAACTTGTGACGGGACTGGACAGGTCAGATGCAGGCAGAATTTTCAAGATGTGAGAGAAATCAAGAACCAGGGGTCACAGTCTAAAGAGGTAAGCCATATAGGACCAAGATGAGGAGAAACTTTTTCACCCAGAGAATTGTGAACCTATGGAATTCTCTGCCACAGAAAGTTGTTGAGTCCAGTTCATTGCACATATTCAAAAGGGAGTTAGATGTGGCCCTTATGTCTAAACGGATCAGTGGGTATGGAGAGAAGACAGGGGTGGGGTACTGAGTGTGTATGTTCAGCCATGCTCATATTGAATAGCGTTGCAGGCTCGAGGGGCTGAATGGCCTTCTCCTGCATCTATTTTCCATGTTGCTATGTTTCTACATATTGCGTGAGGACAACTTCGATTATGTCAGCACACTTTGTATTGTGTGAGTACACCTCGGATTGTGTGAGTAGATATTTAGTTGTGTGATTTACTTTGTATTGTTAGAAACATAGAAACATAGAAAATAGGTGCAGGAGTAGGCCATTCGGCCCTTCGAGCCTGCACCGCCATTCAATAAGATCATGGCTGATCATTTCCTCAGTACCCCTTTCCTGCTTTCTCTCCATGCCCCTCGATTCCTTTAGCCGTAAGGGCCATATCTAACTCCCTCTTGAATATATGCAATGAACTGGCATCAACAACTCTGTGCGGCAGGGAATTCCATAGATTAACAACTCTCTGAGTGAAGAAGTTTCTCCTCATCTCAGTCCTAAATGGCTGACAGCTTAGCCTAAGACTATGTCCCCTGATTTTGACTTCTCCAACATTGGGAACATTCTTCCTGCATCTAACCTGCCCAGTCCCGTCAGAATCGTATACGTTTCTATGAGATACCCTCTCATCCTTCTAAACTCCAGTGAATAAAGGCCCAGTTGATCCAGTCTTCCTCATATGCCAGTCCAGCCATCCCTGGAATCAGTCTGCTGAACCTTCGCTGCACTCCCTCAATAGCAAGAACGTCCTTCCTCAGATTATGAGACCAAAACTGAACACAATATTCCAGGTCACTAAGGCCCTGTACAACTGCAGTAATACGTCCCTGCTCATATACTCAATTCCCCTAGCTATGAAGGCCAACATACCATTTGCCTTCTTCACCACCTGCTGTACCTGCATGCCCATTTTCAGTGACTGATGAACCATGACACCCAGGTCTCGTTGCACCTCCCCTTTTCCTAATTTGCCGCCATCCAGATAATATTCTGCCTTCGTGTTTTTGCCCCCAAAATGAAGAACCTCATATTTATCCACATTATACTGCATCTGGCATGCATTTGCCCGCTCACCTAACCTGTCCAAGTCACCCTGAAGCCTCGTAGCGTCCTCCTCACAGCTCACGCCGCCAACCAGTTTAGTATCAACTGCAAACTTGGAGATAGTACACTCAAGTCCTTCATCTAAATCGTTAATATATATTGTAAAGAACTGAGGTCCCAACACTGGGCCCTGCGGCACTCCATTAGTCACTGCCTGCCATTATGAAAGGACCCGATTATCCCGACTCTCTGCTGCCTGTCTGCAAACCAGTTCTCTAAGCACGTCAGGATTAAAACGTAGGACCTCAAAACTAGTAATCTCGGGATTGCTCCGAGTGCCCCGTGCGAGTCAGGGTAGGAATCGCAGGATAGCTCAGATGAATACGTGGCTTGAGCAGTGGTGCAGCAGGCAGGGATTCAAATTTCTGGGGCTTTGGAACTGGCTCTGGGGAAGGTGGGATGAGTACAAACTGGACAGTCTGCACCTGGGCAGGACCGGAACCAATGGCCTAGGTGGAGTGTTTGACAGTTCTATTGGGGAGGAGTTAAACTAATATGGCAGGGGGATGGGAACCAATGCAGGGAGACAGAGCGAAACAAAAAGGAGACAAAAGCAAAAGCCAGAAAGGAGATGAGTAAAAGTGGAGGGCAGAGAAACCCAAGGCAAAAAACAAAAAGGGCCACTGTACAGCAAAATTCGAAAGGGTCAAAGTGTAATAAAAAGGTAAGCATGAAAGCTCGGTGCCTCAATGCAAGGAGTATTTGGAACACAGGAGAGGGCTCTGAGCGAATTAGAATGGATGAGAACTCAGATGAACAGGATCCCAAGAAATAATGCAAAAGGCAGGAGGCAACAGAGCAGAGAAGCACTGGGTTAAGTGTAAACCACAAGGTGAGACGTAGGGACAATATGTATGAATATAAAGGGCTGCAGGAGGGGTCAAAACTAAAAATCATGGTTTAAAAACTAGTATTAAAACACTATACCTAAACGCACGAAGCATTCGAAATAAAGTAAATGAGTTGACGGCACAAATCATTACAAATGGGTATGATTTGGTGGCCATTACAGAAACGTGGCTGCAGGGTGGCCAAGACTGGGAATTAAACATACAGGTGTATCTGACAATTCGGAAAGATAGACAAGAAAGGAAAGGAGGTGGGGTAGCTCAGTTAATAAAGGAAGATATCAGGGCAGTTGTGAGAGACGATATTGGCTTCAATGAACAAAATGTTCAAGCATTGTGGGTATAGATTAGAGATAGTAAGGGGAAAAATTCACTGGTGGGCGTAGTTTATAGGCACCCAAATAATAACTTCATGGTGGGGCGGGCAATAATCAAGGGAATAATGGAGGCATGTGAAAAATTAACGGCAGTAATCATGGGGGATTTTAACCTACATATCGATTGGTCAAATCAAATTGCACGGGGTAGCCTTGAGGAGGAATTCATAGAATACATACGGGATTGTTTCTTAGAACAGTATGTTACAGAACCTACAAGGGAGCAAGCGATCTTAGATCTGGTCATGTGTAATGAGACAGGAATAATAAACGATCTCCTAGTAAAAGATCCTCTCGGAATGAGTGATCACAGTATGGTTGAATTTGTAATACAGATTAAGGGTGTGGAAGTAGTGTCTCAAACGAGAGTACTATGCTTAAACAAAGGGGACTACAGTGGGATGAAGGCAGAGTTGGCTAAAGTAGACTGCAAACACAGACTAAACGGTGGCACAATTGAGGAACAGTGGAGGACTTTTATGGAGCTCTTTCATAGTGCATGAGTACACCTTACATTGCGTGAATACACAATAAGAACATAAGATCGAGAAATAGGAAAAGGAGTAGGCCATATGGCCCCTCGAACCTGCTCCGTCAATTAAAACTATTATGGCTGATCCGATCATGGACTGAGGCCCACTACCCTGCCCGCCCCCATAATCCTTTATTCCCTTAACCTTTAAGAAATTGTCTATGTTTGTGTTCAATTTATTCAAGTTCCCAGCTTCCACATCTCTCTGAGGTAGCGAATTCCACAGATTCACAAGCCTCTGAGAGAAAAACTTTCTGCTCATCTCAGTTTTAAATGGGCGGCCACTTATTTAAGATGATGCCCTCTAATTGTAGAAACCCTTATCAGGGGACCATCCTCTCTGCATTCACCTTGTCATGCTCCCTCATAATCTTATATGTTTCGATAAGATCACTTCTCATTCTTCTGAATTCCAATGAGTAGAGGCCCAACCTAATCAACCTTTCCTCATAAGTCAACTCCGTCATCTCCGGAATCAACCAAGTGAACCTTCTCTGAACTGCCTCCACAGCAAATATATGCTTTCATAAATATGGAAAGCAAAACTGCATGCAGTATTCCAGGTGTGGCCTCACCAATACCCTATATAACACCAGAAAGACTTCCTTGCTTTTATACTTCATCCCCTTTGCAATAAAGGCCAAGATTCCATTGACTTGCCTGATCATTTGCTGTACCTGCATACTATCCATTTGTGTTTCAGGCAAAAGTACACCTCGCTGTACTGCAGCACTTTGCAATCTTTCTCCATTTATATAATAACTTGCTCATTGATTCTTTTTCTGCCAAAGTGCATGACCTCACACTTTCCAACATTATACTCTATCTGCCAAATTTTTGCCCACTCACGGAGCCTGTCTGTATCATTTTGCAGATTTTTTGTGCCTCCTCACACCTTGCTTTTCCTCCAATCTTTGTATCTTCAGCAAACTTGGTTCCGTTACACTCGGTCCCTTCTTCCAAGTCGTTAACATAGTTTATATATTGTAGGGGTCGCAGCACTGATCCCTGTGGCACCCCACTATTTTCTGATTCCCAACCCGAGAAAGAACCAGTTATCCCAACTCTCTGTTTTCTGTTAGTTAGCCAACCCTCTTTCCATTTTAATATATTAACCCCCAAACCGTGAACTTTTGTCTTGTGTAGTAACCTTTTATGTGGCAGCTTTTCAAATGCCTTCTGGAAGTCCAAATACACCACATACATTCGTTCCCCTTTATCCCCTCTGTTCTTTAGATCCTCAAAGTATTCCAGCGAATTTGTCAAAGGTAACTTCCCCTTCATAAATCCATGCTGACTCTGCCTGGCCGAATTTTGCTTTTCCAAATGTCCTGCTACTGCTTCCTTAATAATGGACTCCAACATTTTCCCAACCACAGATGTTTGGCTAAAATTCTATAGTCTCCTGATTTTTGTCTGCCTCCTTTTTGAAATAGGGGCGTTACATTTGCAGTTTTCCCATCTATTCGGACCTCCCCAGAATCCAGGGAATTTTTGTAAATTACCACCAATATATTGCGTGAGTACAATTTGTATTCTGTGAGTAAACTTGTAATGTGTACGTACACCTTATATTGTTTGTGTACACTTTACATTGTGTGAATACAATTTATTGCATGAGTTCAGCTTTTATTGTGTGAGTGCACCTTGTACTCTGTGACTACAGCTTGTACTGTGTGAGTACATAGTTTATGATCATGTACTGTGTGAGTACATATGTTTTGTGTGAGTGCAGCTTTTATTGTGTGAGTACACCTTGTAATGTGCGAGTACACCTTGTATTATCTACGTACACCTTGTATTTTGTGCATACTTCTTATATTGTGTGAGAACGTTTGAATTGTGGAACTGCATCATATATTGTGTGAGCAAACCTTGTGTTGTGTGAGTATACTTTCAATTCCATGAGTAAACCTTTGCTTGTGCAAGTACAACTTGAATTGTGTAATGACATTGTGTATATTGTGTTCACACCTTGTACTGCGTGAGTATGCCTTGTATTGTGTGAGTAAACCTTGTGTTAGAAACATAGAAACATAGAAATATAGAAAATAGGTGCAGGAGCAGGCCATTCGGCCCTTCGAGCCTGCACCGCCATTCAATGAGTTCATGGCTGAACATGCAACTTCAGTACCCCGTTCCTGCTTTCTCGACATACCCCTTGCTCCCCCTAGTAGTAAGGACTACATCTAACTCCTTTTTGAATATATTTAGTGAATTGGCCTCAACAACTTCCTGTGGTGGAGAATTCCACAGGTTCACCACTCTCTGAGTGAAGAAATTTCTCCTCATCTCAGTCCTAAATGGCTCACCCCTTAGCCCTGTACAGCTTGTATTGCGTGAGTACATATTGTATTGTGTGAGTACTGATATTATGGTGTAAGTACACATTTTATATGGTGTGAGCACACCTTTTATTGTGTGAGTACACCTTGGCGTTGTGTGCATAAACCTTGTATTCTGTATGTACACCTTATATTGTGTGAGAATAGCTTGTGTTGCGTAATTTCAGCTTGTATTGTATGAGTACAACATTTATTTTATGAATACAACATGTATTGTATGAGTAAAGTTTGCACTCTGATCGGGAGGAACAGCAGTCAGAGGATCTAACGGGAGCGGGAGGGTCGAGGCCTATAAATGGCCAGCGGCAAATCGGGAAGAGCAGCAGTCAGAGGAGCTAGCTGGTGCAGAGACAAATGGCAAAAAGCAAAATAGAAGTAAAAAGAAATCGGAGTGTGATGTCACAGCCAAGCGGGTAAGTGATTGGCTGGTTGATTGGTGAGTATTTTTTCTTTGTCTTTTTCTTTTCTAATCAGTAGGAAACCTTTGGCATTGCTGTCAAATTAAGTTCGTCCAAGGGTTTAGTGATGGCAATAGAGCCCAGAGCCGTGTCATGCTCCTCCTGTGCTATGTGGCAAGTCGGGGACACTTCCAGTGTCCCAGGGCTACTATGTGTGCGGGAAGTATGTCCAGCTGCAGCTCCTGTCATTCCACATTGTGGCACTGGAGCTGCGCATGGATTCACTGCAGCATCCGCGATGCTGAGGAAGTCGTGGATAGCAGGTTTAGTGAGTTGTCAAAGCGCAGGTAAAGGATACACAGGCAAATAGTGAACGGGTGACCATCAGGAAGAGCAATGCAAGGAAAGTAGTACAGGGATCCCCTGTGGGCGTTTCCCTCCAAAACAGATATCCCATTTTGAATAATTTTGAGAGAAGTGGATCATCAGGGGAAGGCAGCAGCAGCCAAGTTCATGCCACCATGTGTGACTCTACTGCACAGCAGGGCACGAAAAAGATTGGGAGAGCTATAATGATATAGGATTTTGTTGTAAGGGGAATAGATAGGCGTTTCTGCGGCCGCAAACGAGACTCCAGGATGATATGTTGCCTCGCTGGTGCAAGGGGTAAGGATGTCTCGGAGCAGCTGCAGGGCATCCTGGAGAGAGATGGTGAACAGCCAGCTGTCGTGGTGCTTATAGGTACCAACGATATAGGAAAAAATGGGACGAGGTCCTACATACTGAATTTAGGGAGCTAGGAGTTAAATTAAAAAATAGGACCTCAAAGGTAGTAATCTCAGGATTTCTTCCAGTGACACGTGCAAGTCATATTAGGAATAGCAGGATAGTTCAGCTGAATACGTGGCTTCAGGAATGGTGCAAAGAGCAAGGGGAGAGATAAATTCCTAGGATATTGGAATTGGTTCTGGTGGAGTTGGGACCAGTACAAACCGGATGGTCTGCACGTGGGCAGGACCGGAACTGATGTCCGAGGCAGAGTTTTTGCTCGTGCTTTTGGGGAGGGTTTAAACTAATATGGCAGGGGGATGGGAATCTATGCAGGGAGGCAGAGGGAAGTAAAAAAGGGGCAGAAGCAAATGGTAGGAAGGAGAAAAGTAAGAGTGGAGGGCAGAGAAATCAAAGGGAAAAATCAAAAAGGGCCACATTTCAACATAATTTTAAAAGGACAAAAAGTGTTAAAAAAAACAAGCCCGAAGGCACTAATTCTCCATGTGTTGAGCTTCCGTAATAAGGTGGATGAATTAACTGTGCAGATAGCTGTTAACGGATATGATGTAATTGGAATTACTGAGACATGCTCCAGGTTCCAGGTTGACCAAGGCTGGGAACTCAACATCCAGGGGTATTCAATATTCAGGAAGGATGGACAGAAAGGAAAAAGAGGAGTGGTAGCATTACTGGTTAAAGAGCAGATTAACGCAATAGTAAGGAATGACATTCGCTTGGATGATATGGAAACTATAGGCGTAGAGCTGCGAAATACCAAAGGGCAGAAAACAATAGTGAGATTTGTGTACAGACCATCAAAAAGCAGTAGTGAGGTTGGGGATGTCATCAAACCGAAAGTTAGGGATGCGTGCAATAAAGTTACACCAGTTATCATGGGTCACTTTAATCTACATATTGATTGGGCTAACCAAACTAGTAGCAACACTGTGGAGGTATATTTCCTGGAGTGTTGGCGTGTATAAGGGATGGATTTTCAGATCAATTTGTCGAGGAAACAACTTGACAGCAGGCCATCCCAGACTGGCTCTTATAGAATGAGAGAGAACTAATTAGCATTCTTGTCATGTGAGGCCCCGTGGGGAAGAGTGACAATAATATGATAGAATTCTTCATTAAGTTGGAGAGTGACACAGGTACTCCAGAGACGAGGGTCCTGAACTTAAAGAAAGGTAACTTCGATGGTATGAAACGTAAATTGGCTAGGATAGACTGGTGAATGATACTTAAAGGGTTGACGGTGGACAGGCAATGGCAGACATTTAAAGATCACATGGATGAACTACAACAATTGTATATCCCTGTCTGGAGTAGAAATAAAAAGGGGAATGTGCTCAACCGTAGCTTACAAGTGAAGTTAGAGATATTGTTAAAAGTAAGGAAAAGGCATATAAATTGGCCAGAAAAAGCAGCAAATCTGAGGAGTAATTTAGAATTCAGCAGAGGAGGACTAAGGGTTTAATTAGGAGGGGGGAAATAGAGTATGAGAGTAAGCTTGCAGGGAACATAAAAACTGACTGCAAAAGCTTCGATAGATATGTGAAGAAAAAAGATTAGGGACGACTACTGTAGGTCCCTTGCTGTCAGAATCAGGTGAATTTATAATGAGGAACAAGGAAATGGAAGACCAATTGAACAAGGAAGAAACAAATAACCTACCGAAAATACTAGGGGACCGAGGGCCAAGCGAGAAGGAAGAGCTGACAGAACTGAGCGAAATCCTTATTAGTCAGGAAATGGTGTTAGGGAAATTGATGGGATTGAAGTCCGATAAATCGCCAAGGCCTGATAGTCTGCATCCCAGTGTATTAAGGAAGTAGTAATTTTCTTACATTCTGTGGACTCTGGATCAGTTCCTATGGATTAGAGTGTAGCTAATGTAACTCCACATTGTTAAAAATGAGTGAGAGAGAAAATAGGGAATTATAGACCGGTTAGCTTGACATTGGTAGTGGGGAAAATGCTGGAATCAATTATTAAAAATATAATAGCAGCGCATTTGGAAAGCAGTGATAGGATATGTCCAAGTCAGCATGGATTTTTGAAAGGGAAATGAAGCTTGACAAATGTTCTGGAATTTTTTGAAGATGTAACTAGCAGAGTGGATAAGGAAGAACCATTGGAGGTGGTATATTCAGACATTCAAAAGGTTTTTGACAAGGTCCCACACAAGAGATTAGTGTCCAAAATTAAAGCACATTGTATTGGGGGTAATGTATTGACGTGGATAGAGAACGGGTTGGCAGACAGGAAGCAAAGAGTAGGAATTAACGTGTCCTTTTCAGAATGGCAGGCAGTGACTAGTGGGGTACTGCAAGGTTCAGTGCTGGGACCTCAGCTATTTACAATATATATTCATGATTTAGCCGAAGGAATTGAATGTAATATCCCCAAGTTTGCAGATGGCAGTATGAGCTGTGAGGAGGATACTAAGAGGTTGCAGTGTGACTTGGACAGGTGAGGTGAGTGGGCAAATGCATGGCAAATGTAGTATAATGTGGGTAAATGTGAGGTTGTCCACTATGGTGGCAAAAACAAGAAGGCAGATTAATATCTGAATGCTGACAGATTACTAAAAGGGGAGGTGCAACGCCACCTGGGTTTTATGGCACATCAGTCATTGAAAGTAGCAAGCAGGTACAGCAGGCAGTTAAGAAAGCAAATGGCATGATGGACTTCATAGCGAGAGGATTTGAGTATAGGAGCAGGGAGGTCTTGCTGCCGTTTCGCAGGGCCTTGGTGAGAAAACACTTTGAATATTGTGTGCAGTTTTGATCTCCTAATCTGAGGAAGGACATTCTTGCTATTGGGGGAGTGCAGCGAAGGTTCACCGGGATGGCAGGACTGACATATGAAGAAAAATTAGATCGACTGGGCTTATATTCACTGGAATTTAGAAGAATTAGAGGATATCTCATAGAGCTAATA
This sequence comes from Pristiophorus japonicus, assembly GCF_044704955.1. NCBI lineage: Eukaryota > Metazoa > Chordata > Chondrichthyes > Pristiophoridae > Pristiophorus > Pristiophorus japonicus. The sequence goes on along the minus strand of NC_091991.1, from coordinate 98,667,286 downwards.
AAATTCTGACGGATTGGTCAGGTTAGATGCAGGAAGAATGTTCCCGACGTTGGAAAAGTCCAGAACCAGGGATTACAGTCTACGGATAAGCGGTAAGCCATTTAGGACCAAGATGAGGAGAAACCTTTTCACCCAGAGAATTGTGAACCTATGGAATTCACTACCACGTAAAGTTGTTGAGTCCAGTTCTTTGGATATATTCAAAAGGGAGTTAGGTGTGGCCTTTACAGCTAACGGGATCAAGGGGTATGGAGAGAAGGCAGGAGCGGGGTACTGGAGTTGCATGATCAACCATGATCCAATTGAATGGTGGAGCGGGCTCGAAAGGCCTCAAATCCTTTGCACCATCTACAAGGCACCCTCAAATCCTTTCCAACATCTACAAGGCACACATCAATCGTGTGATAAAATTGTCTCCTCTTGCAGTTTCAACAACAGTCAAGAAGCTCGACATCATTCAGGACAAAGAAGCTTGTTTGATTGGCATGCCTTTCAACAACTTAAACATTCACTCCCTCCACCATTAGCGCACGGTGCGCACCATCTATATAGTGTGCTGCGACAACTGCCAAGATATTTTTGAAAGCACCTCCCAAACGCGTGACCTCTAACAGCTAGAAGGACAAGGTCCGTAGGTGCATGGGAAAATCGTCACCTCCAAGTTCCCCTCAAAGTAACAACTATTCCTGACATATATCGCCATTGCGTCATCATCTCAGGGTCAAAATCCTGGGTTTTCCCTCCGCACATGAACTGTGGGCGTATCGTTACAAAAAAGACTGCAGCGGTTCAAGAAGGCAAGTCACCACCACCATTGTAAAGGCATTTAGGAGAGGGCCATCAAAGCTAGCCTTGCCAATAATGACCACATCCCATGAAGTAATTAAAATGACATGCACCACCAGTAGCGGAGGAGTGTGGTCACATCTCGTGCAAGTGCAGTGGTTACACTCGTACCGCAAGAAAACAGTCACCTCTAGTGTAACTGTAGCGGTGCGAGTAAGAACGGAGCAGAACTGCCACTTCTAATGTAAGCCTGTCTATCACTACCACATGAGTAGGTTTATGGTCAGTAGTAGTGAAGGAGGAACACATTCACAGTTCATGTAACTGTAGGATGCCACTGGCACTGGAGAAGCATGATCTAATCTATAATAATTTTATGGGTGCAAGTAGTGTTAGTGTAGTGATACCACTATTAATATAGGAGTGAGCAAAGCTCTAGTGTAATTGTCGGGTTACAACTGTAACAGGAGAAGAACGTTCACCACTGGTGTAATTTTAGAGATACAATTCTTATTGGAGTAGTACGTTGAACTCTACTGGATATGTAGACGTCCCATTTGCACCGGAAGAGCACGGTCACATCTATGTTAAATATAGACTAACAAAATACTGAAGAAAATAGTCATCTCCAGTGTAAGTGTAGGGAAACCCTTGTGTACAAGGAGAATGTACACATCTTGTGTCAGTGGCGGGGTGACACAAGTCAATCGTACTGTTAGTGATACCACTATTACAATAGGAGCATGGTCAAATATAGGCATGCTACCAGTACCTGAGAAGGACAGACATTTCGGGATAAGCGTATTGGTGCCAGTAGTACAGGACGAATACAGTCACATCTCATATAAGTACAGAGTAAGTGTAGTACTGGAAGAATAAAGACACATCTAATGCAGCCGGACTGCTCAACACCAGTTTTGAAGGACGGTTTGCTTTGCTTGTTCTGGAGCACTGGAAGTGAATCATGGGCAGAGTCATGGCGATTAGTACAAGCGGAGCTTCCCTCACCAGGCCTGTAGTCAGCGCTAGTACTGGGAGATTTCACTTTCCACTTGTAAACAATCGCTTAATGGTTCATTTGTTAAACTCTCCAATAACAATTTTACATATACTTCTTAATGTGAAGTCTAAGACACGAAAAACAAATTAATTGAGTCTATTTGTTAACTGACTGTAACTAATGCCAAATATGGGTTAACCTAATGAACTCACTGGAGGACTGATGTGTGGATAAATATAAGTTCCCTTCCATTGCCTCAGCCGTGCGCCAGTCAGAATCTTTCAGCTCCGAAAGAGTTGATCGAATCTCACAGAAAATGGTGCGGCCAACTATTCTACTGGTAAAGGAGATTTACTACTCGATTCTCGCAAATGGCGGTGTCCTTTGTGAGCCACTTTAACCTGCTTGTTGTTAATTGGTGTTAGCTGACTCCCTGTTCAGACTGCCTTTTGGATAATTTACCGTGTTTCCTGGGTGTCAGCATTACACTGTCGACAGTGACTGGAACTATCTTGTGTCCCATGTGTCTGCACTTTCCGCGATTCCCTTAATCCAATAACTTTACTGAAGTTATATTGTTCTTTGAAGGGTCAAAACTAAGATTTTAGCCGAATTCCGGAGCGTCTTGCACTCCGCGAAGAATGAACGCTGCTGCAGTCCATTAAAATGTGTGGCTTGGTTTCCCAGGTATTGGCTCCAACACTAACCCTGTTCTCGCTCTGATCCGTGTTGATAATCACACTGAATGGAGTAAAATGCTCCCTACAGGTGACTCAATTTCTATTTCAATCAGACACTCTCACATTATTTCTCTCCTCTCTCTTTCTTACAGCGAATTTGGTGACAATTCTGATTCTCTCCCGAGGAAACTGCGGCCTTTCCAAATCTATCTATTTCTACCTGGCGGCCATGGCTACAGCAGATCTACTGATCATGATCATCAATGTAATGCTGTATTATATTTTCAATTATCACTTTTCACGTTCATTCCTGGCGCACACTCCCATGTTCGTACTATACGTGACTAGTGTCACCCTTGATTTGTCTGTTTGGTTCACCGTCTCCTTCACGTTTGACAGATTTGTGGTTATCTGCTGCCAGAAGTTTATATCAAAGTATTGCGCTGTGAGAACTGCAGCCGTGGTTTTAACAACTTTCGCCGTCCTAAACTTTTTAAACAACATCCCTATTTTTTTTGCTTTGGAACCTGAACAAATAATTGACAAGGTGCAGTGTGGTTGCAAGTGCAGTGTTTTTTTTTTACCTCGCCCCCAGGTATAGCGTTTGCCTGGGGCATTTGGCTTCCTTTTACTTTAATTGTCTTGTTAAATTGTTTAACAGTCAGACGTATTTTAGAGGCCAACATAGCCCGAAAGGGACTGCGAGGCCACAGGTTTGAGAATGAGTGTGATCCAGAGACGGAGAACAGAAGGAAATCCATCATTTTACTCTTCACTATCTCGGGCAGTTTTCTGCTGTTGTGGCTGACAACTGCCGTGAGTTTGGTAAAGACTAGAATGACAAACACAGGTTATTACCGAGGTAACCGCAGAGACCCTGGATATATTGCCACTGAAACTGGAGCTATGCTGAAACTTCTGAGTTCCTGTCTAAACCCGTGTATTTATGCAGCGATCCAGAGGAAATTCAGAGAAGAAGTGAAGAAGGGGCTGACATCTCCCTGGACACTGATTCTGAGATTAATTAGAAAATGAGAATATCAGTTTCAACTCCTTTTCAAATCTAGAGCCTCCTTCTTTCTGTTAATGTGAAATATGAGCAAGTTCTTGTGTAAACATGTCCCCCATTTTATAACATGCTTTTCATACCTGATTTACTTTCGCTTTGCACGCTTATGTCGCTAAGTAATCCTATCCTATTCCTGCAAATTTAGCACATTTCAATTTCAGAGATGAAAGATACCAACGATTAGTTTCACTAGTAGAGACAGACATGCGGACTACAGAAGAATCCAACTTGCACTGCAGATACTGGGTTCAGGCGCGGCACTTAAATATCATCAGTAAAGTTTTATTCCATGCCGCAACAATCAAAGGTCTAGCAATCGCCGATATTAGAAACTTTCCTGGAAGTTTGATGAGAATATTGCGTGTGCGGTCGCTCTGTCAGACACCATTCCCCATTGAAATTAGAGCGAGCTTTTTACACGTGATCAGTGTTCGAATGGAGCAAACAAGCGGAATTCGGCCCATCGATGTGAACATTCACCTCTTTTGTCCCAGATACTGACTATTTATTTAGATTGTGGATTGACTGGTGTCTCTCACTCAGCTCAGCTGTAATATGCTCCTATGTTGTGCTGTCGATAGAAGTGTCATGAGTAATAATTTCAATATTCCTTCTCAATTATTCTCTCAAATAAATTAGTAAAGAAATGTAAAATTTATGTTTGATTTAATGTTCTTACATTTTACAAATGTTGCAAGTTTTCTGTAAAACGCTACCATAAATTCACATAAGATCAAACCAATGCTTAAGTGTTTGAGTGAATATTTACAGGAGGAATCTTTGATAATTATCGTCTTAATATCGACATAAGAACATAAGAATTAGGAGCAGCAGTAGCATTAGCAGCGTGTTCCAACATTCAACAAGTTCAGGGCTGATCGTCGAGATTAACTTAATTTCCTATCTGATCTCCATACATTCGTAACACCGCCACTAAGAAAAGCATTCCCTTCCTTAAATAAGGAGACCAACATTGTGCACAGTGTGTGGTCTCAACAGATCCAGGTGCAATTGTAGAACGATTGCCTAACTTTTGCTCTCGAACCCTCGAGCAATAAATGCAACATGTAACTCACCATCCTACTTGCTTGCTGTACTTGCATGCTAACTCTCTGTGTTTCTTGTACTAGGACACATACATCTTCCGGAATAACACAATTTAATAGTTTCTCAACATTTATAAACATTCTGTTTTTCTCCTCTTCCTACCAAAGTGAAAAACTTCACCTTTGCACAAATTATACTCCATCTGCCACCTCACTTCAGACTCAATTCATCTGTCTATATACCTTTGCAGGCTCATTGCAGACCTCTTACATCATACTTTTCCACTTCGCCCTGTATCGTCAGCAGACTTCGATGCATTGGATCCGGTCCCTTCATCTGAGTCATTGTAAATCGCTGAGACCCAAACACTGATCGTTGTGGCAACTCACTGGTTAAAGCATGACAATCTGAAAATGTCTTGCAATTCCTACTCTCTGTTTTCTGTGTTTTTAACCAATCCTTTAGTGAAACAACTACATTTCGCACAACCCCATGTGACGTTATCTTGCATAACAGCCATTTACCTGCCACCTTATCGAAGCCCTTTTGTTTTCAAACGTTAATAAATGTTTGCAAACACAAATTACTTTTTATAAAACTATGTTACCTCTGCAAAATCATATTCTGATTTTGTAATTACCGTATTACCGATGACTAATATTAGGCTAACTGGCCTGTCGTTCCCTGTTATCTCTCTCCTTCATTTCTGGAACAGCAGGGTTATAGTTATTGCCTTCCAATTCGCTGGGATGGACCTTATATCTAGGAATTTTGGAAGATCACAACAAATTCATCTACTATCTCTGCAGGCACCTTCTTTTAGAATCCAAGCATGGAGGCCTTCAATTGAAGGGGAAGTTTTCGGTGTTTAGTCCCAATTATTTCTCTAGTACTTTTCCTCTACTGATATTAATTATGTTAAGGTCCACATTCTCATTAGCTCTATGCTTCACCACTATGTTTGGTATAATTTTTGTGTCTTCTACTGTGAAGCCATTTCAAAATATTTGTTTAATGTCTCTGCCATTTCCTTGTTCTCTGATACAATTTATTCCCAGTTACAATTTGTTCATCGGTGATCTCGCCTCAATCTGCGAGAAACGTCAAGGAGTGGGGGCAGACCCTCCTTAGAAAGGAGCTGGAGTGTGTGGGTGAACAACGAGAACTAGAGATCCAAATACTTAATTCATAGAAAATGTGCTTGCAGGTGGAGAAGTCTGCAACAAACCCAACAGAAATGTATATTTTATCGGCACATGAGTAGATCACAAGAATCAACAGGTGGTGATGAATCTTTATAAAGCTTTGTTGCGGGCTCCATTAGAAAAGCAGGTACAGCTACAAGACCGAAAAGCCAATAAATCCACAAAGAGAGGGCGTTATAGATGCACCGGGATTTTGACATGGATCAGAACTAGAGTGATGTTGGGAGGCACAATATTTGGTCTATTTGTACTCAAGCAGCGAAAGCATAGGGTTTAATAGAGGTTTTGAACATTATGAACAATTTGGCAGAGTTAAGAGCGAAGGATCATTCCATCTAGATGTTTTGTCTGTGATAAAGAGTGATTATCTTAAATGATGACAAGGAGAATGCGCAGAGACGTTACAAGAAATTGTTTTATGCAATGATGTTCTGGAACATGGAATGTTCTGCTTCACGGAATAGTTAAAGGGAAATTGGATGAATATTTGAGGCAGATAATGTAAACAGCTGTAGGCAGAGAGGAGGACAGTGCGGATTAAATTTGATTGCTGTATTAAAGAACCCAGCACAGAGGGAATGGGTCCAATGTCCGCTTCACGCCCTGTCTGTGGTTTCATAATGTTACCTCTGCTGGCATCATATTTATTGTTTTCCATTTCTACGATATGTTTATTCCTGTTGAGATTCTATTGATCAAGACCTGAAAAAAAACTGGTGCCCAGGATGATCCCAGAAATTCAATAGTCACCCGTCCATCACAGGTTCCCATTTGTCGATAACCGATTTTCATTTTGCAAACGAGCTTTCTGTGCAATGCCAGATCTCCAACCCCATCCCATAATACCTCACCTTTTGTAGATGTGGATCCTTGTCCGCTGCTTCGTTAAAATCTGATTGGTTCATTCCAACTGCATTTCCTCTGTCCTACAGACCACTGATGTGTTTCCGAAACTTCAGCAGGGTAGTTAAAGATAACACACCATCTCTCAACCTAATATAACTCCCGTTGACATTGCTCCTTTCCCAGGTGCTCGCCCATCAGATCTCTCCGGGCCTTATTTTAAACAATAGATTTATTTCAGCCACTGTCGGGTCTTCACTCCTGTAAGCCCCCATTAATTTATCTCGGGGGGGCTGTGCCCTTGACTTCCAGATTCCTATTTTATATGAATTAATTATATTTGAAATTGGCCTTATCGATGCCGTTCCAACAATGACTCATTCGATGATTCACCTGTGCTCTACTCCGGACACTACTTAAGCACTCTTATTTAAAGCTTATAATCTGCCTGCTAAATTTCTTGTAATCTTAAGAAGCTTTGGCTTTACCCATAACATTACACCGATATAAGTAAGGGACCTGGGGTCCCTCTCATACTTTTTCAAATGGATCGATTCATTGTACTTCCACTGCCAGAGTCGCACGCAGATAGAGGGTGGTTTAGTAGCATATTGCAGATGTGCTTCCTCAGCTTTCGTTCCTTTGATAGGGATTTGTGGAAGATCACGCACAACGCAAAATGTAAAGAATTTATTGTATTACCATTGAGAACAAACCTATTATTCGCCACTGAAAATGAAACTTATATTATCGAACGTTTATCAAATAATACACATTGTAGTTTTGAAAACATCGCACTCTACCCTGCTGTAAACAGACTGCAATCTCCATTGGTGTGTAACAAAGACAAACATGCAGGTAAACTGATGAAGTTCCATGTTGACAGTTTGACAATCAAGATTTTAAAAAATGGAAGCAAGCAAGTTATTTTGAATTCAGCAAAGAACATCACAAACAGACTGTTAAAAGGAGTACTCCTGTTACTGTATATACTGCAGCTTAGGAGGCAAGAATACAAATCGAATATTTGCATTATTTTGTTCAATTCCATAAGTATCCTGACAGCATTTAAGTGGATAGTCTTTGGCGCCTGTCACTAATTTAACAAAAGCTGGCAATCCAGTTATATGCATCGTATTGAAGTACAACCAAAGGATTTTCATTCTGTTGTGTTGAAGGGACCCACAGGTAGCATTATGATTAATGTGAATCCAAATAACTTCGAAATTCCTGATGACCCAAAGTTGGAAAGTTTTGCTTTAGTATCTTTACAGATATATGCCCAGGAATCAGATGAATCCTTATTTCCCTCCTTTATCTTTTTATTGAGGAAGTGTCTGTCGTGTTTCAACCCAGTGTAGGTCCAGACATGAGTAATGTTTGATTTGGTTCCCAAAATATCTTAGATTTAACCAAGCTCGTACCAAATGAATTAAATTTACTAACTCTTGACTAGGTTTTCCTCAAGCTGCTGAGTGAGTGCATTAACTCTTTCGTGCCAAAACAGCAAGGAACAAGCCAGACCACACGCCATGTATGAAACGATGATTCACGTTTACCAAAAACAGCCTAAAGTTGAAGTTCTCACGTGGGAGCTTAAAAACTATGAAGAAATGAAATCAGAGTTATCCATCCATCGAGTAGTACATCATTAATGGATAGAATTGCTTAACGTGGTTGTGTAGAAAAGGGTTGTGAAGCAAATTCCGAGTCTCTCTCTAAATCAACACCAAAGGATTCTCAGTATTAATTATAACACTGACAGCAGTCTAGGGTTATAAAATGTTGAGTCTAGTTTGAGGAATTTTCCTCGATTGCTGGCAAGTTAACCACTTTCGATTGCCATCTATTAAATAGCTCAAGACCACGTGTGAATAACTACATGCAGAGATTGGAGGACCTCGTCTTTATCGATCGTGCCGTTGAATCAAAATCTATCATTAGCTGTAACACAGGTGTTAACTTCTTCAGAAATGAATTCTTGAGTCTCATTCAGCAGCGGCATTACGGTTTCCACATGGAGCCTTTCTCGCTGTGGGGCCTTAATATTAAATATCCCATTAAAACTGTTGGGCGGCCTGAGATTTCTTGCTTGTAATTCTGCTGTTGCAAGGTGTGCAAGGAATGTAGTAAATGCAATTAAAAGATCAGGAAATTCGAGTCATAGTGCCGTTCACACCAGAGCACCTCATAATCACCCACACTCTATTGCTAAAACAACATTTAGCTGCACAATAGATACTGCACAATAGATACTCTCCTAAAATATATCATTTCAGGCAGCTTTATTATTCTAAATGATTTTGCTTATTTATTCACATATAGAAACATAGAAACATAGCAAATAGGAGCAGTAGTAGGCCATTCGGCCCTTCGAGTCTGCACCGCCATTCAATATGATCATGGCTGATCCTCTATCTCAACACGATAATCCCACTTTTTACCCATACCCCTTGAGGCCTTATGTTTCTAGAAATCTATCTATCTCCCTCTTAAATATATTCAGTGACTTGACCTCCACAGCCTTCTGTGGTAGAGAATTCCACAAGTTCACCACTCTCTGAGTGATAGAAATTCTCCTCATCTTGGTCCTAAATTTCCTACCCCATATCCTGAGACTGTAATCCAGGGTAAACATCGTCCTCGCATCCAGTCTGTCCAACCCCGTCAGGATTTTATACGTTTCAATGAGATCCCCTCTCATTCTTCTAAACTCTAGTGAATACAGTCCTAGACGACTGAATCTCTCCTCATACGACAATCCTGCCATCCCATGAATCAGTCTGGTGAAACTTCGCTGCATTCCCTCTATGGCACGTATACCTTTCTTAGTTAAGGAGACAAAAGCTGCACACAATATTCCAGGTGCGGCCTCACCAAGGCCCTGTATAACTAACTGTAGTAAGACATCCTTGCTCCTGTACTCAAATCCTTTTGCAATGAAGGCCAACATACCATTTGCCTTCCTAACTACTTGCTGCACCTGCATGTTTGCTTTCAATGACTGGTGCACAAGGACACCCAGGTCCCTCTGTACATCCGACATTTTCCAAGCCATCACCAGTTAAACAATACTTTGTCCTTATGTTTTTCCTACCAAAGTGAATAACTTCACATTTATCCACATTATACTGCATCTGCCATGTGTTTGCCCACTCACTCAACCTATCTAAATCGCCTTGCAGCGTCTTTGCATCCTCCTCATAACTCACAACCCCACCTCGTTTTATGTTTTCAGCAAACTGGGAAAAATTACATTTGGTTCCCGCATTCAAAACATTTTTATATATTATGAAAAGCTGGGGCCCAAGCACTGATCCCAAGCACTGTGGTACCCAACCATTCACTGCCCGGAAAAAGTTGCGTTTATTCCTACTCTCTGTTTCCTGTCAGTTGATCAATTTTCAACCCATTACCCTCAATACTATGTGCTTTAATTTTGCACAGTAACCTCTGATGTGGGACTTTATCAAAGGCCTTCTGACAATCCGAATACACCACACCCACTGGTTCTCCCTTATCTATTTTATCAGTTGCATCCGCAAAAATCTCCAGTACGTTTGTCAAACGTGATTTCCCTTTCATAAATCTATACTGACCATGTTTAATCCAGCTGATATTATCTAAATGTGCCGTTATCACATCCTTTATAATAGGCTCCCTCATTTTCCCTACTACTCATGTCAGGCTAACCGGACTGTAGTTCCCAGTTTTCTCTCTCCCTCCTTTTTTGTATATCAGAGTTACATTTGCAGGCACTGTTCCACAATCTATATAATTTTGGAAGATGACAACCAATGCATCTAATATTTCCATGGCTACCTCTTTTAGTACTCTGGCTTGCAGATCGTGAGGCCCTGGGGATTTATCTGTCTTAAGTCCCATTCATTTCTCCAGCACTATTTTCTTACTAATTATAATTTCCTTTAATTTTTCTTGCTCACGAGACCCCTGGTTCCCGAGCATTTCTGGGACATTATTTGTGCCCTCTTCCGTGAAGACAGAAATGAAGTATTTATTTAATTGTTCTGCCATTTCCTTCTTCCCAATTACAAATTCTCCCGTGTCTGTCTGTAAAGGACCTACTTTTGTCTTCACTAATCTTTTTTCTTTTTACGTACTTGTAGAAACTTTTGCAATCGGGTTTTATGTTCCTGGCAAGCTTACTCTCATACTCTATTTATCCCTCTTAATCAATCTCTTGGACCTTTTGTGCTGAATTCTAAACTGCTCGCAATCCTCAGACTTGCTACTTTTTCTGGCAACTTTGTATAACTCCTCCTCGGATCTAATACTATCCTAAATGTTTGGGCCACTTTTCCTTTTGTGTTTTTACGCCAGAAAAATATGTATAACTTTTGCAATTCATGCATTTGTTCCTTACATATTAGCGGTTGCCAATCCGCTGCCATGCCTTGTAACGAATATCCCCAATCTATCATAGGCAATTCGTTCCTCATACCTTTGTAATTTCCTTTTTTAGAGTGAGGACCCTAGTTTCGGATTGGACTACCTCACTTCCCATCTTAATAATGAATTCAATCATGTTATGGTTACTCCTTACAAAAGGACCCCGCACAATAGGAGTGTTACTTAACCCCTTCCTATTACATATTACCCAATCTAGGATAGCCTGTTCCCTATTAGGCTCCTCAACATATTGGACTAAAAAACCATCTCGTACACATTCCACGAATCAGCCTGCCACAGTAATATTACTAATATGGTTTGGCCGGTCTATATGTAGATTAAAGTCACCTGCGATTACTTTAGTACCTTTGCTAAATGCATCTCTAATTTCCTGTCCTTTACCGTCCCCTATACTGTCCCTACAGTTTGGAGGCCTATAGGCAACTCCCACCAATGTTTTCTGCCTCTTGGTGCAACTTAGCTCCATCCAGACTGATTCTTATCTTGATTTTCTGAGCCAATATCCTTTCTCTCTATTGATCTGATTTGATCATTTACTAACAATGTCGTACCACCCCCTCTTCCTTTTTCCCTGTCCTTCCTAAATATAGAACGTCCTTGATATTCAATTCACAACCCTGGTCACACTGCAACCATGTCTCCATAATTTGAACTATATCGTATCTTTGTACATTTATTTGCGCTGTTAATTCATTTACCTTATCACAGGTGCTTCGTGCATTGAGATAAATGCTTTTAACTTTGGCTTTTTAACATTATTAGACATCTTAACATTATTTCTTGACTATCGCCCTTGTCTTATCGCTATTTTTTCTTACCTGACCCTATTTGCTACTGCAATCTTTTGTTTGTCTGCTCTGTCTCTCCCTGATATAATCTGGTTATCCTTACCGCAATCATTTTCCTGCATTGCTTCCTTTTCTTTTCTCTTTAGCATTCCAGATTGCTCGATACTGCGACAGCCTTATTCAGTTTAAAACCCTATCTACCTCCCGAGGTAGTCGGTTCTCTAGAACTCTTGTCCCAGCATAGTTCAGTTGTACTCCGTTGCCACGGAGCAGCTCTCTCTTTCCCGAGTATTGGTGCCAGTGCCCCACAAATCAAAACCCACTTCTCCCACACCAACCTCTGAGCCATGCATTGATCTCCCTGATTCTATTTACCCTATGCCAATTTGCTCCTGGTCCAGTTATTAACACAAATCTTATTACTTTTATGGTTCTGCTTTTCAATTCAGTCCCGGGCTTTTCAAACTCTCTTAGCAGTTCCTCTTCCTTAGTCCTACCTATGTCATTGGTACCTACGTGTACCATGACAACTGGATCCTCCCCCTCCCACTCCAAGTTTTTCTCCAGCCTTGCAGAGATGTCCTTTACCCTGATACCAGGTAGGGAACACAGCCTTCGTGACACGCACTCCTGGCCACAGGGAATCCTATCTATCCCATAACTATACTGTCCCCTACTACAACCACCTGCCTCTTTACAATTGAATGGCTTTCTGCACTGTGGTGCCTTGCTCAGTCTGCTCGTCCACCCCGAAATCTGCAAACTTGTCCTCAAAGGTTGCAAGAACCTCAAATCGATTGGACAAGTGCAAGGACCGAGTCACCTGCAATACTACCTCCTGGATCCCCTTACCTGCTTCACTCGCAGTCACACCCTCCTGTCCCTGACCAAGTGTCAATTCTAAAGTATTAATCTAGAGGGTGTGGCTGCCTCCTTGAGCAAAAGATCCAGGTAACATTCTCCTCCCTGATGTCTCGCAATGTTGGCAGCTTAGATGAAGGCATCGTTGGCCATTCCTAATTGTGTTTGAGAAGGCAGTGTTGAGTTGCCTTCATGAACTGTGGCAATGCGTCTGGTGAAGGCACTCCCAGTGTTGGTATGTAGCGATTTCCACGATAGTAGTCCAGTTTCGATCAAGGAATGGCGATATATTTCCAAGCAGCGATTATGTGTCAATTTAAGCGAATTTGGAGGTGGTGGCAGAGGTCGGGGTTGTGGGAGGTGCCATCGTAGAAACGTTGATTAGTTGCTGCAATGCGTATTGTAGATGGTGCAAACTGCAACCACATTGCACCGGTGGTGGAGGCAGTGGATGTTTAAGATGGTGGATTGAGCACCAATGAAGCGGGTTGCTTTGTCATCGATGGGGTCGAGCTTCTTAGTATTATTGGAGCTACTCTCATCCAGGCAATTTAAGAGTGCTCCATCACACTGCAGATTGTGCCATTTATAGGCTTTGTGGAGTCAAGATATCAGTTACTCACCGTAGAATAACCAGCATAAGTCCAGCTCAACAGTATTTATGTAGCAGGCTCAACTAAGTTTCTGGTAAATGCTGACAGACAGGTTGTTGATTGTGCGGGATTCGGCTATGGTCAAACTGTTGAATTTCAAGGGGCAGTGATTCGACTCTCGCTTGTTGGATCTAATCATTGACTGGCACATGTGTGGTGCGAATGTTATTTATCAATTATCAGCCCAAACCTGGATGTTGTCTGGGATTTTTGCATGCGGGTTTTACTGCTTCATTATCTGAGGCATTTCAAAAGGAACTGAACACTGTGCATTCGTCAGGGAACATCCTCATTTATCACTTAATGGTGGAAGGAAGATAATTGGTGAAGCTGCTGAAGATGATTGGGCCTAGGACACGGGCCTGAGGAATGCCTGCATCGTTGTCCTGCGGCTGAGATGATTGCCCTCCCACAACCACAACTATCTGCCTTTGTGCTATTTGTGACTCCAGCCATGGTAGGTTTTCCCACTGTTTCCCATTGACTTCAGTGTTAATTGGGTGTCTTGATGCCACACTCGCTCAACTTTTGCTTTGAAGTTATGGGCAGCCAATCGAATCTTCTCTCTCAAATTTAGCTCTTTTGTCGATGTTTGAACCAAGGCTTTAATGATATTTGGAGCCTACTAGTGCGGGCAGAACCACAACTGAACATCGATGAGCAGGTTATTGTTGAGCAAGTGCCACTTGAGAGCACTGTCGAGGAAACCTTATATCACATTGCTGATGCTTGAGAATAGGCTAAATGGGCGGAAAGCTGCCAGATTCAATTTAGCTTGCTTTACATGTGCATGTCATACCTGGTCTAGTTTTCATTTGTTCAATTAGATTACTGTCTTTTGGCTTTAATCGAATAGCTTGGCTAGAGATGTGGGTAGTTCTGGAGCACTAGCCAGCTGGAGTGTTGTTGGACACGTTTTTTCTATTGCATTTTAAATGTGGTGATGTCACGTGGTGGTGATTTTCTGGGTATGTGCCAATAACCCCCTTCACACTAAGTTATGAAAGATTAGACTTGACCGTTATTGTTGACACTGACTATACTTTCTCCAGTGTAAGCAAGACATTACAGCACCTGAGCAGTAACTAACAGCGCACAATCAACTGTTATCCGTTATGCCATTGCAGAAAGTTTGCAACCTCCGCAAACAACGTAAGAATATAATAACATAAGAACATGAGAAATGGGAGCTGGAGTAGCTCATTTGGCCGCTCGAGCCTGCTCCGACATTCAATAAGATAATGACTTATATAATCCTGGCCTTAACGCCCCTTCCCCACCCGCTCCTCGTTAACCTTGATATGCTTATCATTTAAAATCTAGCTATCTTTACCTTGAATATATTCAAAGACTCAGCCTCCACAACTCTATGGGTACAGAAGTCCAAAGATTCATGACCTTGTGAGAGAGGAAATTCCTCCACATTTCTGTTAAATGGGCGACCCCTTATTCTGAAACGATGCCCCCTATTTTTAATTCCCCCATGAGGGGCACGATCCTCTCTGCATCAATCCTGTCAAATCCCCTCAGAACATTATATGTTTCAATAAGATCACCACTCATTCTTCTAAACTCCAATGAATATAGGCCCAACCTGCTCAACCTTTCTTCATACGACAAGCCCTTCATCTCATGAATCAACGTCGTGAACCTGCTCTGAACTGCATCCAATGCAAATATATCCTTCCTTAAATAAGGAGACGAAAACTGTATGCAATATTCAAGCTGTTGTCATACCAACACCTTGTACATTTCGACGAGGACTTCCTTTCATTTAAACTCCTTCCCCCTTGCAATAAAGGCCAACATTCGATTTGCCTGCCTGCTTACCTGCTGTACGTGCATGCTAGCTTTTTGTGTTTCATGTAGAAGACCCCCAGATCCCTCCGTACTGCAGCATTTTCTAATCGCTCCACATTTAAATAATAATGTTATTTTTTTATTTTTCCTACCAATGTGGAGAACATAACATTTTCCCACATTATACTTCAGCTGCCAAAATGTTGCCCATTTCTGAACGTATCTACAACCCTTTGTAGATTATTTGCCTCCTCCTCACAACTCGCTTTCCATCTATCTTTGTATCATCAGCAAATTTCACTACGTTACACTCAGTCCCGTCATCCAAGTCATTAATATAAATTGTAAATATTTGATGCCGCAGCATTGATCCCTGTTAGTTACAGTTTGCCAACCTGAAAATAACCCATTTATCCTGACTCGCTATTTTCTGTTGGTTAGCCAAAAGTAACCCCAATTCCCTGCGCCCTTATCTTGTGCAGTAAACTTTTGTGAGGTACCTTACCGAATGCGTGCTGGAAATTCACATTCACAACAACAACTGGTTCACCTCAATCCATTCTGCTTGTTACATCCTCAAAGAACATTGGGAGTACCTTCACCACACGGTCTGCAGTGGTTCACGATGGCAGTTCAACAATGAATTGTTAACTTCAAATAGGATTATGCAATAAAGGCTGATATGGCCAACGACGCCGTAATGCCGTGAATGGATAAGGAAAACTGTTTTTAAAATAGTAAAGCTGACCGAAATTACATAGTTTAGGAGGCTTTCTATTGTGCAACTATGTTTTTGTTTTGCAGCAGAGTGTGGATGTTTATGAAGTCCTCTTATGTAAACGGCTCTATGACTCGGAATGTTCAGTTCCTTTAATTACATTTGCTCCATTCCTGGCACACACTGTTGCAGCGAAAATGAAGGCGATGAATCTCAGGCCACCGAACAGCTTTAATGGGAAATTTAATATTAAGGCCCCACAGCGAGAAAGGATACAAGTAGAAACCGTTAACCGTGCTGCTGAACGGGGTTCAACGATTCATTTCTCCAGAAGTTAACGCCTGCATTACAGGCAAGGAAAGAGGTTGATCCAACGACACTATTGGGAAAGACGAGTTTCTCCAAGCTCTGTATGTATTTATTCACACATGGACGAGAGCTATTTAGTAGACTGGCTATCGAAAGTCGGTAACTTTCCAGAAAACTAAGAATTATTTTAAATAGTCCTATCAATTTATAACCTCAGACTGCTGTCAGTGTTGATATTAATGCTCAGCATCTTTTGGTGCTGATTTACTGAGAAGCACGGAATTCGCTTTGCAACCGTTTCTACTTAACTTTGTTAAGCAAATCTATCCGTCAGTGATGTGCTACTGAATGGATAGATAACTAATCACATGTCTTCCCGCTTTTTAATCGCCATTGTGTCCAACCTTAACTTTAGGCTGTGTTTGTTTACGGTGAAATTGCTTTTAATACATGGCATGTAGTCTGGTTTTTTGCTTAGTGGTTTTGCAAGGAAGAGTTAATTCACTCATTCAGCAGCTTAAGTAATACCTAAGCAGTAGTTAGTAATTTAGATCGGAACTGGGTTAAGTGTAAGACACTTTGTGAACCGAATGAAAGATCATTCATTCCTGGAGCTCTACTCGGAAAACCGAAGTCAATTCCTTCCTAAGAACATAAGGGAGGGAACTAAGTATTCGTCAGATTCCTCAGCATATATCTGCCAAGATACCTAAAGATAGCTTTATCTCCAGGACTTGGGTAAATACTTGGATTCACAATATGGGAGGTGCCGTGCGTTTGATGATATCTGTGGATCCCTACAAAATAACACAATGGGAATCAATTGGTAGTACTTCAATAGGATGCATATAACTGGATTGTCAGATTTTCATTTGTTAAATTATTGACATGTGCCAAAGATTATATACGTAAAACTGACAGGATAAATATGGACCTGAACATTATAATGTTAAATAATAGAGTTTTTATTCTTGCCTGCTAAGCTATGGTACATGCAGTGACAGGAGTAGCCATTTTAAAAGTGTGTTTTTGATGTTGTTCGCTGCTTCAAGATAACTTGAGGCTTTCTTCTACATCAATCTTGATTGTCAAACTGCCAGCATCGAGCTTGATCTGTTTACCGCCATGATTGCCTTTGTTACGCAGGAGATAGAGATTGTAGTCTTTTTACAGCTGAGTAGGCTGTGATGCTTTCAAACAGCAATAAATGTTACTTGATAAACTTTGGATTACGTAATTTTTAGGTGCAGATAATAGGTTTGTTGTGAATGACACACCTGGTAATTCAATAAATAGCATACAGAATATGGTTACTCAATGAGCTGAAATTTTCCTACCACCTAACTCCAAATTTCACGTTTTTTACGTGTCGATCATTATGATTGAACTCTATACCACGGAGAATAATTTGAGCAAACAAATTGTCCATTGTCTTCATAACCTTAAAAATGACATTGGATGGCTTGCAGGAACTTCTTTTCTGAAGGTAGAAGGTAAGATTTCCGACAATGTCATCATAACTGGAAAAGTGAATCTCTGTTGCTGAGCTGTGTGTACTATATAGTGCAGAAGAATTATTTCCGTGATTAGCTTACCAGAAGGGAACACACATTCTAACTTGGGTAAGCCCAACACTTCCTGTAATAACAATAACGCGTTATGTTTGAACTCTATCCGTCTGATATTCCACGGACCATTCGTGAACAAAGGGGAAATCGGGAACTGGCAGGGTGCGGATAGCTGTGGGACTGGAATGTGGCAGAGCAAGGGACCGACAGAAAGAAAGGACAGCAGAAGAGCGGCGGCCATGACAAAAAGGGTAGCCGGTAGAGTAGAATATATCAATAGATGAAGAGAGTCCAATTTGAATTAATAAAATATCAATCATATTTTGTTTTCAGCTTTTAATTACTGATCGTAGAAATGATAATAACAACGATTCGAGGAAATAGTTAAAGGAAGAGATTGCATCAATTTCATACATGAATTGGTTAACGTACTTATGTTGCGTTTTATGTAATATTGAATTGTTGAATATCCATATCAATGAAAGAAAAATCTTCAAACTGAAGAAAGAGATTCAAGGTAAGACTGGAGTGGCCCGCAAGTGAGGTCCTGGGCGGGAACTCAACATCAGCTTGTGAATGAGCTGAAAATTCTCCGCATGCACAAATGCTGGGAGGTTCTCCATCGAGCAGAACAGGTTCAGGGGAGAGGTGATCGAGTTGTTTAAACTTAAAAGGGGTATGAGTAAATAAGGACAAATTGCTTCCGCTATCAGTAGGGTTTGTAAACAGTGATCACAAATTTAAGGTAATTGGCAAAAGAACCATGGGGAAATTGGATTGTTTTAGCACGGTGATTTCTGCTGATCTGGAATGCACTGCCGAACATTTTGATGGAAGCAGATTCAGTAAAAAAGAAACATCTGCGTTTATATATCGCCTTTCCACTACCCGAGGACTCCGTAATGCGCAGTACAGCCAAGTAATTACTTTATAAACGGAGTAATTTTTTTAATGTTGGTAATGTGGCTGTCAATGTGTGCACAATAACGTCCCGCAAACAGCAATTTAATGAGCACCATGCAAAAAAATGTTGGTTAAGGGATACATGGTGGCCAGGATACTGTGGAGAACTCCGCTGCCCGTCTTCGAATCAATACCATAGCATGTGATATGTACACCAGAGAAGACAGAAGTGGCGTCAGTCACGTTTCACGCAATGGACATCACCTCTGACAATGTAGTACACACTCAGTGCTGCACTGAGCTGTCAGCATAGATTTTCGGTCCAGGTTTCTGGAGATGGACTTTAACCCTCGGCCATTTGACTCAGAGATTGTGACGCTGGAGACACAGCGTTTTTAAAATAGTAGCATTCAAAATGAAATTGGATACATACTTGGTAAAATTAATGTTTGATCAGCCATGATCGCATTGAATGGCAGAACAGAGTTGGGAAGGGGGGCGGGGAGCGGGATAAGTGGCCTCCTCCTCTTCCTATGTATCTATGTTTGAGAATCTATGGGAAAAGAGTAGGGCCGTTGGAATAATTGCCTGTCTATTCATAGAACTGGCAGAGACACGATAGGCTGAATGGCTTCGGTCAGTGCTCTATCATTCTATGCATCTTGTAATGCGTGTGATCCTCTGCCCATTCAAAGGAATGATTTCTCAGGAAACACATCTGCAATCTGCTAATAAACCACAATGTCTGCACATGAGACTCCGGCAGTGGTGTCTGGATTTTAAATGTTTTTATTCATGCTAAAAAGAATGACAGGCACCACAGTCCCAATAATTAAATAGGGGTAATATTTTCTCGATCTTCATCACTGTAGTGCTCCACCTCGCACTCAACAAGCTCCCCGCTGGAATGGAATTCAACTATAGAAGTAGTGGGAACCTGTTCAACGTTCATGGTCTCCAGGCCAGATCCAAGACCGATCCATCCTCTGTCAGTCAGCCACAATATGTGGACGACGCTTGCGCCTGTGCACATTCAGAGACTGAACTCCAAGTCATATTCAACATCTTCACTGAGGTACAAAAGCATGGGATTACACTAAACATCCGTAAGACAAAGGTCCTCCAACAACCTAACCCCACGACACTGCACTCCCCACGAATCATCAGGATCCATGCGCGGCCCTGGAAAACGTGGATACATTTCCATACCTTCGGAGCCTATTATCAGCAAGGTCAGATATCGACGACGAGATTCAACATCGCCTCCAGTGCATCAGTGCAGCATTCGGCCACCTTCAGAAGAGAGTTTTCAAAGATCACACTTTCACATCTGGCATCAAACCAATGGTCTACAGGGCTGCAGTGATATCCGTACACCTGTGTGGCTCAGAGACGTGCACCACAGCAGACACCTCAAGTCCTGGAGAAATATCACCAACGGTGTCTCTGCAAGAAACTGCAAATCCTCTGGGAGGACAGATGCATCACCGTCAGTGTTCTCGATGAGGCCAACATCCCCAGCATCGAAGCACTGACGACATTTGACCAGCTCCATTAGGTTGGCCATATTGTTCGCATGCCTGACACATCACTACGAAAGCAAGCACTCTACTCAGAACTTCAACACGGCAAGCGAGCAGCAGGTGGGTGGAGGAAACGATTCAAGGACACCCTCAAAACCTCCTTCATAAAATACAGCATCCTCACCGAAAGCTGGAAATCCCTGGCCAAAGACTGCCCTAAGTGGATGAAGAACGTGCGGCAAAGCGCTGAGCACCTCGAGTCTCTTTGCCGAGAGCATGCAGAAACCAAGTGCAGGCAGCAGAAGGAGTGTGCGGTAAACCAGACTCCCTCCACCACCCCACCCTTTCCTTCAGCGATGGTCTGTCCCAGCTGTGACAGAGGCTATAATTCCCGTATTTGACTGTTTAGTCAGCTAAGAACACACTATTAGAGCGGAAGCAAGTATTCCTCGATTTCGAGGGACTGCCAATGATGATGATTATGAAGATATGGGTACAGACACAGATTTTTCATAATACAAGACATCTAACAGGTAGATTAAGAGGTTTAAATAAAACCGTTTAATTTCTGTTGCGTACAGCAGAACTGCATCATCGAAGGGGTGATTGTTGGAACGGCAGCAATCAAGCGATTTTTTAATGTAATTCAACCACATAATATGGGAGTGTGGAATCCAGGCACACAGGCACTGCGAGATAAAAGAATTAGGGGGTGACAGGAGTGTAGCTTTAAAGTCTTCGTTTTATTTTCTCAATTAGAGAAGATTCCTGAGGAAATAATCCCAGTGTTTAAATTAAGCCAAGGAGAGATTTGTGGGTGAGCACCTGGGAGAGGATCAATGTAAAATTGTATTATCTGGTTCGACGGATGATGTGTCGTCTTTAACTAACCTGCTGTAGTCTTTGAAACACAACACCGCCCTGTAGGGTGGGGGAAATGCAGTTTGAATCATCTAGTCGGATTTTAATGAAGCAGTGGACAAGGTTCCACATCTACAAAGGGTGTGGAATTATGGGGTGGGGTGGGGTGGGCAATGTGGCACTGCAAAGAGAACTAATTACAAAATGACAGTAACCTATCGACAAATGGGAACATGTAAGGGACGGGTAACATTTCAAAATCTGGGATTATCCTTAATACCAGTTTGTTTGTAATGTTGTGTTTAATAGAATCTCAAGGGGAATAAGGGTATATTAGAAACAAAAACAATAAAAACTATGCCAATGGTAGTAACAGGTGGAAACCATAGAAACGTATTGGGTGGGAGTAGATCATTTGATCCAAACTCTCTCGACTGGGTGCTTTCATAGAGCAATCAAAATCAAGCTGCACTGAACTCCTCTCTCACCACAATCAATTATGTTATTTGCTTCATATTGTTATGCAGGTTTACCTTGACTATTCCCTGAGTCCAAACATTGCAAGGTCTAGAAATGTTTGCATAAACAAATGTCCGCTAACCACTCTGCTCAGACCCCTTGTGACAACTTTAAGGTGATCACCCTTTATCGTTGACCATTCAGCTAGTCAGAATGTTCCCTCCCTCTTCAATGTGACAAAAGTGTTCATAACAACATTAGAAATAAGATATAGGAGCAGGAGTAGGCCAGACGACCCGTCGAGCCTGATCCACCACTTAATGCCATCATGGCTGATCAGATCATGGACTCAGTTCCACTTCCCTGTCCGCTCCCCATAACCCCTTATTCCGTTATCGGTTCAGAAATTGTCAATCTCTGTCTTAAATGCATTCAATGACCGAACTTCCACAGCTCTCTGAGGCAGCGACTGCCACAGATTTACAATCATCTGAGAGAAAGAATACTTCCTCATCTCAGTTTTAAATGGGCGGTTCCTTATTCTGAGATTATGCCCACTAGTTCTAGTCTCACTATCAGTGAAAACATACTCTCTGCATCCACCTTGTCAAGCCCCCTCATACTGTTATACTTTTTGATAAAATCGCCTCTCATTCATCTGAAATCCAACGAGTAGAGGAGCAACCTACTTAACTTTTCCTCATAATTGAATCCCTCATCTCCGGAATCAACCGAGCGAATCTTCGCTGAACTGCCTCCAAAGCAAGTATCTCCTTTCTTACATATGGAAAACAAAACTGTAACCATTTGTATTTCATGCACCAGGAGCCCCAGGTTCTGCTGTGCTGTAGCACTTAGCAATTTGTGTCCATTTAAATAATAACTTGCTCATCGATTTTTTTTCTGCGTAAGTGCATAATCTTACATTTTCAAACATTATACTCCATCTGTCAATTTTTTTCCCACTCACTTAGCCTGTCTGTGTCCTTTTGCAGGTATTTTGTGTTCTCCTCACACATTGCTTTACCTGACATCATTGTATCATCAGCAAACTTGGCTACATTACACTCGGTCCCTTTATCCAAGTCGTTAATGTAGACTGTAAATAGTTCGTGGCCCAGCACTGTTCACTGCGGCCCCTCACTATTTACTGATTGCCAACCCGAGAATGAACCATTTATCCCGATTCTCTGTTTTGTGTTAGTTAGCCAATCCTCCATCCATGCTAATATATTACCCTCAATCCCATGAACTTCCATTTTCTGCAGTATCCTTTTATGCAGCACCTTGTCAAATGCCTTCTGAAACTCCAAATACACCACATCCGCTGGTTTCCCTTAATCCATCCTGTTCGTTACATCCTTAAATAATTCCAGCAAATTTGTCAAACATGGCTTCCCCTTAATAAAGCCATGCTGACTCTGCCTGACTGAACTAAGCTATTCCAAATGTCCTGCTACTGATTCTTTAATAATGGAGTCCAACATTTTTCCTACCACAGATGTTAGGCTAACTGGTTTATAGTTTCCTGCTTTTTATCTGCCTCATTTTTAAATTGGAGCATTATATTTGCAGTTTTCCAATCTGTTGCGACCTCCCCAGATTCCAAGGAATGTTGGTAAATTACAACCAATGCATCCACAATCCCTGCTGCTGCTACTCTTAAGACACCAGGATGCAAGCCAATCAGATCCAAGAGATTTATACGCCTTTAATCGCATTATCCTACTGAGTAATTTTTAAAACCTCACGTATACCTTAGATTTGTTCGGTTCAGCAAAAAATATGCTCCATATGATGACTGCAGTCCTGATCCATGGCACTCTTCTTGGATATATTCAATGCTCGCTCTTTGTGAATTTTGTGGCCTCAAGGCCTTGAGGCGACCGAAGCTGTACCTATTATTCTAATACTGTCCACACCAAAACTTTGTAAATATTCGTAATAATCTGTTTATACTTGTTTTTTATTCGCATGCCTACAACATATACATTTCTCTTAGCTTTATTACGGACGGATCCACCTGCAAATGCACTTTGTGGGCACATGTAATTGGATTCTTGATCTCGCTATAACACCCACACTTCAGTTCATTGCCATTGAGAGACTGATCCTATTCCTTGGCATTTCTCGCAGTTTGAGGCGAGACCAGCGATGGGCAATTTGTTAGGGATTCATATAGTGGTGAAGAAGGAAACGGCAGAGATTTAAACACATTTTTAATTGACTTCAAGGTACAGGACACAAAAATTATTCCGGGCTCAGTGATGAAATGAGTGCATAATTCAACTGAGGAACGTAAACTAATTAATATCTGTAGACAAATACTACTATAGAAAAGAATGGGACTAATAGCTGCCAAGTACTCTGGATCTGATAGGTTACATTCTATGGTACTAAAAGGCAGAAATAGTGGATGCATTGTCTGTGATCTTTCAGCATTGCTTAGTGTCCGCTATTGAAGAAAGGATTGAGAGAGAAAACAGGGAACTTTGCCCAGTTAGCTAGACATCAGTCGTCGGAAAAATGACTGGAATAAAATTATTAAGGAAGTGGCAACAGCGTAATGAGAAATTCATAATATGCAATGTCAACATCGTTTTCTGCAAGACAATGCGTGTTTGAAAACATTGTTAGGGTTTTTGAATATGTAACTAGCTGGGTACTTAAAGGGGAACCAGTGAATGTAGTACATTTGGAATTCCAAAGGACATGTGATAAGGTGCCACCTAAAAAATTGTTAAGCAAGTTATGGGCACATGGGGTTGGATTTAATGTAATAGCATAAATGAAGGATTGGTTAACAGATAGAAAGCAAGAGAGTAGCTGTAAGCAGGTCATTTTCAGCAAGTAGCAGTGCTTGCTCTCAGTTATTTACCCTATATATTAATGACTTAGATGAAGGGACCGAGTGCAATATATCTATACTGACTGACGATACAAAGCTAGGTGGAAAAGTAAGTTGTGAAGAGGATGCAAAGCGCCTGCAAAGTGATATAGACAGATTAAGTGATTGTGCAGTAAGGTGGCAGATGGAGTATATTGTGGACAAATGTGAAGTTATTCACTTTGGTAGCAAGAATCGATCGAATGAATATTTTTAAATGGTGCAAAACTATTTCATTTTTGTGCTCAGAGAAAGTCAGGTGCCCGAGTGGAAAAAACACTAAGACTGCACGTACTGCAAGATATTAGGAAGGCAAGTTGCCTGTTCTTTAATGCTATAGGGTTCGAGAACAAGAGTAAGGAAATCTTGTTACAATTAGGCAGGGATCTGGTGAGACCATGCCAGTATTGTGCATAGTTTTGGTCTAATTTAAGGAAGTATATAATTGCCTTTGAGGTGGTGCAACAAATGTTGACTACATTGATTTCGCGGATTATATATTGAGTAGAGTGGGCTGAAACTCTCTGGAGTTTACAAGAATGAAGATAATCTCATTGAAACATATATATAAGATTCAAAGGGGAATTGGAACGATGAGTGCTGATAGATTGTTCTCCTTGGCTGGAGAGGCAAGTGCGAGGGGGCAGAATCTCAGCTTAAGTGGCCACTGAATTGGAGAGCAATTTCTTCACCCAGAGGGATGTAAACCTTTGGAATGATTTACCCCCAGGGCTGTGGATGCAGAATTATAGAGTATATTCGAGGCTGAGTTAGATAGATTTTAGTCTTTATAGGAATGAAAGGATACCGGGATAGGTGGGGTCATTGTTGTTGAGGTCAAAGATCAGCCTTGATCTTATTGAATGGCGGAGCAGGCTCCTAATGCTTCTGCTGCTCCTAATTATTATGTTCCTATATTCAAATAATACGATATTTTCCAATGATTCTTAACGATCATTTGAAAATATTCAGTCAAAAACAAGAATACCTAAGTTGCGCTTTGATTTAATCCGAATTTCTGGCAGCGTTTCACAGATAACTTGCAAGAATTATAATAGTTAAGAATTTAAACACATTTCTTTTACATTCCCTTACTATTTTGTCTTGGAGATATTTGAGACGAAATATCAATAATATTATTCATGACACTTTTATCGACAGCACAAAACATCAGCAGACATCATCTTTAACTGTGGGAGAGACCCCACAAAGTGCATTATCGAGATTTTAAGTCAGTATTTGCGACAAAAGAGGTGAAAGGCCACATCGGTTAACCGAGTTACAATTAATTCCTCCATTCGAACACTGGCCATGTGAGGAGAGCCCGCTATGTTTGTCAATGATAAATGGTGCACAATAACGAGACACGCGCCTGAAATATACACAACAATTCTCTCGGAAAGTTAGCAATATCAGCGATCTCAACAACTTTGATTTTTTTCGTCACTGACTGAAATTTTATTCATTATGTTTAAGTAGGACGCCCGATCCAAGTATCTATAGGGTAAGGTGGATTCCTCTGTTGTCCACGTGTCCGACTCCACTATTGAACTTCTTCATTGTAATCTTTGATCTCTGAAGTTGAAATATGCTAAATTTGAAGGAATGGGTTATGTTTACTCATCTAAAAATGCGTGATAAACTAAATCAATTCAAACATCAAATGCATGTTACAAACTGGACGAGATGCTCATATGTGAACAGTCCCATTTTTCACATTAGCATAAAAACGGTCGTTCGATGGTGGAAACGGAACTGAAATTGAGCTTTAAAGACGAAAAAGCTTTCGTTTGACTTGATTTTTTTAAATTTTCACTTTCTAACTAATCTCAGAATGAGTGTCCAGGGAGATTTTACCAGATTCTTCAAGTTTTCTCTGAATTTCCTCTGGGTCGCTGCATAAATACACTGGTTTTGCAAGCTACTCAAACACTTCAGCATGGCCCCTGTTTCAGTGGCGATATATCCAGGGTCTGTGAGATCACTGCGGTAATAATTGAGGTTTGTTAGTTTGGTAGTTACCCAACTCACGGCAGTTGTCAGCCACAATAGATGAAGTCCTTACTACTAGGGGAATCAAGGGGTATGGTGAGAAAGCAGGAATGGGGTACTGAAGTTGCATGTTCAGCCATGAACTCATTGAATGGCGGTGCAGGCTAGAAGGGCCGAATGGCCTACTCCTGTACCTAGTTTCTATGTTTCTATGTTTCTACAACAGTCTAAAACTGCCCGATAAATTGAACAGTAAGATTACTGATCTCCTTCGACTCTCCATCTACGGATCGCTCTGATTCTCACTCCTCTGGCCTCGGAGTCCCTTGCGTGATCTATTAGCCACTAAAATACGTCTGATTGTCAAACAATTTAACATGGCGATAAAAATAAACGGAAGCTAAACGCCCCAGGCACTGTGAAACCAGACGTAAGCTATACCTGCAGGTGTTGAAATAAAAGCCACACTTGTTCGGCAGCCCCACCGCACATTGTTAATTATGTGCTGAGGTTCAAATGCAAACAAAACAGGGATGTTCTTTAAAAAGATTACGAATGTGAAAGTTGTTATAAGCACGGCCGCAGTTCTCTCTGTGCAATACTTTGATTTAATCTTATGGCAGCAGATAACCACAAATCGGTCAATTGTGAAGGAGACGGTGAAGCAAACAGACACATTGAGGGTGACAGCAGCCATGTATATAATGAACTTACACACGGAAGTCTGGTAAATGAATGAAAGTGGAAAGTAATAACTGAATATATGATAGGCTGTTATATTGATGATCATGACTAGGAGATCTGCTGTTGCCATGGCCAACATGTAGAAAGAGATACACCTGGAAAGGCCGCAGTTTCTTCGGGAGAGACTAACCATTGTAGCCAAGTTCGCTGTAAGAAAGAGCAAGGAGAAAAAAAATATTCCTGTGTAAGATTGAAATATATATCGAGATACATGCCAAGAGCATTTTAATCTAATCAGCGTAATTATCAACACAGAGCAGTGCGAGAACAGCTTTAGTATTGGAGCCATCACCTGGCAAATCGACACACACAGTTTCTTGAGATGCTGCAGAGTTCACTCCGCAGGGGGTAACAAAATATTCGGGAAATCAGCTGAAGTCCTTTTGCTGTAGCTTCAAAGAAAAGTGTAAGTTAACATCGAAACATAGAAAATAGTTGCAGGAGTAGGCCATTCGGCCCTTCTAGCCTGCACCACCATTCAATGAGTTCATGGCTGAACATGCAACTTCAGTACCCCATTCCTGCTTTCTCGCCATACCCCTTGATCCCCCTAGTAGTAAGGACTACATCTAACTCCCTTTTTGGTTCATTAATGTTATCAGCTTAAGGGGCACTCAGCTTAAGGGGCACTCAAAAAGTGCGGAAACGCGATTCACGAGTTGGTTCCAGTCACTACCGACTCTGTAATGCTGCCATCAAGAAAACACATTATCTTATCCTGTTAGAACCGGGATACAGTGTACAAAGATTAACGACACACAGGTTAACATAGCTCACCGTGAACACCGACAGCTGCGAGAATCGGCTAAAAAATGCCTTTGAACTGCAGCATCGTTAGTTGACCCATTTGTGTTGAGAATGGCTGAATTATTTCAGAGCTGAACGCTTCTGACTGGTGCATGGCTGTGGCTGTCGAATGGAATGTATTTTTATAATCACATCAGTTCTCCAGGGAATCAATCAGGTTAAATCATAATTAGCATTAGTTACAATCATTTAACAAACAGAATGAGGTAAGTTGTTTCCATCTGATACGTAAGATTAGAGTAATAATTCAAATTGTTATTAGAAATTTTCAGAAAAACATGCATAATTTAAGGTAACCGTGCTCCTTTGGTAGTTTTAGCACACTTACACTTACATTGGAGGTGTCAGTTTTCGTCATGTACTTGTGAAAGTCCTTCACATAAAGTCATGGTGAGCGTGCCTATCCGGCTCTATGGAAAGCCCTACACTTACCCGAGAACAGACAGTGCTCCGTCAGAACTAGTGGTACACTACATTTATACTTGATGTCACCATGCTCCTCTGGTACTCACAACAACCATGCTGGTGCTGGACGGGAATATCCTGTTCTACGGTGTCCCACTACTTACACAAGCGGGGTGCCTGCTTATACAGTACGAGTGGTACCCCTAGGTATAGACTGAAGGTGACCATGCTCCACCGGTAGTAATGATAACCACACACTTACACTGGTAGTGACAGTGCTCTTCTGGTATTAGTGGAAACCTACAATTGAACATTCTCCTCTGGTACTAGAGGTACCCTACACTTACACTAGCCGTGGCCATGCCCCTCTTTTGCTAATGGTAAACCTATTCTTATATTAGAGGTCACAATGCTCCACTGGTTCTAGTGGTACCATCTACAATTACACTAGTTGAGACAGTGACCCATCGCTGCAAGTGATACGCTAAACTTATATTACACATGACAGTGCTCCTTCAGGACCAGTGGTACCCCTGTAATTATACTAGATGTGACCGTGTTACAAGAACATAAGAACATAAGAATTAGGAACAGGAGTAGGCCATCTAGCCCCTCGAGCCTGCTCCGCCATTCAACAAGATCATGACTGATCTGGCCGTGGACTCAGCTCCACTTACCCGCCCGCTCCCCATAACCCTTAATTCCCTTATTGGTTAAAAATCTATCTATCTGTGACTTGAATGCATTCAATGAGCTAGCCTCAACTGCTTCCTTGGGCAGAGAATTCCACAGATTCACAACCCTCTGGGAGAAGAAATTCCTTCTCAACTCGGTTTTAAATTGGCTCCCCCGTATTTTGAGTCTGAGCCCCCTAGTTTCTAGTTTCCCCGACCAGTGGAAACAACCTCTCTGCCTCTAACCTGTCGATCCCTTTCATTATTTTAAATGTTTCTATAAGATCACCCCTCATCCTTCTGAACTCCAATGAGTAAAGACCCAGTCTACTCAATCTATCATCATAATGTAACCCCCTCATCTCCGGAATCAGCCTATTGCATCGTCTCTGTACCCCCTCCAAAGCCAGTATATCCTTCCTTAAGTAAGGTGACCAAAACTGCACGTAGTACTCCAGGTGCGGCCTCACCAATACCCTATACAGTTGCAGCAGGACCTCCCTGCTTTTGTATTCCATCCCTCTCGCAATGAAGGCCAACATTCCATTCGCCTTTCTGATTACCTGCTGCACCTCAAACGAACTTTTTGGGATTCATGCACAAGGACCCCCAGGTCACTCTGCACCTCAGAATATTGTAATTTCTTTCGGTATGAGTGGTATTCTTGCACTTACACTCGTAGTGATCGTGCTCTTCTGGTATTATTGGCAGTGTATTATAGCTGACCGGCCTCCTCCGGTGCTACTAGTTTCCTAACCTTACACTAGTGGTGAACGTGACCGTTAGGCACTAGTGGGTCCTTACACTAACTCCAGCGGTATTCCTGCTTTTAATGTACTATAGGTGCCGATACACACGCACTAGATGTGACCAGGTTACTTTGGTAATAGGGTGCCGATGGATACTCAGAACGTGACAAAACTCTTTCACTGCTGCAGCTGATTTTATTCCTGTTCGGGGTCACATTCTTGTTGCAGTGAAACAGATCCAACTACTGCACTACTGGCGAAGTCTCTACATTTGTAGCAGATTAAGCATATATAGAGGGTAAGGCCATGGAGGCATTTGAAAACATGGATGAGAATTTCAAATCGTGGACAAGGTAGTTCTGCAAGTTCAAGCAATGATGTCTGAACGGGATTTGGTGCCAGTTAGAATACAGACAGCAGGAATTGCATGTCTGTGTGTTTGAAAACCTGTTTAGTCTACTACAGCAAATTGAAAAACATTCACACAGAAAGTAGCTGATTAAATAGTAATCTTTTCCTCCACACTATTTAAATGGTGGCTTTGGCCTTTATATCACGAATAACGGGCGATGTTGCTTGAAATTAATTCGTTACCCATGCCGATACCAATACTGCACAGCAATACATAGGAGAGAAAGTGTGGACTAATCATAATCTTCTTTCAATGGAGAGCAAAAGTGGCCGGAGTTTAAAATGAAGCGGAGACCAGAACCTGCCCTTTTAATGCATGACCAGTTAGGTCAAATTACCCCTATCGTTGTCTTATCAAATACTTGCATAAAGAGCACCAGTACCATGTCAGTCCTTGTGAATAACTTTGGTGACTCGCTGAGAGTTTCCAATCAAATTATCAAGCACTGTCCATTTCCCCAAACTGCGTTAAGAGCCCAATCATTTACCTGTAGAGCCATTTGTCTCTGTGACTGGAGGTCACCACACATGATCTTAGACTAAGATTGCAGCGTGTAACATTGCTCTTCTTTAGAGAAGGTGTGAAATCATTTTATCTAAAATTAACATTTTACAATCAGGCATCTGCTCTCCCCAGGCTTACAGTCTGGAACCGAAAATCCGCCCCAGTACTTCATAGTTCCGTACAATTCCGTGGTATTGGTTATAGGAATATTGGCACAACACGTGCAACACCTAACGTCTGATTGTTCTATTCCATAGATAATTAGAGGGGAGTACAGGCTTATGCAGGTTTTACCATGGTGTATGGCCTTTGCCACCGATCAAAATCGTGGATGCACAAGAGGATAGAATTGGAGGAGCCACATATCATAGAGGCTAGTATGCTGCTGATGTATACATCGTAACAATGTCCCACATTCAAGATTGGCTTATAATTCGTTGAGGTGAACCAGTTGTTGTTGTGAATGTGAATTTCCAGCACGCATTCGGTAAGGTACCTCACAAAAGTTTACTGCACAAGATAAGGGCGCAGGGAATTGGGGTTACTATATTAGCGTGGATAGAGGATTGGCTAACCAACAGAAAATAGCGAGTCAGGATAAATGGGTTATTTTCAGGTTGGCAAACTGTAACTAACAGGGATCAATGCTGCGGCATCAAATATTTACAATTTATATTAATGACTTGGATGACGGGACTGAGTGTAACGTAGTGAAATTTGCTGATGACACACAGATAGATGGAAAGCGAGTTGTGAGGAGGAGGCAAATAATCTACAAAGGGTTGTAGATACGTTCAGAAATGGGCAACATTTTGGCAGCTGAAGTATAATGTGGGAAAATGTTATGTTCTCCACATTGGTAGGAAAAATAAAAAAATAACATTATTATTTAAATGTGGAGCGATTAGAAAATGCTGCAGTACGGAGGGATCTGGGGGTCTTCTACATGAAACACAAAAAGCTAGCATGCACGTACAGCAGGTAAGCAGGCAGGCAAATCGAATGTTGGCCTTTATTGCAAGGGGGAAGGAGTTTAAATGAAAGGAAGTCCTCGTCGAAATGTACAAGGTGTTGGTATGACAACAGCTTGAATACTGCATACAGTTTTCGTCTCCTTATTTAAGGAAGGATATATTTGCATTGGATGCAGTTCAGAGCAGGTTCACGACGTTGATTCATGAGATGAAGGGCTTGTCGTATGAAGAAAGGTTGAGCAGGTTGGGCCTATATTCATTGGAGTTTAGAAGAATGAGTGGTGATCTTATTGAAACATATAATGTTCTGAGGGGATTTGACAGGATTGATGCAGAGAGGATCGTCCCCCTCATGGGGGAATTAAAAATAGGGGGCATCGTTTCAGAATAAGGGGTCGCCCATTTAACAGAAATGTGGAGGAATTTCCTCTCTCACAAGGTCATGAATCTTTGGACTTCTGTACCCATAGAGTTGTGGAGGCTGAGTCTTTGAATATATTCAAGGTAAAGATAGCTAGATTTTAAATGATAAGCATATCAAGGTTAACGAGGAGCGGGTGGGGAAGGGGCGTTAAGGCCAGGATTATATAAGTCATTATCTTATTGAATGTCGGAGCAGGCTCGAGCGGCCAAATGAGCTACTCCAGCTCCCATTTCTCATGTTCTTATGTTATTATATTCTTACGTTGTTTGCGGAGGTTGCAAACTTTCTGCAATGGCATAACGGATAACAGTTGATTGTGCGCTGTTAGTTACTGCTCAGGTGCTGTAATGTCTTGCTTACACTGGAGAAAGTATAGTCAGTGTCAACAATAACGGTCAAGTCTAATCTTTCATAACTTAGTGTGAAGGGGGTTATTGGCACATACCCAGAAAATCACCACCACGTGACATCACCACATTTAAAATGCAATAGAAAAGACGTGTCCAACAACACTCCGGCTGGCTAGTGCTCCAGAACTACCCACATCTCTAGCCAAGCTATTCGATTAAAGCCAAAAGACAGTAATCTAATTGAACAAATGAAAACTAGACCAGGTATGACATGCACATGTAAAGCAAGCTAAATTGAATCTGGCAGCTTTCCGCCCATTTAGCCTATTCTCAAGCATCAGCAATGTGATATAAGGTTTCCTCGACAGTGCTCTCAAGTGGCACTTGCTCAACAATAACCTGCTCATCGATGTTCAGTTGTGGTTCTGCCCGCACTAGTAGGCTCCAAATATCATTAAAGCCTTGGTTCAAACATCGACAAAAGAGCTAAATTTGAGAGAGAAGATTCGATTGGCTGCCCATAACTTCAAAGCAAGAGTTGAGCGAGTGTGGCATCAAGACACCCAATTAACACTGAAGTCAATGGGAAACAGTGGGAAAACCTACCATGGCTGGAGTCACAAATAGCACAAAGGCAGATAGTTGTGGTTGTGGGAGGGCAATCATCTCAGCCGCAGGACAACGATGCAGGCATTCCTCAGGCCCGTGTCCTAGGCCCAATCATCTTCAGCAGCTTCACCAATTATCTTCCTTCCACCATTAAGTGATAAATGAGGATGTTCCCTGACAAATGCACAGTGTTCAGTTCCTTTTGAAATGCCTCAGATAATGAAGCAGTAAAACCCGCATGCAAAAATCCCAGACAACATCCAGGTTTGGGCTGATAATTGATAAATAACATTCGCACCACACATGTGCCAGTCAATGATTAGATCCAACAAGCGAGAGTCGAATCACTGCCCCTTGAAATTCAACAGTTTGACCATAGCCGAATCCCGCACAATCAACAACCTGTCTGTCAGCATTTACCAGAAACTTAGTTGAGCCTGCTACATAAATACTGTTGAGCTGGACTTATGCTGGTTATTCTACGGTGAGTAACTGATATCTTGACTCCACAAAGCCTATAAATGGTACAATCTGCAGTGTGATGGAGCACTCTTAAATTGCCTGGATGAGAGTAGCTCCAATAATACTAAGAAGCTCGACCCCATCGATGACAAAGCAACCCGCTTCATTGGTGCTCAATCCACCATCTTAAACATCCACTGCCTCCACCACCGGTGCAATGTGGTTGCAGGTAATCTTCCTATAGACTGGACAAATCAAATTGGTAAAATAGTCTGGAGGACTAGTTCATGGAATGCATTCGGAACAATTTCGAAGAACAATATATCATGGAAACAACCAAGTAATAGGTTATTTTCGATCTTGTATTATGCATGAAACACAAAAGGTTATTATGCATCTACAGCAAATGATCAGTAAGGCAAATGGAATCTTGGCCGTTATTGCAAAAGGGATGGAGTATAAAAGCAGGGAAGTCTTACTACAGTTGTACAGGGTATTGGTGAGGCCACACTTGGAATACTGCGTGCAGGTTTAATTTCCATATTTAAGCAAGATTATACTTGCTTTGGAGGCAGTTCAGAGAAGGTTTAACAGATTGATTCCAGAGATGAGGGGTTTGACATATGAGGAAAGGTGGAGTAGGTTGGCCCTCTACTCATTGGAATTCAGAAGAATGAGAAGTGACCTTATTGATTATGAGGGGGTTGGACAAGGTGCATGCGGAGAGGTTGTTTCCACTGATAGGGGAGACTAGAACTAGAGGGCATAATCTTAGAATAAGTGGTCGCCCATTTAACACTGAGATGAGGAGACATTTCTTCTCTCAGAGGCTTGTGGATCTGTGGAATTCGAAACCTCAGAGAGCTGTGGAAGCTGGGACTTTGAATAAATTTATGACAGATAGACTGATTCTTAAACGATATGGGAATAAGCGGTTATGGAGAGTGGGCAGGTAAGTGGACAAGAGTCCATGATCGGATCAGCCATGATCGTATTCAATGGCGGAGCGTGCTCGACGTGCCTTATAGCCTACTCCTTCTCCCAGTTCTTTTGTTCTCCTAGTGAATAAATTCCTCTTCATCTCTGCATTAAATTGCCTACCTCTTATTCGGAGATTGTGCACCCTCGGTCTAGACACTGCAGGCAGGCGAAGAAACCTCTCAGCATCCCTGGCAATCCCCTTCAGTATCGTCCATGTCTCAATGAGATCATCTCTCATTATTCTAACCTCCAGATAGTACAGCCCCATTCTACACAATCTCTCATTATAAGGCATTCTGCTCATCCCAGTAATCAAACTTGTGAACATTCGTTGTACCGCCTCTTCCTGAGATAAGGAGATAAAATCTGTACACAGTAATCCAGGTGTGGTCTTACCAAGGCCCTGTATAATTGCAGCAAGACTTCCTTGCTTATATACTCTAAACACATGCCATTTGTTTGCCTTATTGCTTACATTATACTCATGCTGCTTTCGGTTTTGCTTGCACGAGGACACCCACATCACTCTAACACCAACATTTAAACATTTCTCACCACTTAAAATGCATTCTGTATTTCTATTCTTCCTACCAATGTGAAAAACATCACATTTCCCTACGTTATATTCCATCTGTCACCCAACTGCCCACTCACTTAGCCTATCTATAACCCTTTGCAAACGCTGCGTTTTCTCCCCACTGCTTGCTGTCCTACCTCGCTTTGTATCGTCAGCAAACGTGGATACATTAAATATGGACCCTTTATCAAGGTCTTTAATATTGATTGTAAATAGCTGAGGCCTCAGCACTGATCATTTCTGCAACCCATTAGTTGCAGCCTGCCAAGCTGAAAAAAACCGTTTATAATACTCTCTATTTTCTGTCCATTATCCAATCCTCTACCCATGCTCATACATTACCAACAATCCCATGAACCCTAATCGTGTGTAATAATCTTTTATTTGGCACCTTATTGAATGCCTTTTGGAAATTCAAATATTCTGCACCCACTGGTTCCCATTTATCTGCTCTGCTAGTTACATACTCAAAAAAAAAACCGAATACTTTTGTCAGCCACGATTTCCCTCTCATAATAAACCATGTTGACTCTGACTCTGACCATGTTAGGATTTTCGCAGTGCCCTGATACCACTTTCGTTACAATGGATTCCAGCATTTTCCCGACGACTGATTTCAGGTTAACTGGTCTGTATTTCCTTCTTTGCTCTCTCCCTCCTTTCTGGAGTAGTGGTCCTACATTTGCTACCTTCCAATCGGCAGGAACCATTCTAGAATCTACGAATTTTTTAAGGATAACAACCAAGGTCTCCGGGGTCTCTGGAACCGGAGACCTTGTCAAGCTGGCCTTGTTGTTTTACAGGCACTTTATGATATGCAAAATGCTGCAATGGTCTTTTTAAATTTTGTTCAACAAGACCCATAAGACATTAGTTTTCGTCTATCTTACCTCAAAAAGCTGGTTATCCTTGGCATTTCATAGCAGGTTTAAAAGTATGATTTGAAGCACAACAATTGCAGAATGAAATTGTTAATGTACATCTAATAATAGTATGAATTGATTATTCTTCAATTTAGCATGGGAAGGGGAACTTTCCCAGTATTCTTACAGCGTACAGTGAATCAATTTGCTGGCGGCTGGCAAGTGTGATGGTGTGGAGCTCAGGCTGAGGCTGAGATCAATCCTTCATTCTACACCTCTGGCTGAAGAATGTTGCAAACACTTCAACCTTGACTTTGCATGCGCGTGCTGGGCTCCACCATCATTGCGGGTGGGAATATTCATGGATCCAACTTCTCCCCTTATTTATTTAATTGTCCAATAAAATTCATGACTGGGAGGAGGCAGAAGTACAGAGCATCAATCTGATCCCTTGGTTAAGGGGCGGGTTATTTCTGTCTATAGCATGCTCCTTCCGCTGTGTTGTGCTTTGTTTTAGCTTTACCAGTTTGACACCACATTATGAGATAGGCCTGCTGCTGCAACTAGTGCATGCTCTTCTACACACCTCATTGAAGTAAGGTTGGGTCTCCTGGCATGATGTTAACGGTAGAGTGACGGACATGCCGGTCGAAGGTGTTATAGATGGTGGTGAAAAAAAATCTGCTGCTACCAGCCCACTGCACCTCATTGTTGTCCAATTTTGAGCTGCTAGATTCGTTCTATATCGATCCCATTTAGGACAATGATAGTTCCACACGATACGATGGAAATTGTCATCAGTGAGAAGACGGGAATTTGCCTCCACATCTGTATGATTGTCACGACTATCAATATTGCCAAGGACAGATATATCTGCGACAGTTAGGTTGCTGAGGGTCACGTCAAGTAGATTTTTCTCTCGTCTTGGTTTCTACACCTCCTGCCACAAGCCCAGTCTGGCAGTTATGTCCTTCAGGTCTCGGCCAGCTCGCCAGTACTGGTGCTACCGAGCTACTCTTGATGGTCGACATGTTAAACATGGATTAGTACTAATTCATCAGCTGAAGTAAGGCGGTAGTTGGTAATCAGCAGGAGATTTTCTTACTCATTGTTTGCATGATTCCATGAGACTTCAAGGGTTCTGGAGTCAATGCTGAGGTTTACACGTGTCACTCCCTCCCGACTGTATCGCACTGTGCCGCCATCTCTGGTGTGTTTGTCCTTGTGGTATGAAATGACATACCCAAGAATGTAGATGGAGGTTTCTGGGAATTAGGCTGATAGGTACGAAGCTTTATGTATCAATATGTGAAGTTGTTGCTTGCTTAGGCTGTTGCAGAACTCTCCAATTTTGGTACAAGACCCCAGATATTAGTGAGCAGGGATACTCAGGTTCAACTGGACTGACTGTGCATTTGGTGTGTCCATATTGTTTTATGGTAAGGAGGTGGAAGCTTTAGACAAAAACGAGATAAATTTCAATGTAAGGAAGCTCGAGTGGACAGACTGTTCTCTCTCAACTTGAATAAATTAATAATAGAGAGCAAGGAGTTAAGCATCGCCTGGGTGGTGAGAACCAGGCCGATTATCGTTTTTAGTTTTTGTATTCGAATATTGTAATGTGTCTGTAAAATATATATTTTTTCTGATGGACAACATCGTCATTCACAGAGAGCAGCGCAGTTTCCTGCTTGTCAGACGCGAGTTCCTGACCAGTAGTTTGTTGAGCGAAAGATTAGAATTGGGAAGGTTTGCACTGCATTAATTAAAGCATTGTCAGTCAGCTGGAATGAAACACACTGAGACACTGCTGCATTCTGAGAGTTTCAGTCCAGCCAGGAGAAATACTCAACCTGAACTGGTGAATTCTGGGAATCTGAAACTTGAATAAGCTTCTTGATTGTGAACGTACAACAGAATATAAGAACACAGCTCAAGAGAGAGAGAAGCAAGAGTCGCGGTGAAACTACCGGAGACATTTCTCACTGGAAATTGCTGATATTCTGGGAAAGTTCCATCTCTACTCTAGTATCACTTAAAGGTTTAGGAATGTATTATATTTAGTAATATACTCTGATGATTGGATACAGTGATTGATGCAATTTAGTTGATCCTCTAACCCTAGAAAAAAACACTTTAATTCTTTACCGATTCACTCAACTTGATCTTATAGGGAATACAAGCTAATAACTGTTAGTGGTTATTGCGGGACTAGGCCACGCAGAAGGCTCACATGATGTTGTGCCTTTTTCTGCAGTACCAGTTCTGTGCACAGTGAGCCCACATCTCCCAAAGTTACAAAGTGCCCAAATCCGCTTCGCACAATCAATCTCTCCTCTTCCTCAGTGTAGCATTTGCTAAACTTATAACCAGCCCTGCAACTCGCTAAGAACATAACACTGCTGTGATCAATGCAATTTTTACATCTATATTGCACAGAATCAATGATCACGATGGAAGCTTCAAGTCAGTGTGAAGATAAAATATGATAAAATAAAATACAGCGAGAGGCAATGAAAATAATTGCAGAATGTAATATGGAGCTTTCGGCATTACTGCAAATGGATGTTTTACGGAGCAAATTTAAGGTACAATTTGCACTGAAATTTTTTGCAATTCTGTTGTGTTCTTTCCTAAAGAGTTGTAGAGGTAACTGATATCACGGGGCTGACGGGTGTGGTCTTGGAAATTAATCCCCCAACTTTCTGTCAGGCGGAATTAGGTTCAAAGAATCATAGAATTTTATAGCACAGAAGGAGAACATTTTACCCATCGTGACCGTGCCGGACGACCGAGAGCTATTCAGCCTAGTCCCAATGTCCATCTGTTGGCCCGTAGCCCTGTAGCTTACTGCACTTCAAGTGCACATCCAAGCATTTTTTAAATGTGGTGAGGTTTTCTGCCTCTATCACCCTTTCAGGCACTGAGTTCCAGACAACCGCTACGACATTTAAGACATTTCCGTTCCTGTCTCATATAAACCTCCCTTAAATTATTTGAAATCCATGTCCCCTGGTTATATACATATCTGCTATGGGAAACAGGTCCTTCCTATCCACTCTATCTAGGCCCCTTTTAATTTTAGATCTCAATCAGGTTTACTTCAGCCCCCTCACTTCCAAATTAAACAGGCCCAGCATCTCCAATCTTTCCTCATCGCCAGAATTCAGGAACTCGGGAAAATTAAGAGCTGGTTAGTGTTACCGCCAAAACAGTCTGACACAGACACTGATAGGAGGAAGCATTTTCTATTCGAAGATAATCAGAGCGGACCATCGCAAAGAGCGTCAGTCTGGCCGACCGGGTCCCTGATGACGTGGTGAGTGTTTAAAATGTGTAGCTGTTTGGGCACACGTCAGACACTAACAACCAATGAGTGCAGTGCTCAGCCAAATCTGTGACATATCACCAATTATATTCAGGAGCTCCTGCATCTGTCATTCCTTACAGTTTGTTTGCTCAGCAGCTTTGTTTTATTTTGTAGTTCAAAGGTAACAAATGCATCGCTAATGTTTATGCCGACTAGTTTTTATTGCGACAGTCCGACCTGTGGACATCAGCGCTGTGCATTGATTTATTTCTTTAATATAACGCAACATGTGTTTTATTCTGGCCAAGGCAAAGATCCATTTACATTCTGCGAGCATTGAGTGGAACAAGTGGGAGATTCCAATGCTATATCCAGTCGTCAGACACAAGATGGAGCTGTGTGATCCTCCATTAACAGTCTACAACCACAGAACTCTCTGCACTGTTACACAAACACATCCAACACGATCATCGTGTTCCGAGTTATCGATACAGTATGGAGAACTTCACGGGAGCTACACCCCAACTTTTCAAGTCTTTCTTTCCACTCCATACTAAGAGCAAACATTTAAATCTGTTTCAAAAGCCTAACGCTGCGGATGCTGGAAATCTGAATTAAAAACAGTAAATGCTGGGAATGCAGATCTAGCGAAGGGTCATCGACCTGAAACGTTAACTCTGTATCTCTCTTCACAGATCCTACCTGACTTGCTGAGTATTTCCAGCATTTTCTGTTTTTATTTAAATCTGTTGCTGCATCTATATGTACTTAAATCTTAATCTGTATGTACTTAAATTTGACCCACAAACCAAATGCTGCCACTGCCAAATCACTTCCTGATAATACACAGTACGAAACAATTGATGGCTACTTTGCCAGTATCGGTACTTTATCATTTACTATTTGTAAAATATGGAACAGGGTAACAAATCCGTATGTATTGAACGTTCCTCTGCTTTTGGTAATTTTGCTAAATAAGCCACAGGTTCATTTATACTTTCCAACTTCAATGGGGCGTGAATTGCCAGTTGGATATTTTACACCCGGCCCTATTGTCTTTTAGATTATAGTCAATGGAAAGGAAAATTCTGCGGGTTGTATGACTGGCGGATAGTCCGCTGCAGCCAGAACTACGCCCAGGCTGAAATTTAAAATTATCTTAGCATCAGAATATTCAGATTCAACAAAACCCAAATGGATCGAAAAATAATGTCTTGTTTCTAAAACACATTAAATTGTGGCCACTGGAATGCACATTACATCTAGCTCTGGTGGTTTGGCTGGAAATAAAGGACTTGGGGTGAAATTAGCCACGGGAGGAGAAGTCAACCGGCGGGTCGCATTGTTCCCCTGTTGCACTTCCTGTCCTGGAGCTAAGTATTGGGCGTTGCCTTTAACAGGAAGCGATGTGACTTTGCCTTGCTGCCCAAGATCGGTTTCTGGCACTTGCGTTCATACAGTGCCTTTCAAGGCCTAAGGGCCTCCTTACACACGTGAGAGCTAAAAGATCTTTGAAATTGCAGTCACTGCAGTAATGTCCGGAAATCCAAATGTCAAATTGTGGACAGCAAGGTCCCACAAGCAGCAATCAGCTAAATGACCATGAGGACAGAAATGGGCACGGGTGGGGGCACGGGACGATCGGTATCACATCCATCGTCTGTTATACGCTGGGCTCGATATTCCGTTACAATGATTTCACTGGAGCTGAATATCGCGCCTGTCATATAATGGTTGGCAAATGCGATGCGTCTGCATTCTGTCCCCTCCGGGTCCAATTGCAGCCCTAATGATCTGTTGTCATTCTGTTCGTTCAGACATAAATACCGACAAGGACACCCAAAGATTAGACATACCATGCAAGGCCGACTCGTGTAAAAATTAAGAACTCCTTTGCAAATCTAGAGCTCAATTAATGTTTTGCTTGTGGACCCGAGCCCATTATATACAGGCAAGGTAATAGCTTTATGTTGAACTACCACCGCTCCGGTTCAGATCGGGAAACTCCTACGCTGGTGCATAACAACGCCATCAAGAGAAGTAAATATACCCGGTAGATGATAGTCACCGGGATAAAATACAAACATGGTAAGTGTTTAACCTGAACTCCCACAACCCGTCCTATCCCTTTGTGTTCAGGTCGGGAAATTCCCGCACTGTGCGCAAAGCCACACACTCAATGGAACTAGAGGCTCTCGGCTGATGAAAGACAGCGCGATGCAATTATAAACCGGCTGTCCAAACTAAAACACACACAAGACAATAAATGACAATCATTCACAGATACGTGTAAAGATGGAGTGGGCACTCGGCTGGCTGTATTCTCTGTGTAATCGGGAATATTGAAGAAGAGAAGAGTGGAAGCCGTCAGAGACATTTCCTGTGATGATGTTCACATCTAGCAGTGCCACCGGTGAATTTGACTAACCCCAGGTTCGCCTGACCTCCACATCTTCCCGTCTGTAACCAACATACTGCATCTTAAATTTTAAAGCAGCTTTATCTGAGGCAAAACAGGACGACCGACAAAATATTAGTTACTCACCTGAAGTATGCAGCTGAAACCTTTCAACCGAGCAGTGTTCTCAAACCCAGGTACCCAATCCTGGCGGACGGAGCTCCCAATAACTCGCCTGGCCTGGGGATACCCGTACAAAACCAGTTGGTAAATGGCAGCAGGTATTATATATGACTGTCTGTGCACCAACACACACAGAGGATTGTTCCATCACAATATCTGACTATTACATTTTGCATATCTTGCATTAATTTCCCCTGTTATGAAGTCTTACACAGCCTTACCTGTTTATCCAGGTCGCTGATTCAGATTAATTACCGTCAGATTCCGAAAGGTAAATTGATTAAAAAATAACTGCATTATTAAAATGTTACTGAGCAGCCTTCAACTATTTTTCAGTAATAGAGACGTCAGAAAAATCATATGAAACGACACAACGCGGGTTATCATCCATAAATGGTGAAACATGGTGTGCTACATTGTCGGAGGAGTTGCGAATGGA
The DNA here is from genome assembly GCF_044704955.1 of Pristiophorus japonicus. NCBI lineage: Eukaryota > Metazoa > Chordata > Chondrichthyes > Pristiophoridae > Pristiophorus > Pristiophorus japonicus. The sequence goes on along the minus strand of NC_091991.1, from coordinate 98,625,038 downwards.
ACTGACCATTGTACAAAAATCAGCGAGCGCCCGAGAGCAGCACCGGGAGCACAGTGGGGACAGCGGCCATAAGGTGGATCTAGTGCCCGAGACCAGCAGCAGGAGCAGAGTGGGGGTAGGGGCCATAAGCTGGATTTAGCGCCCGAGACCCGAAGTGGAACCAGAGTGGAGGCGTAGGCCATAATGAAAAGCTAGAACTCAAGACCAGCAGCCAAGGTTTATTCGGCATCACCTCTCAAACCCACGAAATCTACCAACTAGAAGGACGAAGGCAGCAGGCGCATTGCAATGCCATTATCTTCAAGGTCCTCTCCAAGTGACAGAATCATCCTGACCTGGAAATATATCGCCATTCGATCATTGCTGCTGGGGCAAAATCTTGAAACTTCCTCCTGAACTGCACTGTGGGAGCACCTTCACCACACGGACTGCATGTTTTAGATGGCACATACAGTAGACACTTGCGCGGGTGGTGGAAGGAGTGAAATGGGACTCCAAACAAGTTGGCTGCATTGTCCTGCAGGGTGCTGAGGTTCTTGAGTGTGGATGGAGCTGCACTCATCCAGGCAAGTGGAGAAAATTCCATCACAATGCTGACTTCTGATTTGTCGATGGTAAAACAACTTTGAGGAGTTCAGGAGGGGATACAGTCACTGCAGAACTCTGACCCGCTCTTCTTGCCAGAGTATTTATGTGGCTGGTCCAGTTATGTTTCTGATCATTGGTGACCCTGTTTATGTTGATGGTTTAAGAGTCAGCGATGTTAATAGCGTTGAATATTAAGTGGAGCTGATTAGACTCTCGTTTGTTGGAGATGCGCTGTGCCTGGCACTTTTGTGGTGTGAATGTTACTTGCCACTTATACACTCAAGGCTGAATGTCGTCAAGGTCTTGCTGCATGTGGGCATGGAGTGCTTCATTATTTGAAGAATTGCGAATGGAACTGAACACTTACAATCATAAGCAAACATCTCCGCTTCTGAATTTATGGTAGTGAAGGTCATTGATGAGGCATTTGAAGATGCTTGGGCCTTGGACACTGCCCTGAGGAACAGCTTCAGCGACACCATGCGGCTGGGATGATTGACCTCCAACAACCACAGCCCAGGGGGAGAATTTTACTCGAAATCTTTGATGCCACACTTGGTTAAATGCTGTCTTGATGTCAATGGCAGTCATTCTCAAATCACCTCTAAAGAGTGGAGAATAAAAACACGGACATGGACATGTTGCGGTGAATGGCCTGTTTCCCTGCTGTAAAAAATATGTAATACTGTGTAATACAGCACAGAGTTTCCCTAGTGCAAACTGCGTCTACTTCTTCTACTTTTGAGGATTTAACGAGCATGGTGGATAGAGGTGTACCGATGGATGTGGTGTATTTAGATTTCCAAAAGGCATTCGATAAGGTTCCACACAAAAGGTTACTGCAGAAGATAAAGGTACGCGGAGTCAGAGGAAATTTATTCGCATGGATCGAGAATTGGCTGGCGAACAGAAAGCTGGGACTCGGGATAAATGGGCCCTTTTCGGGTTGGAAATCGGTGGTTAGTGGTGTGCCACAGGGATCGGTGCTGGGACCACAACTGTTTACAATATACATAGATGACCTGGAAGAGGGGACAGAGTGTAGTGTAACAAAATTTGCAGATGACACAAAGATTAGTGGGAAAGCGGGTTGTGTAGTGGACACAGAGAGGCTGCAAAGAGATTTGGATAGGTTAAGCGAATGGGCTAAGGTTTGGCAGATGGAATACAATGTCGGAAAATGTGAGGTCATCCACCTTGGGAAAAAAAAAACAGTAAAAGGGAATATTATTTGAATGGGGAGAAATTACAACATGCTGCGGTGCAGAGGACCCTGAGGGACCTTGTGCATGAATCCCAAAAAGTTAGTTTGCAGGTACAGTAGGGAATCAGGAAGACGAATGGAATGTTGGCCTTCATTGCGAGAGGGATGCAGTACAAAACCAGGGAGGTCCTGCTGCAACTGTACAGGGTATTGGTGAGGCCGCACCTGGAGTACTGCGTGCAGTTTTGGTCACCTTACTTTAAGAAGGATATACTAGCTTTGGAGGGGGTACAGAGACGATTCACTAGGCTGATTCCGGAGATGACGGAGTTACCTTATAATGATAGATTGAGTAGACTGGGTCTTTACTCATTGGAGTTCAGAAGGATGAGGGGTGATCTTATAGAAACATTTAAAATAATGAAAGGGTGAGACAAGATCAAGGCAGAGAGGTTGTTTCCACTGGTTCGGGAGACTAGAACTAAGGGGCACAGCCTCAAAATACGGGGGAGCCAATTTAAAACCGAGTTGAGAAGGAATTTCTTCTCCCAGAGGGTTGTGAATCTGTGGAATTCTCTGCCCAAGGAAGCAGCTGAGGCTAGCTCATTGAATACATTCGAATCACAGATCGATAGAGTTTTAACCAATAAGGGAATTAAGGGTAATGGGGAGCGGGCGGGTAAGTGGAGCTGAGTCCACGGCCAGATCAGCCATGATCTTTTTGAATGGCGGAGCAGGCTAGAGGTGCTAGATGGCGTCCTCCTCTTCCTAATTCTTATGTTCTTATGTTCTTATGTTCCGCGCATTAACTGTCCAAATGTTTACCGCCAGTTTGTTGCTGGCATAGACCAGTTTCACTCAACGATATTCTGATACTGAGTCAAAACTAGGCTTTACCCCAAATCCTTTTCTGTATTAATATGTTTTTTTTTGTATTATCCTATTTTATTTTATTTTATTCTATTCTATTCCAACGTATTAAAGTTTTGGGCCTCAGTGGTTGAAGAAAACAATCACAATTCTTCAGTTATTGACACACAACATTTTCTCAGTTTCCGCACCCAACTATCTTCAAATATGTTTCTGAATGCCATAAAAATATTAAATTCGCTAATATATCAATGACAATTCAAATCAACGTCCTTCTCCCATCCGAGTTATCAGATCACATTCCAGCTGGAGTGGTTGTATACCAATGTTTTAATTGAACGCTTCTGTACGAGGAACATTATTTAAGGTTTTGAAGCACTCCCAGTTCAATTCATACTTCAGCAATATTGGGCACATGCAGTTGGTGTAAGTGCTCGGTCGAGACGCGGTGGCGGCAGGCGGGTGGTAGCCTATTAACCAATTGTGTGGTGTCCACATAGATTCTAATTTCACTCGCATTAGGACCTGTTCACCCATCATGATTATGCTCCCGGTTCCACAACCCCCAAGATAAAGACACTCGTCTAATTCAGGTCTCTTGTGCAGCCCGATTTTAACTGCTTCACCTTTGCTGGCTTTGCCTTCATTTGGAAATGTCCTAAGCTCAGGAATCCCCTCCCTAATCCACTCTGCCTCGCTTTCCTTCTTTAAGACGAACCTTATAACTGGCATCTTTGATTATGTTTTCAGTTATCTGCCCTACTATCTCCTTATGTCTAATGTCATTTGATTTGCACTCTCATGCAACGCCTTAAAGACGCTGTATAAATACTAGTTGTTGTTAATGTTAGGAATATAGCAGGCGTCCATTCATCCCCTCGAGCCTATCTGCCAATTAATGAAATCCTGCCTGATCTGTACATTAACTCCATCCACCCGCCTAGGTTCCGTTATCATATTTGCCTTTCCTGTTGTCCTTGCTTTATACTACTTTTCCGCTGTTATTGACTTCGTTGAAAATCAGCATCATTGTCTGGACTATTGCTGAAATTGCCACAGAGCTCTGAAATGGCTGTTAAAAGATGCACTTCCAGCGTCTCCGATGGTGTGAGTGTTCCAGTGAATGAGGTCCCGGTTGCTGCCATTGAGGTAATGGTAGGAACATGGGAGAGGTGGGGAAAGCGCTGGTAGGGGATGCTGTCATAAATCTGACTTAGAATCTCACATCACAGAAGGAGGCCATTAGGCAGCGGTATCCAATTCGTCACTATCTCCTGCACTTATCACATATCTCTATAGTTCTTTAAAATTTTAACTTCCCTTTTTGACGTTACTATTGAATCTTCTTTCACCACCCTCTCAAACAATGCATTCCAGATTGTAACAACTCAGTGAGTAAATAAGAAATATCTGCAAACCACCTCCCTCACTCTGGCTTGTTTGAACCAATTCTCATAAATTTATGTCCTCTTGTTACCGACCGTCTTCTCAGTTGAAACAGTTCGCCTCTAATAACTCCGTCCCCTGCCGTAATTTTGAACACCTCTATTAAATCTCCACTTAACTTTCTTTGCTCGAAGGGGAACAATCCTAGCTTCCATACTCTGCATAACTGAATTTCCTCGACCCTGGACATAATGCAAGGCGGAGCATTGTGACGAGGATTGAAACATATTGTCAATTGGGAGCAGGAGAAATTTGAAGGATCCAGTAAAAGAAACATGGTCACCAGCTTTATGGATCTTTAGACCCGCTTTGGGAAACAGATGCAGAAGAGTAGAGGGCGAACTTCCTGATTGACCAGAGGTGGTCAAGACACCATTCCCTGGATTAAGACGCTGGAACATTTACTCTGATGTGATCGGTGACATTAATTGATCTGAGCCATTTAAATGATTCTCGGTACTGTAGATCAGGAATTCAAACTTAACTTCGGATTCGGGCCAATCCGGATATTTCGCAACAAACAAGGCACGGAAAGACTGGAAGGGACATTGCACCACTTACAGGAGAGCTGGTTCGCGGTGACATGGAGGTGTCTGCAGTATGCAGTTTCAGTGTGTACACAATGAAGGTCGCATTCTTTATTGTGGAAAAGAAAAACTGATAGAGAGCAATTGCTATTCTGGTCGCAGCAATCTGAAACTTTAGCTCGCTAGGTTTAGGGTATCTCGCAACAATGCCACTGACAGTCTCTGTGGCACAATCGGTCAGCACATTCTGCTGCTAACTGAATGGTAGGTGGTGCAAGCCCACCCAGGTGCGAGCATTTAACTGTTGTCTTTTTTCCTTTCTAGCTTCTGTGCCGCACAGTTGCAGGTAGCTTTGGCTGCAAGAAAGTATTCCACAGACTGTGCTGTCAGTCTCTGGGTAGCTCTGTCCAGCTATGATTGTCCCTGGGTATCCATGTCCATCTATGAGAGTCCCTCGCTAACCCTGTCCAGCTGTGCAAGAAACTGTGTATATATATCAAGCTGTGTTAGACTGTGTATATCTGTCTAGCTGTGATAGACCCTGGGATGGTGATTTGGGCAGAAGCTTAGCAGTGTTCAATGTGGATAAGTGTACTTTTGGAGGACTAATATGGAATGGCAGTATACTATAAACGGCACGATTTTGAAAAGTGTAGATGAGCAGAGAGACATTGGTGACCATATACACAGATCATTAATGGTAGCAGTGCAAGTTGATGAGGTGGTTAAAAATCAATAAGGGTTACTCGGGTTTATAAATTGAATCATAGAATATAAAAGCAAAGAGATAATGCTAGAATTTTTCAATCGCTGGTTAGAGCTCAGCTGGAGTCTTGTTGATAATTCTGGGCACCACACTTCAGGAAAGATGTAACGGCTTTAGATAGAGTACAGAGGAGGTTTACCAGGATGCTCCCAGTGATGAGGGACTTCAATTATGAGGGGAGGTTGGCCAAGATTGTACTGTTCTCTTTGGAACAGAGAGGATTATAAGATGATCTAATAGATGTTTTAAAGGAGAGGAGAGGTTTTAGTAGATTAGGTACCGAAAAAAATTCGATTCCCTCTCACAAATGGATCAATAACTTGTGGTTATAGATTTAAAATCGTTGGCAAAAGAGGAAGGATGAAAATATATTTTTCACAGTGTTGTCGGGATCTGGAACAATTGTATCTCAAAAGATTCCATAAATACTTGTAACATGGAGTAGCACAGGGACATGTGGATGTGGAACCTACAGGGTTATGGATAAAGTGCTGGGTGGGGGATTAAATAGGGTGCTATTTCAAAGAGTTATTAGAGGTGCAACGTGCCGAATAGCCTCATTATGTCCTGTAAGTTGCTTTGACACTCGAAACATTTGTGACCATATACACAAATCATTAATGGTGGCAGGGCAAGGTGACAAGGTGGTTAACATTCCATAAGGGTTACTCGGGTTTATAAATGGAAGCATGGAATATAAAAGCAAAGAGATAATGCTAGAATTGTATCAATTGCTGGTTAGGACTCAGCTGGATTATTGTTGATAATTTGGGAAAGATGGACCGGCTTCAGATAGAGTACAGAGAAAGTTTACCAGGATGTTGAGGATGTTACGAGTAGAGTGGATAAGGGTGAACCAGTATGATGCGATGTATTTGGACTTTCAAAAGCCTTTTGACAAGGTCCCACACAAGAGATTAGTGTGTGAAATTAAAGCACATGGGATTGGGGGTAATATACTGACGTAGATAGCGAACTGCTTGGCAGACAGGGAGCAAAGTGTGGGTATAAACGTGCCATTTTCAGAATGGCGGCCAGTGACTTGTGCGGTACCTCAAGGTTCAGGGCTGAGACCCAGGCTATTTACAATATATATTAATGATTTAGACGAAGGAATAGAATGTAATACCTCCAAGTTTGCAAATTACACTAAGCTGGGAGGCGGTGTGAGCGGTGAGGAGGGTGCGAAGAGGCTGCAGGTGACTTGGACAGGTTAGGTGAGTGGGAAAATGCATGGCAGATGCAGTATAATGTGGATAATTGTGAGGTTATCCACTTTGGTAGCAAAAACAGGAAGGCAGTTTATTACCTGAATGGTGACAGATTAGTAAAAGGGGAGGTGCAACGAGGTGTGTGAGTCATGGTACATCAGTTATTGAAAGTAGGCTTGCAGGTACAGCAGGCAGTTAAGAAAGCAAATGGCATGATGGCCTTCATAGTGAGAGGATTGGAGTATAGGAGGTCTTGCTGCAGTTGTATAGGGCCTCGGTGAGGCCGTACCTTGAGTATTGTGTGCAATTTTGGTGGTCTAATGTGAGGAAGGGCATTCTTGCTATTGACGGAGTGCAACAAAGGTTCATCAGACTGATTCCCGGAATGGCAAGACTGACATATGAAGAAAAACTGGACGACTAGGCTTATATTCACTGGAATTTATAAGAATGAGAGGGGACCTCACAGAAGCACATAAAAGTCTGACGGTATTGGACAGGTTAGATGCAGGAACAATGTTCCCGATGTTGGTTAAGTCCAGAAGCAGAGGTTACAGTCTAAGGATAAGGAGTAAGCCATATAGGACCGAGATGAGGAGAAATGTTTTCACCCAGAGAATTGTGAACCTATGGACTTCTCTACCACAGAAAGTTGTTGAGTCCAGTTCGTTGGATATATTCAAAAGAGAGTTAGATTTGGCCCTTGCGGCTAAACCGATCAGGGGATATGGAGAGAAGGCAGCAGTGGGGTACTGAAGTTGCATGATCAGCCATGATCATATTGAATGATGGTGCATGCGCGAAGGGCCGAATGGCCTGCTCCTGCACCTATTTTCTATGTTTCCATGTTCCAGTGATGAGGGACTACAGATGTGATGGGAGGATAAAAAGTGAGGTTTGTTCTCCTTGCAACAGATGAGATTAAAATTGATCTAATCGATGTTTTAAAGGCGATGAGAGGTTTTGATAGAGCAGAGAGTGAAAAAATATATATCACCTCGCACAAGTGGATCAATAATCAGAGGTTTTAGATATAAAATCAGTGGCAAAAGAGGGATGATGAGGAGATATTTTCACTCAGAGTATTTTCCTGATCTGAAACGGTCTATGTGAAAAAATGATGGAAGACAATACAATAAATGATTGTAAATTGGAGCTACACAGGTACCTGAGGATGAGGAACCTGCAGGATTTTGGACAAAAAGCGGGAGTGTGGCATTACACACGTTTACTCTTTCAAAGCTAAAGCACGGGTGCGATTTGCCGAATGGCCTCCTCTTGTGCTGGTAGTTTCTGTGATTCTATATATAAACACACACAGTTCAAACTTTCACATGGCCTTTTCTGTAGTTCCGATTTCGGTCTACACGGGGAAAGTTTAATTGTTTTTAAGATGTTGCTCGATCCGTTGTATATTTTGAGCAGTTTCCTTGTTTATTTCCGTGGGATGTGGTGACCTTGTGGCGCAATGGTAGCGAAGGTTGCATGTTCAGATCACGTCAGGGTGAGAGCATTGATTGGAATCTGGATAATTCTGAAGTAATATTTCTTTTTGCTTTTTCACAAAAAGCAAAACCTTGCTATAAAGTCCGTCTCACTGGACCCCAGTGCACCAGGCAGAGGAGTGTCAGATGCCCTAGTTTATTTAACGTAACAAACATACACACACACGTGTTCAGTAAAGTGTTCGCACAGTTTGATAAACCATGGCTCACTCCCCACTTCCAGGAGATCTCCCAATGCGCTTCATAGAGGTGTAATCAAAAATATGGGAGCAAAATCCAAAAAAGGAGCTATATGTCACATGACCAACAGACTCCTCAAACGTAACGGTTTTAAGGAGCTTCATAAAGGAGGAGACGGCGGGGTTTAGGGAACACATTCCAAGCACTAAGGCAGGATTATGGCCGATTATTTTTAGGGTGAGGAGAATGGAGCATGCACAAAAGACCGGAGTCACAGAATCCGAGAGCCTTCTTATCATAGAATCGGACAGCACGGAATGAGAGCACTCGGCCGTCCTGCTGTGCCGGGTCTTTGAAAGAACTGTTCAATTTAGTCTCACAGCCCAGCTTTCTCCCCATAACCCTGATAATTAATTCTCTTCAAATACAAGTCCAGCTGATTTTTGAAAGTTCCTCTGGAATCTGAGTCCACCTTGCTTTCAGGTAATATTTAAAACATCTTCACAACCCTCTGTATGAAAACTTCTCCTAATGTCCATTCTAAATTGGCAATTATTTAAAATCTATGCACTCTGGTTTTCGAACCACTCACCAGTGAAAGCAGTTTCTCCGACTTGCTCTATCAAAAACACCTTATAATTTTGAATTAAAATGGACAATGCTGGAAACATTCAGCAGGTCCGGTAGCATCTGTGGAGACAGAAACACATAACGTTTGAGATCAAAGGCCGTTTGTCAAAACAGAATTTCATTTTTTTATTTCCGATTTCCAGCATTTGCAGTATTGTCCTTTTGTAACAATTTTGAATATATTTCTCAGGCGTTCTTCTTAACCCTCTCTGCTCTAAGGAGAACAAACAGTTCGTTTTCTGACAGGAACACATCACTGGACAAAAGAATCAGCGGCCACTAATTCCATAAAATGCAATTGCGCAGAGAAGTGAAACAATCGCAAGTCAGAAGCTGAATTGGAAGCTACGCCGCCAGAGATGTCTGCAGTGTGAACGCAGCACCTTAGTCCACTCAGCCATCCTGACTCCCGATAGCTCGCTATGCCAGAATTCCCTCACAGAGGCCTGCAGAAACTGTAACACATTATGGTCCTCTGTAAATGGGGCTGAATGGCTCAGTGACCATGAACAACATCACTTCAGACCCACACCAAATACCCTCAATGGTGCTACTCCATTGTATCAACACCGATCTGCGAAAGACCATCAGGGCTGGGAGAGGCCATAAATGGTGAGCGGCCCTTGGAACAGTGCGGTGGCCCCTGGAGAGCAGTGCACAAAATGAGAGGACTGATGACATAAAGTGAAATATTCACACAATTGGAGAAGTGATGGTCATACAGTGAAATGTTCACACAATGGGTGCAGTGATGGTCATAAAGTGAGATATTAACACAATGAGAGCAGTAGTGGCCAACAAGTGAAACGTTCATACAAAGAGAGCACTGATGGTCACACAGTGAAATGTTCACACAATGAGAGCACTGATGGTCACAGATTGTAATGTTCACAGAATGAGGGCATTGATGGTCATACAGTGAAATGTTCACACAATGGATGCAGTGACAGTCAAACAATGAAATGTTCACACAATGAGATCAGTGATGATCATGCAGTGAAATGTTCAGACAATGAGAGCAGTGATGGTCATAGAGAAATGTTCACACATTTCGAGCATTTGATGATCAAACAATGAAATGTTTTGACAATGCGAGCACTGATGGTCATACAGTGAAAAGTTCACACAATGGGTGCAATGATAGTCATATAGTGAGATGTTCACACAATGAAAGCAGTGATGGTCATACAGTGAAATGTTCAAACAATGAGAGCACTGATGGTCATACAGTAAAATGTTCACACAATGAGAGCACTGATGGTCATACAGTAAAATGTTCACACAATGAGAGCAGTGATGGTCAAACAGTGAAATGTTCACACCATGACTGCAGTGATAGTCATACAGTGAAATGTTCACGCAATGAGGGAAATGATGGCCATACAGTAAGACTTTCACACAAAAAGAGCAGTGATTGCCAAACAGTGAAATGTTCACACAATGACAGCAGTGATTGTCATACAGCGAAATGTTCACACAATGAGAGCAGTGATGGTCATACAGTGAAATGTTCACAAAATGGGTGCAATGATGGTTATATAGTGAGATATTCACACAATGAGAGCAGTGATGGTTAACAGTAAAATGTTCAACCAATGGGAGCACTGATGGTCAAACAGTGAAATGTTCACACAATGAGAGCACTGATGTAATACAGTGAAATAATCACACAATTGGAGAAGTGATGGTCATACAGTAAAATGTTCACACAATGGGAGCAGTGGTGGTCATACAGTCAAACGTTCAAACAATGGGAGCAGGAGTGGTCAAAGAGTGAAACGTTCAAACAATGAGAGCAGTGATGGTCATAAAGTGAATGTTCACACAATTAGAGCACTGATGTCATACAGTGAAATATTCACACAATTGGAGAAGTGATGGTCATACAGTGAGATATTCACACAATGAGATCAGTGATGGTCATACAGTGAAATGTTCACACAATGAGAGTAGTGATTGTCATACAGAGATATGTTCACACAATGAGTGCAGTGATGGTCATACAGTGAAATGTTCAAACAATTGTATAAGTGATGGTCATACAGTGAAATGTTCACACAAAGAGACCACTGATAGTCATACAGTGAAATATTCACACAATTGGAGCAGTGATGGTCATACAGTGAAATGTTCACACAATGAGAGCAGTGATGTTCATAGTCAAATGTTCACACAGTGGGAGCAGTGATGGTCATATAGTGAAACGTTCAAACAATGGGAGCAGGAGTGGCCAAAGAGTGAAACGTTCATGCAATGAGAGCAGTGATGGTCATACAGTGAAATGTTCACACAATGAGAGGACTGATGTCAAAAAGTGAAATATTCACACAATTGGAGAAGTGATGGTCATACAGTGAAATGTTCACACAATGGGTGCAGTGATGGTCATAAAGTGAGATGTTCACACAATGAGAGCAGTGATAGTCATACAGCGAAATGTTCACACAATGAGAACAATGATCGTCATTCAGTGAAATGTTCACAGAATAAGAGCAGTGATTGTAATACAGAGAAATATTCACAAAATGAGTGCAGTGAAATGTTCAAACAATGCGAGCAGTAGTGGCCAACAAGTGAAACGTTCAAACAAAGAGAGCACTGATGGTCATACAGTGAAATGTTCGCATAATGAGAGCACTGATGGTCAGAGTGAAATGATCATACAATGAGAGCACAGATGGTCACACAGTGAAATGTTCACACAATGAGAGCAGTGATTGTCAAACAGAGATATGTCCACACAATGAGTGCATTGATGGTCAAAGATTGTAATGTTCACACAATGAGGGCATTGATGGTCATACAGTGAAATGTTCACACAATGGATGCAGTGACAGTCAAACAATGAAATGTTCACACAATGAGATCAGTGATGATCATGCAGTGAAATGTTCATACAATGAGAGCAGTGATGGTCATAGAGAAATGTTCACACATTTAGAGCATTTGATGATCAAACAATGAAATGTTTTGACAATGCGAGCACTGATGGTCATACAGTGAAAAGTTCACACAATGGGTGCAATGATAGTCATATAGCGGGATGTTCACACAATGAAAGCAGTGATGGTCATACAGTGAAATGTTCAAACAATGAGAGCACTGATGGTCATACAGTAAAATGTTCACACAATGAGAGTAGTGATGGTCATACAGCGAAATGTTCACACAATGAGAGCAGTGATGGTCACACGGTGAAATGTTCACACAATAAGACAAGTGATGGTCAAACAGTGAAATGTTCACACCATGACTGCAGTGATAGTCATACAGTGAAATGTTCACGCAATGAGGGCAATGATGGCCATACAGTAAGACTTTCACACAAAAAGAGCAGTGATTGCCAAACAGTGAAATGTTCACACAATGAGAGCAGTGATGGTCACACAGTGAAATGTTCACACAATGAGTGCATTGATGGTCATACAGTGAAATGTTCACACAATGGATGCAGTGACAGTCAAACAGTGAAATGTTCACACAATGAGATCAGCGATGGTCATACAGTAAAATGTTCACACAATGAGAGCAGTGATGGTCATACAGTGAAATGTTCACAAAATGGGTGCAATGATGGTTATATAGTGAGATATTCACACAATGAGAGCAGTGATGGTCAACAGTAAAATGTTCAACCAATGGGAGCACTGATGGTCAAACAGTGAAATGTTCACACAATGAGAGCACTGATGTAATACAGTGAAATAATCACACAATTGGAGAAGTGATGGTCATACAGTAAAATGTTCACACAATGGGAGCAGTGGTGGTCATACAGTCAAACGTTCAAACAATGGGAGCAGGAGTGGTCAAAGAGTGAAACGTTCAAACAATGAGAGCACTGATGGTCATAAAGTGAATGTTCACACAATTAGAGCACTGATGTCATACAGTGAAATATTCACACAATTGGAGAAGTGATGGTCATACAGTGAGATATTCACACAATGAGATCAGTGATGGTCATACAGTGAAATGTTCACACAATGAGAGCACTGATGGTCATACAGTGAAATGTTCACACAATGAGAGCAGTGATGGTCATACAGCGAAATGTTCAGACAATGAGAGCAGTGATGGTCACACGGTGAAATGTTCACACAATAAGACAAGTGATGGTCAAACAGTGACATGTTCACACCATGACTGTCGTGATAGTCATACAGTGAAATGTTCACGCAATGAGGGCAATGATGGCCATAGAGTAAGACTTTCACAGTAAAAGAGCAGTGATTGCAAAACAGGGAAATGTTCACACAATGAGAGCACTGATGGTCAAAAAGTGAAATGTTCACACAATTGGAGAAGTGATGGTCATCCAGTTAATTGTTCATAAAATGAGATCACTGAGTGTCACACAGGGAAATATTAACAAAATGAACGCAGTGATAGTCATTCATTGTCATGGTAACACAATGAGAGCAGTGATGGCCAGGCACTGAATGTTTATGCAATGAGAGCAGTGATGGACATACAGTGAAATGTTCACACCATGACAGCAGTGATGGTCATGCAGTGAAATGTTCACACAATGACAGCAGTGACGTTCAGACAGTGAAATGTTCACACAATGGGAGCAGTGAGGGTCATGCGCTATATTGTTCATGTTATGAAAGCTGTGATGGTCATAGTCAAATGTTCACACAATGGGAGCAATCGTAGTCTTACTGTGAAATGTTCAAACAATGCGAGCAGTAGTGGCCAACAATTGAAACGTTCAAACAAAGAGAGCACTGATGGTCATACAGTGAAATGTTCGCACAATGAGAGCACTGATCGTCATATAGTGAAATGTTCACACATTGACAGCAGTGATAGTCATACAGTGAAATGTTCACGCAGTGGGTGCAATGATGATCATACAGTGAGATGGTCACACAATGAGTGCAGTGGTGATTGTACAGTGAAACGTTTACACAATGAGAGCAGTGATGGCCATACAGTGAAATGTTCACACAAGGAGAATAGTGATGGTCAACGTGAAATGTTCACACAATGACAGCAGTAATAGTCATACAGTGAAATGTTCACAGATTGAGAGCAGTGATGGTAATGCAGAGAATTGTTTACTCAATGAGAGCAGTGATGGTCACACGGTGAAATGATCACACAATGAGAGCAGTGATGGTCAAACAGTGTATTGTTTACACAATGAGAGCAGTGATAGTCAAACAGTGAAATGTCACGCAATGGGGGCAATGATGGTCATACAGTGAGACTTTCAAACAAAAAGAGTAGTGATTGCCAAACAGTGAAATGTTCACACAATTGGAGAAGTGATGGTCATCCAGTTAATTGTACATAAATGAGAGCAGTGATGGTCACACAGGGAAATATTCAAACAATGAACGCAGTGATAGTCATTCAGTGTCATGGTCACACAATGAGGGCAGTGATGGCCAGGCACTGATGTTCATACAATGAGAGCAGTGATGGTCACACAGTGAAATGTTCACACCATGACAGCAATGATGGTTATGCAGTGAAATGTTCACACAATGAGTGTAGTGATGGCCATAGTGAAATGTTCACAAAAAGCGAGCAGTGATGGTCATGCAGAAAAATGTTCACAAAATGACAGCAACGATTGTCATACCGTGAAATCTTCACTCAATGGGTGCAGTGATGGTCATATTGTGAGATGTTCACACAATGAGAGCAATGTTGGTCATACGCTGAAATGTTCACACATTGTGGACAATGATGGTCATAAAATGAAATGCTCCCTCATTGAGAGCAGTGATGGTCAAATTGTAAAATGTTCACACAATTGGGCAGTGATGGTTGTACAGTGAAATGTTCACTCAATGAGAGCAGTGATGGTCATAATAAGAAATGTTCACACAATGAGAGCAGTGAAGGTCATACAGTGAAATGTTCACACAATGAGAGCAGTGATGGCCATACAGTGAAATGAGCACAAAATGAGAGTAGTCATGGTCATGCAGTGAAATGTTCACACAATGACAGCAGTCATAATCAGGCAGTGAAATGTTCTCAAAATGGGTGCAATGATGGCAATACAGTGAAATGTTCAAACAATGAGAGCAGTGATGGTCATAAAGTGAGTGATTAACAGAATGTGAACTGTGTGGCCAATCAGGGAAAAGTCCACTCAGTGCTAACAGTGATGGTCATACAGCAAAATCTCCACACAATGAGCACAGTGATGGTCAGACAGTGAAATGTTCACATAATGAGTATAGCAATGGTCACACAGACATTTTCACAAAATGAGATTAGTGATGGTCATATTGAAATGGCCACACAATGATAGCAGTGATAGTCATACAGTTAAATGTTCACACAATGAGATCAGTGATGATCATGCAGTGAAATGTTCAGACAATGAGAGTAGTGATGGTCATACGGTGAAATGTTCACACAATGAGACAAGTGATAGTCATACAGTGAAATGTTCACACAATGATAGCAGTGATAGTCATACAGTGAAATGTTCACACAATGAGATCAGTGATGATCATGCAGTGAAATGTTCAGACAATGAGAGTAGTGATGGTCAAACAGTGAAATGTTCACACCATGACTGCAGTGATAGTCATACAGTGAAATGTTCACGCAATGAGGGCAATGATGGCCATACAGTAAGACTTTCAAACAAAAAGAGCAGTGATTGCCAAACAGTGAAATGTTCACACAATTGGAGAAGTGTTGGTCATCCAGTTAATTGTACATAAATGAGAGCAGTGATGGTCACACAGGGAAATATTCAAACAATGAACGCAGTGATAGTCATTCAGTGTCATGGTCACACAATGAGGGCAGTGATGGCCAGGCACTGATGTTCATACAATGAGAGCAGTGATGGTCACACAGTGAAATGTTCACACCATGACAGCAATGATGGTCATGCAGAGAATTGTTCACACAATGAGTGTAGTGATGGCCATAGTGAAATGTTCACAAAAAGCGAGCAGTGATGGTCATGCAGAAAAATGTTCACACAATGACAGCAGTGATCGTCATACCGTGAAATGTTCACACAATGGGTGCAGTGATGGTCATATTGTGAGATGTTCACACAATGAGAGCAATGTTGGTCATACGCTGAAATGTTCACACATTGTGGACAATGATGGTCATAAAATGAAATGCTCCCTCATTGAGAGCAGTAATGGTCAAATTGTAAAATGTTCACACAATTGGGCAGTGATGGTTGTACAGTGAAATGTTCACTCAATGAGAGCAGTGATGGTCATAATAAGAAATGTTCACACAATGAGAGCAGTGATGGTCATACAGTGAAATGTTCGCACATGGGTGCAGTGATGGACATACAGTGAAATGTTCACACAATGAGAGCAGTGAAGTTCATACAGTGAAATGTTCACACAATGAGAGCAGTGATGGCCATACAGTGAAATGAGCACAAAATCAGAGTAGTCATGGTCATGCAGTGAAATGTTCACACAATGACAGCAGTCATAATCAGGCAGTGAAATGTTCTCAAAATGGGTGCAATGATGGCAATACAGTGAAACGTTCAAATAATGAGTGCAGTGATGGTCATAAAGTGAGTGATTAACAGAATGTGAGCTGTGTGGCCAATCAGGGAAATGTTCACTCAATGCTAGCAGTGATGGTCAAACAGCAAAATCTCCACACAATGAGCACAGTGATGGTCAGACAGTGAAATGTTCACATAATGAGTATAGCGATGGTCACACAGAGAAATTTTCACAAAATAAGATTAGTGATGGTCATATTGAAATGGCCACACAATGAGAGCACTGATGTCCATACAGTGAATTGTTCACACAATGAGAGCAGTGATTGTCATGCAGCGAAATGTTCACACAATGAGAGCAGTGATGGTCACACGGTGAAATGTTCACGCAATGAGACAAGTGATGGTCAAACAGTGAAATGGTCCCACCATGACTGCAGTGATAGTCATACAGTGAAATGTTCACGCAATGAGGGCAATGATGGCCATAGAGTAAGACTTTCACAGAAAAAGAGCAGTGATTGCAAAACAGGGAAATGTTCACACAATGAGAGCACTGATGGTCAAACAGTAAAATGTTCGCACAATTGGAGAAGTGATGGTCATCCAGTTAATTGTTCACAAAATGAGATCAGTGATGGTCACACAGGGAAATATTCACAAAATGAACGCAGTGATTGTCATTCAGTGTCCTGGTCACACAATGACAGCAGTGATGGCCAGGCACTGAATGTTCATGCAATGAGAGCAGTGATGATCATACAATGAAATGTTCACACAATGAGTATAGTAATGGCCATAGGGAAATGTTCACAAAATAAGAGCAGTGATGGTCATGCAGAAAAATGTTCACACAATGACAGCAGTGATGGTCATGCAGTGAAATGTTCACACAATGAGTGTAGTGATGGCCATAGGGAAATGTTCACAAAATAAGAGCAATGATGGTCATGCAGAAAAATGTTCACACAATGACAGCAGTGACGTTCAGACAGTGAAATGTTCACACAATGGGAGCAGTGAGGGCCATGCGCTATATTGTTCATGTTATGAAAGCTGTGATGGTCATAGTCAAATGTTCACACAATGGGAGCAATCGTAGTCTTACTGTGAAATGTTCAAACAATGCGAGCAGTAGTGGCCAACAATTGAAACGTTCAAACAAAGAGAGCACTGATGGTCATACAGTGAAATGTTCGCACAATGAGAGCACTGATCGTCATATAGTGAAATGTTCACACATTGACAGCAGTGATAGTCATACAGTGAAATGTTCACGCAGTGGGTGCAATGATGGTCATACAGTGAGATGGTCACACAATGAGTGCAGTGGTGATTGTACAGTGAAACGTTTACACAATGAGAGCAGTGATGGCCATACAGTGAAACGTTTACACAATGAGAGCAGTGATGGCCATACAGTGAAATGCTCACACAAGGAGAATAGTGATGGTCAACGTGAAATGTTCACACAATGACAGCAGTAATAGTCATACAGTGAAATGTTCACAGATTGAGAGCAGTGAATGCAGAGAATTGTTTACTCAATGAGAGCAGTGATGGTCATAATAAGAAATGTTCACACAATGAGAGCAGTGAAGGTCATACAGTGAAATGTTCACACAACGAGAGCAGTAATGGCCATAGAGTGAAATGTTCACACAATGAGAGTAGTCATGGTCATGCAGTGAAATGTTCACACAATGACAGCAGTCATAATCAGGCAGTGAAATGTTCTCAATGGGTGCAATGATGGTAATACAGTGAAATGTTCAAACAATGAGTGCAGTGATGGTCATAAAGTGAGTGATTAACAGAATGTGAGCTGTATGGCCAATCAGGGAAAAGTTCACTCAGTGCTAGCAGTGATGGTCATACAGCAAAATCTCCACACAATGAGCACAGTGATGGTCAGACAGTGAAATGTTCACATAATGAGTATAGCGATGGTCACACAGAGAAATTTTCACAAAATGAGATTAGTGATGGTCATATTGAAATGGCCACACAATGATAGCAGTGATAGTCATACAGTGAAATGTTCACACAATGAGATCAGTGATGATCATGCAGTGAAATGTTCAGACAATAAGAGTAGTGATGGTCACACGGTGAAATGTTCACACAATGAGACAAGTGATGGGCAAACAGTGAAATGTTCACACCATGACTGCAGTGATAGTCATACAGTGAAATGTTCACGCAATGAGGGCAATGATGGCCATACAGTAAGACTTTCACATAAAAAGAGCAGTGATTGCCAAACAGTGAAATGTTCACACAATGAGAGCACTGATGGTCATATTGTGAGATGTTCACACAATGAGAGCAATGTTGGTCATACGCTGAAATGTTCACACATTGTGGACAATGATGGTCATAAAATGAAATGCTCCCTCATTGAGAGCAGTGATGGTCAAATAGTAAAATGTTCAAACAATTGGGCAGTGATGGTCGTACAGTGAAATGTTCACTCAATGAGAGCAGTGATGGTCATAATAAGAAATGTTCACACAATGAGAGCAGTGATGGTCATACAGTGAACTGTTCGCACATGGGTGCAGTGATGGACATACAGTGAAATGTTCACACAATGAGAGCAGTGATGGTCATACGGTGAAATTTTCACACAATGGTAGCAGTGATGGACATGCAGTGAAATTTTCAAACAATGAGAGCAGTGAAGGTCATACAGTGAAATATTCACACAACGAGAGCAGTGATGGCCATACAGTGAAATGAGCACAAAATGAGAGTAGTCATAATCATGCATTGAAATGTTCTCAAAATGGGTGCAATGATGGCAATACAGGGAAATGTTCACACAATGAGTGCAGTGATGGTCATAAAGTTAGTGATTGGCCACACAGCTCACATTCTGTTAATCAGGGAAATGTTCACACAATGCTAGCAGTGATGGTCATACAGCAAAATCTTCACACAATGAGCACAGTGATGGTCAAACAGTGAAATATACACATAATGAGTGTAGCGATGGTCACACAGAGAAATTTTCACAAAATGAGATACGTGATGGTCATATTGAAATGGCCACACAATGATAGCAGTGATAGTCATACAGTGAAATGTTCACACAATGAGATCAGTGATGATCATGCAGTGAAATGTTCAGACAATAAGAGTAGTGATGGTCAGAGAGAAATGTTTACACGATTAGAGCAGTGATGATGATACAGTGAAATGTTTTGACAATGAGAGCAGTGATGGTCATACAGTGAAATGTTCACACAGTGACAGCAGTGATAGTCATACAGTGAAATGTTCACACAATGGGTACAATGATGGTCATGCAGTGAAATATTCACACAATGAGAGCAGTGATTGCCATACAGTGAAATGTTCACACAATGAGAGTAGTGATGGTCATAGTGAAATGTTCACACAATGACAGCAGTAATAGTCATAGAGGGAAATGTTTACACAATGAGAGCAGTGATAGTCATACAGAGAAATGTTCATGCAATGGGTGCAATGATGGTCATACAGTGAGACGTTAACACAAAAAGAGCAGTGATTGCCAAACAGTGACATGTTCACACAGTTAGAGCACTGATGGTCAAACAGTGAAATGTTCACACAATTGGAGAAGTGGTGGTCTTGCAGTTAAATGTTCACAAAATGAGAGCAGTTATGGTCACACAGGGAAATAGTCACGCAATGAACGCAGTGATAGTCATTCAGTGTCATGGTCACACAATGAGAGCAGTGATGGCCAGACACTGAATGTTCACACAATGAGAGCAGTGATGGTCATACAGTGAAATGTTCACACAATGATAGCAGTGATGGTCATGCAGTGAAATGTTCACACAATGAGTGTAGTGACGGCCATAGTGAAATGTTCACAAAATGAGAGCAGTGATGGTCATGCAGTGAAATGTTCAAACAATGAGAGCAGTGAAGGTCATACAGTGAAATTTTCACACAATGAGTGCAGTGATGGCTACACAGTGAAATGATCACAAAATGAGATTGGTGATGGTCATAGTGAAATGTTCACACAATGACAGCAGTCATAGTCATACAGTGACATGTTCACACGATGAGAGCAGTGATGGTCATACAGTGAAATGTTCACACAATATCAGCACTCATAGTCATGCACTGAAATGTTCACAAAATGGATGCAATGATGGTATTACAATGAAATGTTCACACAATGAGAGCAGTGAAGGTCATACACTGAAATGTTCATACAATGCTAGCAGTGATGGTCATACAGCGAAATGTTCAGAAAATGAGATTGGTGATGGTCATATTGAAATGGCCACACAATGATAGCAGCGATGGCTATACAGTGAAATGATCATAAAATGAGTAGTGATGGTCATAGTGAAATGTTCACACAATGACAGCAGTCATAGTCATACAGTGAAATTTTCACACAATGAGGTCAGTAATGATCATACAGTGAAATGTTCACACAATGAGATCAGTGATGATCATGCAGTGAAATGTTTCGACAATGAGAGCACTGATGGTCACAGAGAAATGTTCACACAATTAGAGCAGTGATGATCATACAGTGAAATGTTTTGAAAATGAGAGCACTGGTGGTCATACAGAGAAATGTTCTCACAATAAGAGCAGTGAAGGTCATTCAGTTAAATTTTCACACAATGAGTGCAGTGATGGTCATATAGTGAAATGTTCACACAATATCAGCAGTCATAGTCATGCAGTGAAAAGTTCACAAAATGAATGCAATGATGGTATTACAATGAAATGTTCACACAATGAGAGCAATGAAGGTCATACACTGAAATGTTCACACAATGCTAGCAGTGATGGTCATACAACGAAACGTTCACAAAATGAGATTATTGATGGTCATATTGAAATGGCCACACAATGATATAGTGATAGTCATAGAGTGAAATGATCACACGATGAGAACAATTTTCGTCAAACAGTGAAATGTTCACACAACGAGAGCACAGATAGTCATACAGTGAAATTTTCACACAATGAAATCAGTGATGATCATGCAGTGAAATGTTTCGACAATGAGAGCACTGATGGTCACAGAGAAATGTTCACACAATTAGAGCAGTGATGATCATACAGTGAAATGTTTTGACAATGAGAGCACTGATGGTCATACAGAGAAATGTTCTCACAATGAGAGCAGTGAGGGTCATGCAGTGAAATGTTCAAAGAATGAGAACAGTGAAGATCATACACTGAAATGTTCACACAATGCTAGCAGTGATGGTCATACAGTGAAATGTTCACACAATGAGATCAGTGATGATCATGCAGTGAAATGTTTTGACAATGAGAGCACTTGTGGGCATACAGAGAAATCTTCTCACAATGAGAGCAGTGATGGTGATACAGTGAACTGTTCACACTTTGAGAGCTGTGATGGTGATACAGTGTATTGTTCACACAATGAGAGCAGTGATAGTCGTACAGAGAAATTTTCACACAATGAGAACAGTGATAGTCACACAGTGAAATGTTCACACAATGGGTGCAATGTTGGTCATACAGTGAAATGTTCACATAATGAGAGCAGTGATGGCCATACAGCGAAATGTTCACACAATGCGAGTAGTGATGGTCATTGTGAAATGTTCACACAATGACAGCAGTGATAGTCATACAGAGAAATGTTCACACAATGAACGCAGTGATGGTCATACAGTGAATTGTTCACACAATGACAGCAGTGATGGTCACACAGTGAAATGTTCACACAATATCAGCAGTCATAGGCATGCAGTGAAAAGTTCACAAAATGGATGCAATGATGGTATTACAATGAAATGTTCACACAATGAGTGCAATGAAGGTCATACACTGAAATGTTCACACAATGCTAGCAGTGATGGTCATACAGCGAAATGTTCACAAAATGAGATTAGTGATGGTCATATTGAAATGGCCACACAATGATAGCAATGATAGTCATACAGTGAAATGTTCACACAACGAGAGCACAGATAGTCACACAGTGAAATTTTCACACAATGAGATCAGTGATGATCATGCAGTGAAATGTTTCGACAATGAGACCACTGATGTTCACAGAGAAATGTTCACACAATTAGATCAGTGATGATCATAAAGTGAAATGTTTTGACAATGAGACCACTGGTGGTCATACAGAGAAATGTTCTCACAATGAGAGCTGTGATGGTGATACAGTGTATTGTTCACACAATGAGAGCAGTGATCGTCAGACACTGAATGATCATACAATGAGTGTAGTGACGGCCATAGTGAAATGATCACAAAATGAGAGCAGTGATGGTCATGCAGTGAAATGTTCAAAAAAGAGAGCAGTGAAGGTCATACAATGAAATGTTCACACAATGAGTGCAGCGATGGCTATACACAGAAATGATCACAAAATGAGAGTAGTGATGGTCATAGTGAAATGTTCACAAAATGACAGCAATCATAGTCATACAGTGAAATGTTTACACAATGAGAGCAGTGATGGTCATACAGTGAAATGTTCATACAACGCTAGCAGTGATGGTCATACAGTGAAATGTTCACACAATGAGATTAGTGATGGTCATATTGAAATGGCCACACAATGAGAGCACTGATGGTCACAGAGAAATGTTCACACAATTAGAGCAGTGATGATCATACAGTGAAATGTTTTGACAATGAGAGCACTGTTGGTCATACAGAGAAATGTTCTCACAATGAGAGCAGTGATGGTCATACAGTGACATTTTCACACTCTGAGAGCTGTGATTGTGATACAGTGTATTGTTCACACAATGAGAGCAGTGATGGTCAGACAGTGAAACGTTCACATCATGAGAGCTGTGATGGTCATACAGTGAAATGTTCACACAATGAGTGCAGTGATAGTCATACAGAGAAATGTTCACACAATGAGAGCTGTGATAGTCATACAGTGAAATGTCCACACAATGGGTGCAATGTTGGTCATACAGTGAAATGTTCACATAATGAGAGCAGTGATGGCCATACAGTGAACTGTTCACACAATGAGAGTAGTGATGTTCATAGTGAACAGTTCACTCAATGACAGCAGTGATAGTCATACAGTGAAATGTTCACTCAATGACAGCAGTGATAGTCATACAGTGAAATGTTCACACAATGGGTGCAATGATGTCATACAGTTAAATGTTCACAAAATGAGAGCAATGATGGTCACACAGGGAAATATTCACACAATGAACGCAGTGATATTCATTCAGTGTCATGGTCACACAATGAGAGCAGTGATGGCCAGACACTGAATGTTCATACAATGAGAGCAGTGATGGTCATACAGTGAAATGTTCACACAATGACAGCAGTGACGGTCATGCAGTGAAATGTTCAATCAATGAGTGTAGTGACGGCCATAGTGAAATGTTCACAAAATGAGAGCAGTGATGGTCATGCAGAGAAATGTTCAAACAATGAGAGCAGTGAAGGTCATACAGTGAAATTTTCACAATGAGGGCAATGATGGCTATACAGTGAAATGATCACAAAATGGGTGCAATGATGGTATTACAGTGAAATGTTCAGACAATGAGAGCGGTGATGGCCAATCAATGAAATGTTCACACAATGAGAGCAGTGAATGTCATACACTGAAATGTTCACAAAATGGGTGCAATGTTGGTCATACAGTGAAATGTTCACAATGAGAGCAATGATGGCTATACAGTGAAATGATCACAAAATGAGAGTAGTGATGGTCATACAGTGAAATGTTCAAACAATGAGAGCAGTGAAGGTCATACAGTGAAATGTTCACAATGAGAGCAATGATGGCTATACAGTGAAATGATCACAAAATGAGAGAAGTGATGGTCATACAGTGAAATGTTCACACAATGACAGCAATCATAGCCATGCAGTGAAATTTTTACAAAATGGGTGCAATGATGCTATTACAGTGAAATGTTCAGACAATGAGAGCGGTGATGGCCAATCAATAAAATGTTCACACAATGAGAGCAGTGAATGTCATACACTGAAATGTTCACAAAATAGGTGCAATGTTGGTCATACAGTGAGATGTTCACGCAATGAAAGCAGTGATGTCCATACAGTGAAATGTTCACACAATGAGAGGAGTGATGGTCATAGTGAAATGTCCACACATTGACCGCATTGATAGTCATACAGAGAAATGCTCACACAATGAGTGCAGTGATAGACATTCGGTGTCACGGTCAAACAATGAGAGCTGTGATGGTCATACAGTGAAATGTTCACACAATGAGAGCAGTGATGGCCATACAGTGAGATGGTCACACAATGAGAGCAGTGATGGTCATACAGTGAAATGTTCACACAATGACAGCAGTGATAGCCATACCGTGAAATGTTCACACAATGGGTGCAATGATGCTCATACAGTGAGATTTTCACACAATGAGAGCAGTGGTGATCGTACAGTGAAATGTTCACAGAATGAGAGCAGAGATGGCCATACAGTGAAATGGTCACACAAGGAGAGTGGTGATGGTCATAGTAAAATGTTCACACAATGACACAGTAATAGTCACACAGTGAAATGTTCACACAATTGGAGAAGTGATGGTCTCCTGCAGTTAAATGTTCACAAACTGAGAGCAGTGATGGTCACACACGGTAATATTCACACAATGAGAGCAGTGATGGTCATACAGTGAAATGTTCACACAATGAGAACAGTGATAGTCATACAGAGAAATGTTCACACAATGAGCGCAGTGATGGTCACACAGTGAAATGTTCACACAATGGGTGCAATTGGGTCATACAGTGAAATGTTCACACAATGAGAGCACTTATGTTCAAACAGTGAAATGTTCACACAATTGGAGAAGTGAAGGTCACCTGCAGTTAAGTGCTCACAAAATGAGATATTCACACAATGAACGCAGTGATAGTCATTCAGTGTCACGGTCAAACAATGAGAGCAGTGATCGCCATACACTGAAATTTGCACACCATGAGAGCAGTGATGGTCATAGTCAAATTTTCACACAGTGGGAGCAGTGGTAGTCATCGAGTGAAATGTTCACACAATGAGTGAAGTGATGGCCATCGTGAAATGTTCACATAATGAGATCAGTGATGGTCATGCGGAAAAATGTTCACACAATGACAGCAGTGATAGTATTACAGTTAAATGTTCACACAATGGGTGCAGTGATGGTCATACAGTGAGATGTTCACATAATGAGAGCAATGATGGTCATACAGTGAAATGTTCTCAGGTTGAGAACAATGATGGTCATATAATGAAATGTTCTCACAATGAGAGCAGTGATGGACAAAGAGTAAAATGTTCACACAATGAGAGCAGTGATGGTCATACAAAGAAATGTTCACACAATGAGAGCAGTGATGGTCATACAGTGAAATATTCACACAATGGGTGCAGCGATGGTCATACAGTGAAATGTTCACACAATGAGAGCAGTGATGGTCATACAGTGAAATGTTCACCCAATGGGAGCAGTGATGGTCATACAGTGAAATATTCACACAATGGGTGCAGCGATGGTAATAGTGAAATGTTCGCACAATGTCAGCAGTAATAGTCATACAGTGAAATGTTCACACATGAGAGCAGTGATATCCATACAGTGAAATGTTCACACAATGAGAGCAGTGATGGTCAGAAAGAGAAATGTTCACACAATGAGAGCAGTGGTGAGCGTTCAGTGAAATGTTCACACAATGAGAGCAGTGATGGCCATACAGTGAAATGTTCACTCAATGAGAGTAGCGATGATCTTAATGAAATGTTCACACAATGACAGTAGTGATAGTCATACAGTGAAATGTTCACACAATGAGAGCAGTGATGGTCACACAGTTAAATATTCACACAATGGCAGCAGTGATAGTCATACAGTGCAATGTTCACACAATGGGTGCAATGATGGTCATACAGTGAGATGTTCACACAATGAGAACAGTGGTGGTCACACAGTGAAATGTTCACACAATGAGAGCAGTGATGGTCATACAGTTAAATATTCACACAATGGCAGCAGTGATAGTCATACAGTGCAATGTTCACACAATGGGTGCAATGATGGTCATACAGTGAGATGTTCACACAATGAGAACAGTGGTGGTCACACAGGGAAATGTTCACTCAATCAACGTAGTGATAGTCTTTCAGTGTCATGGTCACACAACAAGAGCAGTGATAGTCATACACTTAAATGATCACACTACGAAAGCAGTAATGGTCATAGTCAAATGTTCACACAATGGGAGCAGTGGTAATCACAGAGTGAAATGTTCACACAATGAAAGCAATGATGGTCATACAGTGAAATGTTCACACAATGACAGCATTGATGGTCATGAAGAAAAATGTTCACACAATGACAGCAGTGATAGTCATACAGCGAAATGTTCACACAATGGGTGCAGTGATGGGCATACAGTGAGATTTTTACACAATGAGAGCAATGATGGTCATACACTGAAAGGTTCACAGATTGAGAACAATGATGGACATAAAGTGAAATGTTCCCACAATGACAGCAGTGAATGCCAAATAGTGAAATGTTCACTCAATGAGAGCAGTGATTTTCATACGGTGAAATTTTCACACAGTGGTCGCCGTGATGGTGATGCACTGAAATGTTCACACAATGAAAGCAGTGATGGTAATACAGTGAAATGTTCACACAATGAGAGCAGTGATGTCCATACAGTGAAATATTCCCAAAATGAGAGTAGCGATGGTCATAGTGAAATGTTCGCACAATGTCAGCAGTAATAGTCATACAGTGAAATGTTCACACATTGAGAGCCGTGATGGTCAGAAAGAGAAATGTTCACACAATGAGAGCAGTGAAGGTCAGACAGTGAAATGTTCGCACAATGACAGCAGTGATAGTCATAAAGTGAAATGTTCACACAATGGGTGCAATGATGGTAATACAGTTAAATGTTCACACAATGGGTGCAATGATGGTCATACAGTGAAATGTTCACACAATGAGAGCAGTAAAAGCCATACAGTGAAATGTTCACACAATGAGAGTAGCGATGGTCTTAATGAAATTTTCCCACAATGACAGCAGTAATAGTCATACAGTGAAATGTTCACACAATGAGAGCAGTGATGGTCATACAGTTAAATGTTCACACAATGACAGCAGTGATAGTCATACAGTGAAATGTTCACAATGGGTGCAATGATGGTCATACAGTGAGATGTTTACACACTGAATGCACTGATTGCCAAACAGTAAAATGTTCACTCAATGAGAACACTGATCCTCATATCGTGAAATGTTCACACAATGAGAGCACTGATGGGCAAATAGTGAAATGTTCACACAATTGGAGAAGTGATGGTCATACAGTTGAATTTTCACAAAATGAGAGCAGTGATGATCACACAGGGAAATGTTCACTCAATCAACGCAGTGATAGTCATTCAGTGTCATATTCACGCAACGAGAGCAGTGATAGTCATACACTTAAATGATCACACTATGTGAGAAGCAATGGTTATAGTCAAATATTCACACAATGGGAGCAGTGGTAATCACAGAGAGAAATGTTCACGCAATGAGAGCAATGATGGTCATACAGTGAAATGTTCACACAATGACAGCAGTGATGGTCATACAATGAGATGTTCACACAATCAGAGCAGTGATGGTCATACAGTGAAATGTTCGCACAATGAGAGTAGTGATGGTCATAGTAAAATGTCCACACGACAGCAGTGATTGTCATACAGTGAAATGTTCACATAATGAGAGCAGTGAAGGTCATCCAGTGAAATGTTCACATAATGAGAGCAGTGATGGTCATCCAGTGAAATATTCACACAATGGGAGCAGTGAAGGTCATACGGTGAAATCTTCACACAATGGGTGCAATGATGGTCATGTTGTGAGATGATCACATGTTGAGAGCAGTGATCGTCATACAGTGAAATGTTCACAAAATGAGAACACTGATGGTCATACAGTGAAATGTTCACAAAATGAGAGCAGTGATGGTCATACAGGGAAATGTTGACAAATGAACGCAATGATAGCCATTCAGTGTCATCATCACACAATGAGAACAGTGATTGTCACAATGAAATTTTCACACAATGAGAGCAGTGATAGTCATACAGTGAAATGTTCACTCAATGACAGCAGTGATAGTCATACAGTGAAATGTTCACACAATGGGTGCAGTGATGGTCATAGAGTGAGATCTTCACGCAATGAGAGCAGTGATGGTCATAGAGAAATGTTCACACAATTAAAGCAGTGATGATCATACGGTGAAATGTTGAGACAATTTGCGCCCTGATGGTCATACAGTGAAATGTTCACACATGGGAGCAGTGCAGGTCATACAGTGAAATGTTCACACAATTAGAGCAGTGAAGGTCATACAGTTAAATTTTCACACAATGACAGCAGTGATACGTCATACAGTGAAATGTTCACACAATGGGTGCAATGATGTTCATACAGTGAGATGATCAAACAATGTGAGCAGTAGTGATCGTAC
This sequence comes from Pristiophorus japonicus, assembly GCF_044704955.1. Lineage (NCBI taxonomy): Eukaryota > Metazoa > Chordata > Chondrichthyes > Pristiophoridae > Pristiophorus > Pristiophorus japonicus. Next base: position 98,596,151 of record NC_091991.1, on the reverse strand, counting down.
AGTGAAATATTCACACAATGAGATCAGTGATGACCATACTGTGAAATGTTCACACAATGAGAGTAGTGATGGTCATAGTGAAATTTTGACGCAATGACAGAAGTAATAGTCATACAGAGAAATGTTCACACTATGAGAGCAGTGATGGTCATACAGTGAAATGTTCACAAAATGAGAGCAGTGAATGTGACACAATGAAATGTTCACACAACGAGAGCAGTGCTTGTCATACAGTGAAATGTTCACACAATGAGAGCAATGATGGTCATGCAGCAAAATGTTCACACAATGAGAGCAGTGATGGTCATGCAGTGAAATGTTCACACAATAATAGCAGTAATGGTCATACAGTGAAATGTTCATACAATGAGAGCAGTGATGGTCATCAGTGAAATGTTCACACAATGATAACAATGATCGTCATACAGTGAAATGTTCACACAATGAGAGTAGTAATGGTCATACAGTGAAATGTTCACACAATGACAGCAGTGAACTTCATACAATGAAATGTTCACACAATGAGAGCAGTGATGGTCATTGAGCGAAATGTTAACACAATGAGTGCAGTGATAGTCATTCCGTGTCATGTTCACATAACGAGAGCAGTGATCGTCACAGTGAAATTTTCATACAATGAGAGCAGTGATAGTCATAAAGTGAAATGTTTGTACAATGGGAGCAGTGGTAGTCACACAGTGAAATGTTCACACAATGGCAGCAATGAAGTCCAATCGGTGAAATGTTTAAACAATGAGCACAGTGATGGTCATACATGTAATTGTTCACAAAATGAGAGTAGAGATGGTCAAAGTGAAATGTTCACACAATAACAGTAATGATAGTCATGCAGTGAAATGTTCGCACAATGACAGCAGTGTTAGTCATACAGTGGATGTTCACACCATCAGAGCAGTATGGTTATACAGTGAAATGTTCACACAATGGGAGCAGCGGTAATCATAAAGTGAAATGTTCAAACAATCAGAACAGTGACGGTCATACAGTGAAATGTTTACACAATGGGACTGTGATGGTCATACAGTGACATTGTTCACACAATGAGGGCAGTGATGGCCAAACAGTGAAATGTTCACATAAAGATAGAAGTATTGGTCATACGTGAAATGTTCACACAATAAGAGCAGTGACGCTTCTTCAGTGAAATAGTCACACAATGAGCACAGTGATGGTCATACAGTGAAATGTCAACACAATGAGAGCAGTGATGGTTGCAGAGTGTAATGTTCACACAATCAGAGCAGTGATGATCATACACTGAAATGTTCACACAAATAGAGCAGTGATGGTCACACAGTGACAAATTCACATAATCAATGCAATGATCGTCATAGTGAAATGTTCACACATGGAGATCAGTGATGATCATACAGTGAGATGTTCACAAAATAAGTGCAGTGATGTTCATAGTGAAATGTTCACACAATGAATGCGGTGATAGTCATACAGTGAAATCTTCACACAATGGAAGCAGTAATGGTCATAGTGAAATGTTCACACAATGACAGCAATAATAGTCATACAGTGAAATGTTCACACAATGAGAGCAATGATGGTCATACACTGAAATGTTCACACAATGAGAGCAGTGATGGTCATACAGTGAAATGTTCACACAATGAGAGCAATGATAGTCATACAGTGAAATGTTCACACAATGAGAGCAATGATAGTCATACAGTGAAATGTTCACACAATGAGATCAGTGATGATCATACAGTGAATTGTTCAGACAATGAGAGCAGTGATGGTCATAGAGAAATGTTCACACACTTAGAGCAGTGATGATCATCCGGTGAAATGTATAGATAATGAGAGCATTGATGGTCATACAGTGAAACGTTCACACAATGCGAGCAGCGATGGCCATACAGTGAAATGTTCACACAATGGGAGCAGTGATGGTCATGCAGTGATATGTTCACACAATGAGTGCAATGATTGACATACAGTGAAATGTTCACACAATGAGAGCAATGATGGTCATGCAGTGATATGTTCACACAATGAGAACAGTGATTGCCATACAGTGAAATGTTCACACAATGAGTGTAGTGATGGCCATACAGTGAAATGTTCGCACAATGAAAGCACTGATGGTCAAATAGTGAAATGTTCACACAACTGGAAAATGATGGTCATAGAGTGAAATGTTCACTTCATGAGAGCAGTGATGTTCATAGAGAAAAATGTTCACACAATGACATTATTGATGGTCATACAGTGAAATGTTCACACAATGGGTGCAATGATGGTCATACAGTGAGATGTTCACACAATGCGAGCAATGATTGTCAAACAGTGAAATGTTCACACAATGAGAACAATGACCCTCAAACAGTGAAATGTTCGCACAATGAAAGCACTGATGGTCAGATAGTGAAATGTACACACAACTGGAGAAGTGATGGTCACAGAGTGAAATGTTCACTGCATGAGAGCAGTGATGTTCATACAGAAAAATGTTCACACAATGACAGTAGTGATAGTAATACAGTGAAATGTTCACACAATGGGTGCAATGATGGTCATACAGTGAGATGTTCACACAATGCGAGCAATGATTGTCAAACAGTGAAATGTTCACACAATGAGAACAATGACCCTCAAACAGTGAAATGTTCGCACAATGAAAGCACTGATGGTCAAACAGTGCAATGTTCACACAGTTGGAGAAGAGATGGTCATACAGTTAAATGCTCACAAAATGAGAGCAGTGATGGTCAAATAGGGAAATATTCACAAAATGAACGCAGTGATAGTCATTCAGTGTCATGGTCACACAATGAGAGCAGTGATGAGTGATGTATCCACTTCCAAAGCTGCTAAACCCGATAATATTCTTCTCTCACTGTATTTATTTCATCTAATATTTCACACCCCTCCTCCCTGATTGTAATTTATGCATCACTCCTCCATTTTGTGAAAACAGATGCAAGGTTTTCATTAAGAACCATACCCACGTCTTCTGTATCCACACACAGATTACTATCATCATCTACAATAGGCCTTACACTTTCTTTCGTTATCCTCTTGCTCTTTATTTATTTTAAAAAATTTAGGCTTTTCCTTGATTTTACTCGCTGAAATTATTTCATGCTCACTCTTTTCTTTCCAAATTTCCTTTTAAATTTCACTACTGCACTTTCTATATTCCTCCAGGGGTCCTGCAGTATTGAGCCCTTCGTATCCCTGTATACCCTGTATATTCATTGACTTCCAGGAGGCTCTACGCTTATTAGTCCCACCCTTCTTCTTTAAGGAAACAGATTGGGTCAGAATGCTCAGGATCTCCTCCTTGAATGCCTTCCACTGCTCCAATATTGATTTACCTTCAAGTAGCTGTTGCCAGTCCACTATGGATAAAACGCCTCTCCACTGAGCAAATTTGGCTTTTCCACAATTGAGAACTTTTATATCCTGGTGTATCTTTGTGCTTTTTTATAAATATCACAATCTAACTGAATTATAATCACGAGCACCAAAATTATCTCCCACTAATACCCCTTCCACCTGTCCAACTTGATTCCCTAAAACTAAGTCCAGAACCGTTACCTCCCTTGTTGGGCTTGTTACGTCCTGGCTAAAAAAGATCTGCTGAATGCATTTTAAGAATTCTGCATCCTCTATATCTTTCACATTAATGATATCCCAGTTAGTATTACTGTTACTATAAATACTATTACTTACCTATACTTTTTGCACGGATGCAGCCCAAGTCCGGAGCAGCTGGAGAAAGATTTAAACATCAGCGTCTCCCTGACAATGGAGGCAGTGCCAGCCTGGAGCAGCTGGACGGATATTTAAACGTCAGAGTCTCCCTGACATGGAGGCAGCGCTAGCCTGGAGCTGCTGGAGGGAGATTTAAAAATCAGTGTCTCCCTGACAACGGAGGCAGCATGAGCCTGGAGCAGCTGCAGGGAGATTTAACATCTGCTTCTCCCTGACAATGGAGGCAGCTCGAGCCTGGAACTATTGCTGGTCCGATCAAGCGGACAAAATGAGAAGTGAAAAGTAATAAATTTATAACATCACAAGTAGGCAGAACAGTTATTGGTTCTTCCTGGTTCATTGAGTCATTGGACAGGGAAGGAATCTTAAAGATAGCTAATAACTGATTTAATTTGTTTCAATTGCTGATTTTTTCAATTTAACTTAATTTAAAATTATGATATTTATTCCTTAATTTTGTTTAATTATAATTAATCTATATTATGCAGATTTTACTATTGCATACTCCTGATTGTATTATTTCCAAGTAATTTGAATTAAAAAAATATATTTTTCCCTGTTTCTATGAGCGTACGCATTTTGTCTCATGCTTTGGACCCGAATCTATAACCTCGTTTTTTCACTTCCTTTTCAGTTTTTTCTCAATTTATCTCAATGGTCAATATCAAACGTGTTGTAAAATTATTGTGAAGCGCCTTGGGATGGTATTCCTATGTTAAAAGTGTTATATAAATAAAGGAAATATTATTATTATTATTATTTGTGCACTTCTGATAAATGTGCCTACATATTTGTTCTTCTATCTAACTCTTCCTGTTTGGGCGTCTGTAGTACAGTCCCAGCAATGTTATTGCCTCTTTTTACTTTTCAATTCGACCTCTAGGGCTTAATTTGACAACCCTTCCAACATATGATCATTCTTCACAGATGTAATGGTGTCATAAATCAATACTGCGACCACGCCTCCCCCCCCCCAACCCTCCTTCGCTGTTACACCACTCCCTATCCCGTCCGAAAGACCTATAACAGGGAAAGTTGAGCAGCCATGGCTGCCCTTCTATCAGCCATGTCTCAGCAATACATGTGATATCACACTCCCGAATGTCTTTTTGTGCTCTCAGCTGTTATTCCTTATTCCGTATACTAATTGCATGGAAGTATATACATCTAGCCGCCCAAATTTCCTTGTTGTCTATTTTATAGCCCTTGCTTCTTCTGTCCTCCAAATTCATTTTCCACTTTTCTGCTTTTCAATTCCCGCATTGCTTCTCTCCATAGTGAATCTATTCTCAGGTTTCTATATTCCTGCCGAGCTAGCGTAAACACTGCCCAACAGCACCAGCTTATCCGTTAAGAAATTGTCCATCACTATCTTAATTTATTCAATATCCTAGCTTCAACAGCTCTCTGAGGCAGTGAATGCCAAAGATTTACAACGCTCTGAGAGAAGAAATTCCTCCTCATCTCAGTTTTAAATGTGCGGCCGCTTATTCTAAGATTATGCCTCCTAGTTCTAGTCTCCCTATCAAAGGAGACATGCTCACTACTTCCACCTTGTCAACCCCCGCCCCCCCCCCCTGCTCCACATAATCTTATACGTTTCGATAGAATCAACTCTCATTCTGCTGAATTCCAATGAGTAGAGGCCCAACCGACCCAACCTTTCTTCTTAAGTCAACCCACTCATCTACGGAATCAACCTAATGAGCCTTCTCTGAACTGCCTCCAAAGCAAGTATATCCTTTTGTAAATATGGAAATCAAAACTCAATGCAGTATTCAAGGTTTGCCCTCAATAATACCCTGTATAACAGTCGAAAGACAACCCTGCTTTTATACTCCATCCCATTTGCTATAGAAACCAATGTTCTATTGGCCTTCTTGATCACTTGCTGTACATGCATACTAATCTTTTGTGTTTCATACACAAGTACCCCAAGTCGCGCTGCACTGCAGCACTTCTTTGCAAATTGTCTCCATTTAAATAATAACTTGCTGTTTGATTTTTTTCTGCCAAAGTGCATCCCCTCACATTTTCCAACATTATACTCCATCTACCTAATGTTTGCCCACTCACTTAGCCTGTCTATGTCCTCTTGCAGATTTGTGTCCTCTTGACACATTGCTTTTCCTCCCATCTTTGTGTCATTAGCAAACTTGGCTGCGTTACACTCGGTGCTTTCTTCTAATTCGGTAATATAGATTGTAAATAGTTGGGGTCGCAGCACTGACACTGCGGCATCCCACTAGTAAATGATTGCCAACCCGAGAATTAACCACTTTTCTTCTCTCTCTGTTTTTTCATAGTTAGCCAATCTTCCATACATTCTAATATATTGCCGCCAATGCCGTCAAGTTTTATCTTGTGCAGTAACCTTTTACGTGGCACATTGTCAAATGCCTTCTGGAAGTCCAAATACACTACACCTAATGATTCCCCTTTATCCACCCTGTTTGTTACATCCTCAAAGAATTCCAGCAAATTGAACAAACATGACTTTCCCTTTATAAATCCCTGCTGACTCTGGCTGATCGAATTTTGCTTTTCTAAATGTCCTGCTACTGCTTTTTTAAGAATGGACTCCAACATTTTCCCAACCGTACATGTTAGGCTAACTGGTTTATCGTTTCCTGCTTTATGTCTGCCTCCCTTTTTTAAATAGCGGCGTTACATTTGCAGTTTTCCAAATGGCTGGGACATTTCCAGAATCCAGGGAAATATGTAAATTACAAGCAATGCGTCCACTATCCCTGCCGTTACATTTCTTAATACCAGAGGTTGGAAGACTTCAGATGCAGGTGATGTATCCGCCTTTAGTCCCATTATCTTACTGATTAACACCTTATTCGTGATTATGATTTTGTTAAGTTCCTCCCCGATATAGCCCTTGACTATCAACTGTTGGAATATTTTTAGTGTCCCCTACCATAATAACTGACAAAAAATATTTGTTCAGAGATTCTGCCATCTCCATGTTCCCCATTACTAATTCCCCAGTCTCGTCCTCTAAGGGATCAACATTTACCTTAACCACACTTTTCCTTTTTATATACCTATAGAAACTCTTGCTATCTGTTCTTATATTTCTTGTTAGTTTACTTACATAGTCAATCTTCCCTTTGTTCATTATGTTTTTAGCCTTTCTTTGCTGGCTTATAAATCTCCCAATCTTCTGTCCTCCTGCTAGTTTTGCCCACTTTGTACGTCCTCAAATTTAATTGGATACAACCTTTATTTCTTTAGTAAGCCACGGGTGGCTATCTTTTCTTTTACACCCTTTCATCCTCACTGTAATATTTTTTCTTGAGAGTAGTGAAATATCTTCTTAAATGTAGCCACTGTTCATCAACCGTCCTACACTTTAATCTATTTTCCCAGACCAATTTAGCCGACTCTGACCTCATACCTTCATAGTCTCCTTTATTTAAGCTTAGTACCCTGGTTAGAGATCCAACTTTCTCACCTCCATCTGAATTTAAATTCAAACATGCTATGGTCACTCATTCCGAGGGGATCCTTTCCTAGGAGATTGTTTTTTTAATCCTGTCTCATTACACAGCATTAGATCTAAAATATCCTCTCCCCTGGTTTGTCCGTTACATACGTCCCTTATACATTCTATGAACTCTTCCGCAAGTCTAAGCTGAACAATTTGATTTGTCCAATCAATATGGAAGTTAAAATCACCCATGATTATTGCTGTTCCGTTTTTACAAACCCCCACTATTTCCTGATCTATATGTTGAGCAACAGTTTTTGAACTGTTTAGAGGCCTATAGACTACGCCCACCAGTGACGTTTTCCCCTTATTATTCTTTATCTCCACACAAACTGTTTCAACATCCTAATCATTTTAGCCAATATCATTTCTCACTATTTCATTGACTCCATCCTTTATCAATAGTTCTACCCCACCTACTTTTCCCTTTTGTCTTTCCTTCCAGATTATCAAATACCCCTGAATATTTAATCCCCAGTCCTGGTCGCTGAGCAACTATGTCTCTGTAATGCCTATCAGATCATACCCATTTATATCTATTTGTGCCGTCAACTCATCTATTTTGTTACGAATGCTACGGACAGTTACACAAAGTGCCTTTAAGTTTGTTTTTTTAAACGTTTTTCCTGCTTGATTCCTCACTCATTCAAGTTACTTTGTTTATTTTTGATTTCTAATTCCAGCTTTACTCCCCTCCCAACAGAATCTATTTTCAGGTTCCCATCCCCCTGCGAAGCTAGTTTAAACCCTCCCCAACAGCACTAGCAACGCCCCCGCATTCCCACCCCCACCACCCCCGCGCCCCCAGATCTGTTGAGGCACTACCCGTCAGGCTGTACAGAGCCCACCTCCCCTGAAGCCGTCCCAATTCCTGAGGAAACTAAAGCCCTCCCGCTGCACCATCTCTCCAGCCACGTATTCATCTGCTTTCTCCTCCTATTACTGTATTCACCAGCTCGTGGCACCGAGATTAATCGAGAGATTACTATGTTTTTAAATCGCTCTCCGAGCTCCCTAATCTCTGCTTGCAGGACATCATCCCTCTTTCTGCATATTTCATTGGTCCCGATATGGACCACGACGTTAATTTATAATTTATCAAGGCTATGCATAACTTCCTGGCTTTTGTACTCTATTCCACTATTTATAAATCCAAGAAGGCTCTATGCTTTTTTAACAGCCTGATCAGCTCTACCTATATCCCTTAGATTATCCACTATTGGAATGTTTTAGTTTCTTCTACCATGAAGACCGATACCACCAAAATCTGCAGCCTCCTAGCCCGGCATAGCCCTAATTCTACCACTGACATCAAGCAGGGACCAAATCTGGTTAAATGAGATGCGTGAAAGAGCATGCTAGGAGCAGCATCAAGCGTACCTAATGATGAGGGCCAAACTGGTGAAGCTGGATATGGATCCAAGGCGGGTAAAGGCATATGAGATACACATCAGCGATGATCTGCTTGAAAGACACAACAGGTCTAAGGGGCTGAATGGCCATCTCCTTTTCACATTTTTCTCTCACCGTTAAGAAAATGTTACAAAATGGCTTTCTCAGAATCATATGAAGATCTCACAATTTTCGATATTGAACTCCATCTGGCGCAGTTTCCCCCCCATTTTCTTGCAAACAAACCGCAGGTATTGAAGAAGGGGAAGTAAAATGCACCGCCCCTGGGTGGGTTCGAACCACCAACCTCTTGTTTAACAACCGAGCACGTTGACCGATTGCACCACAGAGCCACATTAACATAGCGCCTACAACATCGACTAAAGCTAAAACGTCAGGTCACGGAACGAGATAGCAACTGCTCATTATGTTTATTTGTACACATTAAATAATGCAACATTCGTTGTCGAAACACGGAAATAGTCATTAAGGAAAATATGTTGAACAAATTGATTTGAAAACCCGCTCTGATTCATTAGAGCGGTTTATCAACCAATCATAATGATGAAAAGATAACGTGGGACATGGGTTTTTCACAACTGTTCGAATCTGGCCACCAGTTCTTTTGCTATTTTATTTGTTTATCAATGTCGCGATCCGAAATACACGTGCTTGATTCATTGGGTACCCTCGGAATCAAATACTCCAGAGCCCAGGCCCATGATGGGACCCTGCTCGTTCTGCTCTATGTGGGGGTCAGTTGCACCCCAAAAGATTTGCGCCAATTTAAAAATTGAGGCTCGGAACTTTCTCATTGTGAATGTGGAAGCAGAACAGAATAGAACAGGGAAACGCTGTGTCAGAGATACGATTCAAATTGCACTTTCGATCGGTCTGTCTGGATGCCCTTTTAAAAGAAACCGTGTCTCCAAACATGTGCTGATCAGTTTATGATTCTGAAAATTGAGACAGGGCAAGAGAAAGCCAAATATAAGGACAAGTAGGAAGGTGCATGAGAAAAAAACGGTTTCCACACAGAACTGAAGCTGCGCTCGGGATGGCCACCTCCAGCCTGAATACATTAATGTGCCAACAGCTCATTAATTGTAGGAGTGGGACGGTCCGGTGCTTTACAACACAGGTAGGAAAGGCAAGGTCACTGTCTCAGTCTCAAGTGGTCTGCTTATCAAGAGTAGCCACACATTTATCATGGCTTTACAATGTTTATCTCCAACTGCGTTAGTCTTAAGGATTTGGCTCGTCGTTGTAGGGATATGATTCTCGCTGTGGGTTGTAAATTGCGAGAGTTGCCGGGTGTATATCCCTGACAAGCCCACATTTCGCCGGTGACTTTTGAACTTGCAGTTGTGAATGTTGTAAATAAAGCTTTGCATTGATATAGCACCTTTTGCGACCTCAGGACCTCCCTAAACGCTTTACATCCATTAGAGTACTTTTGAAGTGCAGTCACTGCTGTAATATAGGAAAAATGCGCCCACATCATCCGACTTGAATCTCAATTCCTTTGGGATTTTAAAGCACTTTCATTACACTAATGCAGGATAAATAAAACCCTGTTTGATAAACATTGATGTATACAAACATACACAATATGCCTGTAGACCATATAACGCGTCTGAGTCCAGATTAGAAGGCTGCATATTCAAAACATGTCAGGGTCAATGCTACTTCAATGTTATTCTTCCGAAATTAATATTTTCTTTGCAGACACATATTAACCAGACGCTTGATCTAAAGCCCATCTCACAGTTTCCACAGTGTCAGACAGAGAAGGGCCTGAGGTCCTCATTTATATAACGTAACAGGACGCAAACACGTTATCATTCAAAACCTGCCGGTGGCCACACACAGATTAAACAGCGCCAGACAGAGAGACGGAATCAAGAAACACCGGGGAATGGACAAGAGATATTGACAAGGACTAAATGCGTTTTATAATCGGAAAATTGCCGAAACCCTTGTCGTTAATGAATAGGCTTTTGATGGTTGACTTCCTTGCACAACTTGTTTTCAGGAGAACCTAGTTCGTGATTTGCAGAACAAGGTAAAGCACTTGGTCAGAGCCAACAAGCGCCTGGCTGCAATCAGCAAAAGCGACACAGCTTTTAAATAAGCCCGGCAAGCTCAGTCGGTAGTGCATGGGATTCTTAATTTCAGGGTCGTGGGTTCCTGCATCATGTTGGGCGACGAACTTTTGTTAACCTTTTATATTGCTTTCACGGGAAAGCATTATTAATTAATCGATTACCTTCTTTTGCATAATGAAAGAAATGCTAACTGAGGGAGAGTCGATAATATTCTTCAATCATTTTTCCAATAATAATAAAAGCAATAAACATTTTGAACCAGAAACCTAAAACATTGTAAAATTGGAACACGAAAGCAAAATACTGTCGGTGCTGGAATCTGAAATAAAACAAGAAAATACTGGAAATCTCAGCAGGTCAGGCAGCATCTGTGGACAGAAAAACATTTTGCGTCAAAGGCCCTTCGTCAGAACTGCCGGTTGTTCGAAAGAAGCCAACGTAGAGGAGACCACATCGTGAGCAGCGAATTCAGTATACTAAATTGAAAGAAGTGCAAAATGGAAAATTGTTTAATAGATAACATGGAAAGCACAGAAGAAATGAGTTAAGTAAGGAGACCCCCTCAGGTAGTATTTTTTTCATTGTGCAAAAGAATGTTATCGGTTAATTACTGATGCTTTTCCGTGAAAGCAAAATAAATATTAATCACAAAATACACAGGAGTTCAGGAAATTTTCTGAACGCAAAGCGCTTTTACTCCTCGCGAATATATATTTTCTATTCCCCAGTGTCTCCCGATTCTGTCTGCCTCTCTGGCTCTGTTTACTCAGTGTGTGGCATCTTGCAGGTTGAATTTGAACAAATACATGTGTTCTTGTCTTGGTACATTACATAAATGAGCCTTATCTCCCTCATACTGGGGAAGCAGTAAGGCAGACTTTAGAGCTTTGAGCCTAGGCAAGAGAAGGCACGGCCAACAAAGGTTGAACGAATATAATCATCATCATCATCATCATAGGCGGTGCCTCGAACGAGGATAACTTGCTTCTACACCAAAAGGGATGCGTTTGCAGATGTTTCAATGTAGAACCCGGTATTACAGTCCTGAGTTCCAGGGGTGGAATATACCTGTGCGTGGATCATTATAGATCAGCCACCGCACAGCCTTGACAGAGCTAGACCTTTATCCAGTGCAAAGGATTAAACAGGATGTATGGAGACCTGCTCTTTTGCACGGAGCTTGTGCGCACACATAGCGTGTCCCACAGTCAATACAATAACCTAACGATTATAATCAGGGATGCTCGGGAGGGCAGAATTAGAGGGATGCAGACATCTCGCGGGGGATGTGGAGATGGAGGAGATTACAAAGATAGGAATAAGCGAGGCCATGCAGGAGATGAAAATAAGGAAGAGAATTTTGAAATCGAGGCGTTGCTGAACTGGAAGACAATGTAGATGAGAGAACACAGGGGTGAGGGGTGAGCTGGAATGTTGACGGTTTTGGATCACCTCTAGGTTACGTAGGGTTGACTGTGGAGGCCAGCCTGGAGCGCGTTAGAATAGTCAAGTCTCGAGGTAAAAAAGTCATGGATGAGGGCTTCCCCAGTGGATGAGCTGAGGCTAGGGCAAAGACGGCTGATGTTACAGAGGTGGAAATAGGCAGTTAGTTATGCTACGGATATGTGGTCAAAAGCTCATTTCAGGGTCGAATATTACACCAAGGTTGTGAACAGTCTGGTTCAGCCACAGACAGAAGTTGGGGTGAGAGTTGGAGTCAGTGCCTAGGGATAGGTGTTTGTGATGGGGACTGAAAAGAATGGCATCGGTCTTCCCAATATTCAAATGGAGAAATCTTTGCCTGTCCAGAACTGGATGTCGGACAAACCATCTGATAATGTCTGTATTATGATCACTGGTCCAGTCTCACTATTTTGTGTCTCACCACACTTTAGGAAGGATGTGAAGGCCTTAGAGAGGATGCGGCAAAAGATTTACAAGAATGGTTACAAGAATTGAGATACCTTAACTTACAGGATATTATAGTTACCCCTTGCTGGGAGCACGGCCATACAACATCTTTCCCTCTATTGCTCTCTGGACGATCGCTGCAGCTCACTGCCTGAGTGAAGGCTCTCTCCTCATTTACACTTTCTTATGAAGCATTGTGACAGTCACAGTCCTGCTCCACCTGCAACTTGGAATTATAAAATCATACCACGCAGAAGGAGGACATTTGGCACATCGTGCTTTTTGAAAGAGCTATCCAGTTAGCTCCACTCCCTCTGCTCTATGCCCAAAGCCACGCCATTTTTTTCCTTCAAACACGTATCCATTTGAAAGTTACTTTTGAATATGTTTCCTTCACCCTTTCAGGCAGTGCATTCCAGGTCATTATAACTCACTGCGTAAACATAATTCTCCTCATCTCACCTCTGGCTTTCTTGCCAATTACATTAAATTTGTGCCCCTGGTTACCCATATTGTTGCAGGTGGAAATAGTTGCTCCGTATTTATTCTATCAAAACACATCATGATTTTGAACACTTCAATTAAATCACCCTGTAAGCTTCTTTTCTCAGAGGAGAAGAATCTCAGCTTCTCCCATCTCGCCACGCAACTGAAGTCGCTCATCCCTGGTACCATGCTCGTAAAAGACCTATGGATCCTTTCTGGCGCCTTGATATACTTCCTAAATTGTGGTGCCCAGAAATGGATACAAAACTCCAGCTGAGGCCTAACAGGGATTTATAAATATTTGGCATAACCTCCTGGCTTTTTTTTTTACTCTATTCCTCTATTTATAAATCCAAGAAGCTTCTGTGCTTTTTAATAGCCTTGTCAACTGTCCCTACTTCCCCTTGATTATCCACTATTGGGATGTATTTAGTGACTTGGACCGTGAAGCCCGATACCCCCCACAATCCGCAATTTCCTTGCCCGGCATAGCCCTAACTCTACCATTAACATCAAGCCAGGAACCAAACCATGTTCAATGGGATGTGTGACTGATCATGCTCGGAGCAAAACCACGTGCACCTAACAATGAGGGCCAAACTGGTGAAGCTGGATGTGGAATCAAGGCGGCCACAGGCAATTGAGATAAAGTTCAGCGATGATCTACTTGAATGACACAACAGGGCTGAAAGGCTGAATCGGCTCCTCCTGTTCCCATTTGTCTATCTGCATTAAGAAAATGTTGCAAAACGGCTGCTTCTGAGCCATATGGAAGAGCTCACATTTCCAATTCTGAACTCCATCTGGCAGAGTCTCCCCTCAATTTCTTTTAGCCGAACCGCAGGTATTGAAAACATGGAAGTAAAGGTCCTGCCCCTGGGTGGACTCGAACCACCAACCCCTCGGTTAATAGCCGATTGCACCACATCGACACAGTAAAATACTTCCAACAACATCTAATAAAGCTAAAACGTCAAGTCACTGAGCGAGATAGCAACTGCCCACTATATGTTTAGTTGTCCCCATTAAATAATGCATCATTCATTGTCGAAAGACGGAAGTAGTCGTTAACGAAAAATATGTTGAACAAATTGATTTGAAAATCCACTCTGAGCCATTACAGCGGTTTATCAACCAATCATGACGGTGAGAAAATAAGGTGGGACATGGGTTTTACAAAACTGTTCGAATCTTCCCACCAGTTCTTTTGCTATTTAATTTGTTCTTCAACGTCGATATCCGATATACACGTGGTTGCTTCACTAGGTGCCAAGCGATCCAGACATTCAAGTGCCCAGGCCTATGATTGCACTCTGCTCTTTCTGCTCTATATGGGGGTGAGTTGTACCACGAAGGAGTTGGACCAATTTTAACATTGAGGGTCGGAACTTTCTCTTTGAGAATGTGGATGCAGATCTGAATAGAATAGGGTAACACCGGGTCAGTGACAATTGCAGTTTCAATCGGTCTATCTGGGAGCCCTTTTAAAATAAACCGTGCCTCCAAGTATGTGCGGACCAGTTATGATTCTGCAAATTGAGACATGGCAATAGAAAGAAAAATGGAAGCACAGGGAAGCAGGCAAGAGGAAGGGAGCTGAGGAAAAACGGTTCCACACGGAACTGAAGCAGAAACCCCTCCTCTCCGCTCGGGGTGGCCACCTCTAGCCTGAATAAATTAAAGTCCATATAGCTCATTAATTGTAGGAGTGGGACGGTCCGGTATTTTACAACACAGGTACAAAATCCAACATCACTGTCACAGCCTCAAGTGGTATGCTTATCAAGAAAAGCCACACATTTATCATGGTTTTCCTGCTTTAGTCTTAAGCAGTTGGCTTATTGATCTGGGGATATGATTCTCGCTGTGGGTTATAAATTGCGAGAGGTCGCGCGTTTATATTCCTGACGAGCCCTCATTTTGCAAGCGACTTTTGACCTTGTAGTTGAGCGTGCTGCCAAGAAAGACTTGCATTTATATAGCGCCTTTCGCGACCTCAGGACTTCCCAAAACGCTTTACAGTCATTGAAGTACTTTTGAAGTGCCGTAACTGTTATAGTGTAGCGAAAGGTGTGCTCAAATTACGCCACTTGTATTTCAACTCTTTGGGATTTTAAAACATTGTCATTACACGAATGCAGGATAAATAAAATTCTGAGAAATATTCATGTATACAAACATCTGCCATGCACCTGTAGACCTTGTGGCGCAACGGTAGCGCTTTTCACTCTAAATCAAAATGGTGCGTGTTCAATATTATTCTTACGGAAGTAATATTTTTTTTGTGACACATATTAACCAGACACTTGCTCTAAAGTCCATCTCACTGTTTCCCCAGTGTCAGGCAGAGATGCGCCTGAGATCCTCATTTATTTAATGTAAAAAGACACAAACACGTTATCATTCAAAACCTGCCCGTGACCACACACAGATTAAACAGAGCCAGAGACACAGGCGGAATCGGGAAACACCGGGGAATGGACAAGAGATATTGACAAGGACTAAAAGCGCTTTGCGATTGAAAAATTGCCGGAACCCCTGTGGTTAATGGAAGGGCTTTTGATGGTTGACTTCCTTACAAATATTGCATTTCAGGAGGAGCTGGTTAGTGGTTTGTCGAACAAGTTAAAACTCTCTGGCAGAGCCAAGGGGCGCCTGGCTACAATCAGCGACAGGCATGGGCATTTGAAACAAGCGTGGCTAGCGCATTAGCCTCTTAATTTCAAGATGGTTGGGCGGTTAACTTCTGTTAAACTTTAGGTTGCTTTCACGTGAAAGCATCACAAATTAACCGATAACCTTCTTTTGCAAACTGAAAGAGATGCTAACTGAGGCAGTGTCGATTATATACAGAAAACACTTTTCCAATAAAAATAAAAGCAATAAACATTTTGAACGAGAAAATTAAAACACGGTACAGTGGAACACAAAAGCAAAATAATGTGGATGCTGGAATCTGAAATAAAACAGATAATACTGGAAATCTCAGCAGGTCAGGTAGCATCTATGGACTGAAAAACATTTCGGTCGAAGCCCCTTCGTCAGAACTGCCGATTGTTCGAAAGGAGCCAATGTAGAGGAGACCACATCGTGAGCAGCGAATTCAGTATACTAAATTGAAAGGAATGTAAAATGTAATATTGTTTAATAGTGAACATGCAAAGCACAGAACAATTGATTGAAGTATCGACTTTCCCTCAGGTAGCATTTCTTTCATTGTGCAAAAGAATGTTATCGGTTAATTACTGATGCCTTTCCTTGAAAGCAACATAAATAGTTATTACAAAATACACAGGAGTTCAGGCAATTTTCTGAACGCAAAGCGCTTTTACTCCTCGTCAATATATATTTTCTATTCCCCAGTGTTTCCCGATTCTATCTGCCTCTCTGGCTCTGTTTACTCAGTGTGTGGCATCTTCCAGGTTGATTTTGAACGAATACCTGTGTTACATTACACAAATGAGGCTTATCTGCCTCACACTGGGGAAACAGTGAGGCAGACTTTTGAGCAATGAACAGTTTATTTTGAAAAACCATAGAAATATTAACAACAGCAACTTATTTTTATGTAGCACATTTAACATAGTGAAACGTCCCAGGTTGCTTCACCGGGATATTAAGCGATGTAAAAGAATGACATTGAGCCACATAAGTAGAAATTAGCGTGGATTACCAAAAGCTGGTAAAGGAGGCAAGTTTTATGGAGCATCTTGAAGGACGAAAGAGAGGCAGAGAAGCACAGAGGATTGGAGACGGTTAAGCAGCGAGATCCAGAGCTTGGAGCCTAGACAACAGGAGGCACGGCCACCAAAGGTTGAATGACTATAACAAGGGATGCTCAGGAGGCCATAATTAGAGGCGTGCAGACATCTCTCGGGGGACATCGTCTGGAGGAGGTTACAGAAAAAGATAATTTTGAAATCGAGGCAGCGCTGATCTGGTGGCCAATATAGGTCAGCGAGCGCAGGCACCTATCCCTATTGCGCAATCGGATAGCGCTTTCGGCTATTAACTGAAAGGTTCGTTCGAGCCCACACGGGGACGGTGTTTTTACTTCCAGGTTTTCAATATCTGCGGTTTGGCTGCAAGAAAATGGATGGGAAACAGTAACAGATGGAGTTCAATAACGGCAAGTGTGAGGTCTTCCCTTTGGATCAGATAAAGTCGTTTTGCAGCATTTTCTTAATGGCGAGAGACAAAGCGGAACAGGAGGAGGCCATTTAGCCCATCAGACCTGTAGTGTCATTCGAGTAGATAATCGCTGATCTGTATCTTAGCTGCATCCATATCCAGCTTCACAAGTTTGGACCTCATTGTTAAGTACGCCTGATACTGCTCTCCCCATACCCTTCTACACATCTCATTGAACATGGTTTGATCCCTGCCTTGATGTTAATGGTAGAGTTATGCCGGGCTCGGTGGCTACAGAGTGTGGATGTATCGGTCTTCACGGGAGAAGACACTAAATGCATCCCAATAGTGGATAATCAAGGGGCTGGAGGGAGAGTTGATACGGCTGTTAAAAAAGCACAGAGGCTTCTTGGATTTATAAATAATGGAATAGAGTACAAAAGCCAGGAAGTTATGCCAAACATTTATAAATCCCTGGTTAAGCCTCAGCTGGAGTATTGTATCCATTTCTGGGCACCAACATTTAGGATGTATATCAAGGCCCCAGAGAGGATACAGCGGACATTTACTAGAATGGTACCAGCGATGAGCGACTTCAGTTACGTTGTGAGACTGGAGAAGCTGAGATTATTCTCCTGTGAGATAATAAGCTTACGGGGATATTTAATAGATGTGTTCAAAATCATGACTGGTTTTGATAGAGTAAATACAGAGCCACTATTTCCACTGGCAACACTGTCGGTAACCAGGGGACACAAATTTAATGTAATTGGTAAGAAAGCCAGATGGGAGATGAGGAGCATTATTCTTACCATGGCTTCTCCACAAAAAGCATCTTCGGGTCTTGATCCCCTTTTCCTAAACTTCTAGCTATTTCATCCTGGACTGCAAATATAACCTCAGCTTCTCTTGTCCACGACCAACCGATATCTGAAAACCCTCTCCGCTGTCCCCTACACCCTCACCTCCAACAGCAAGTGCGACGAGCTAATGGAATAGGTTGCCACTAAAATCAAGAGATTTGTCCAGCTGTCTCCTCCTTCCTTACTCATAGCGTATTGGGCCAAACTTCCCCTGAGGTTCCCCCTGCCACAGCACTGAAAGTGCATCTGTCTCTAGTTTCTCTCCTATCTCCGCTCTTGATCTCACCGAGCTCATCTTGTGCATGAGACCCACCTCCTTCTTTCTCAGCACTATTGCCACTAACGGCAAATCATTCAACTTCCCTTCCTGGTCTACATGTAACTTATATTGTTCAAGGTTACATATCCTCAGGTAATGTTCCCATTCCCTTTCCAATCTGGATCATGAACCCACTTCAATAATCGCACCTTTGAAACCTCTGTTATGCAATCTACCACCCATCTCCAACCCAATGCCTTTGAACGTGCTATCACCTCAGAAATCTGAGCCCATCTTTCCCGCACCTGCATGGCTGCACCTCTGCAATCAGGTCTCTGCCCTACAACAGCAAAAAAAAGTGGTTCAGACATTCATTGCCAGATAGGGCTTCGCCACTTAAAATCACAAATGATATCTTATGTGACAGTGGCCGAGGAAAAATATCACTCCTTCTTCTTCTCCAACTATCTGCAGGCTTTGACACGGTTTATCACACCATCCTCCTCTAATGCTTCTCCACTATAATCCAGCATGCTGTTGCTCCCCTCACCTGGTCACATTCTTATCAATCCAGTCGTAACCATAGAATCTGCAGAAATAGCTTGGCTTCCCGCAACATTACCTCTGGAGTCTCCCCATGTTCTAGCTTTGGCTGACTCCGATTTCTCATCTACATGTTGTCCTTCGGTGATAACATCCGAAACGACAGCGTCAATTTCCACAAGCTGACGACAACTAACTCTACCTCATTACCCATCTCTTGACCTCTCCAATCCATCGAATTTTTCAAGCTGCATGGCTAAATTCAGCACTGGTTGAGCAGATGTTTTATCCAATTAATTTCGGAACGACTGATGCCATTGACTTCGGACTCTGGCACTATTTGTATTCCTGAGCCACCGATTCTATGCCACTCTCATATGATTATCGGGTGCAGAGCCAGACCATCCACATCCTAGAATGCCTGTTTGAGATAGGTGAGTTTTCAACTCCAAAACCCTCACTAAGTTCCGTAACTTTCGCTTGCATAACATTGCCGGCACCTCCCCTGTCGCAGCCCACCTGCGGCTGGATCTCTCCAGACTCGACTATTGCAATGCTCTCCAGGGCATCCTCCCTTGTTTCTCCCTACAGAAACTTGGGCTTATGAAAAACTCTGCTGCACGTATCCTCAATCATAACAAGTTCCAGTCACCCATCACATTGTGCTTCCCGAACCAACATTGCCTCCAGAAATGCCGAATCTGGAGTGCATCGGGTGAGTGTTTGTGTTGATACTTAATGTGGGAAATAAAATATAAGTGGGATTAAGACACATTTATGGGTAATATGTGCCTGTAATTATTATTGAAATATTAACTTCGGTCTCACTGTTAATTATGCTGTTGTATAATCTGTTTATTTCCTGTTTAAACTTTAATCTATTTCAGACTGGCAAGGAATAAATTCAGTTCAGACGATGAGGATTACCTGGCGTCGCTGAGGGGATTCAGAAGCAGACTGAGAGTGTCGGTCTAAACATTTCAATGTACGACCATCACTGCTCTCATTATGTGAACATTTCACTTTTTGGCCGTCACTGCTCTCATTGTGTGTACATTTCACTGTATGACCATCACTGCTCTCATTGTGTGAACATTTAATTGTTTGGCCTTTACTTCTCTCATTGTGTGTACATTTCACTGCATAATAACCATCACTGCTCTTATTGTGTGACTATGTCACTGTATGACCATCACTGCTCTCATTGTGCGAACATTTCACTATTTGGCCATCACTGCTCTCATGTGTGAACATTTCACTGTTTGGCCTTTACTTCTCTCATTGTGTGAACATTTCACTGTATGACCATCACTGCTCTCATCGTGTGAACATTTCACTGCATCACCATCACTGTGCTCATTGTGTGAACATTTCACTGTATGACCATCATTGCTCTCATTGTGTGAACGTTTCACTGTATGACCATCACAGCTCCCATTGTGTGAACATTTCATTGTATGACCACCACTGCTCTCATTGTGTATACATTTCACGATATGACCATCACTGCTCCCAATGTGTGAACATTTCATTGTATGACCATCACTGCTGTCAATGTATGAACATTTCACTGTATGACCATCACTGCTCCCATTATGTGAACATTTCACTGTATGACCATCACTGTTCCCATTGTGTGAATATTTCACTGTATGACCATCACTGCTCTCATTGTGTGAACATTTCACTGTATGACCATCACTGCTGTCATTGTGTGAACATTTCACTCGATGACTACCACCGCTCCCGTTGTGTGAACATTTGACTGTGACCATCACTGCTCTCATTGTGTGAACATTTCAGTGTACGACCATCACTGTTCCCATTGTATGAACAATTCACTGTGTGACCATCACTGCTCCCATTGTATTGAACATTTATCTGTATGACCATCGCTACTGCCATTGTGTGAACATTTCACTGATGACCATCACTGCTCTCATTGTGTCAACATTTCACTGTATGACCATCACTGTTCCCATTGTGTGAACATTTCACTGTATGACCATCACTGTTCTCATTGTGTGAACATTTCACTGAATCACCATCACTGCTCTCATTGTGTGAAAATTTCACTGTATGACGATCATTGCTCTCATTGTGTGAACATTTCACCATATGTCCATCACTGCTCTCATTGAGTGAACATCTCACAGTGTGACCATCACTGCAGCCATTGTGTGAACATTTCACTCCATGACTATCACTGCTGTCATTATGTGAACATTTCACTGTACATCCATCACTGCTCTCATTGTGTGAATATTTCACTGTATGACGATCATTGTTCTCATTGTGCGAACATTTCACTGATGACCATCACTGCTCTCATTGTATGAACATTTCACTGTATGACCATTACTGCTAACATTGTGTGAACATTTCACTGTATGACAAGCACTACTCTCGTTGTGTGAACATTTCATTGTGTCACCATCACTGCTTCCATTGTGTGAACATTTCAGTTTATGACCATCACTGCTCACATTGTGTGAACATTTCACTGTATGACCATCACTACTCACATTTTGTGAACATTTCACTGTATGACCATCACTACTCACATTTTGTGAACATTTCACTGTATGACCATCACTGCTCTCATTGTGTGAACATTTCACTGTTTGGCCATCACTGATCTAATTGTGTGAACATTTCACTGTATGACGATCATCGCTCTCATTGTGTGAACATTTCAGTGTATGACTATCACTGCTATCGTTGTGTGAACATTTCACTGCATGACCATCACAGCTCTCATTTTATGTGTAATGAGACAGGAAAAATAAACGATCTCCTAGTAAAAGATCCTCTCGGAATGAGTGATCACAGTATGGTTGAATTTGTAATACAGATTGAGGGTGTGGAAGTTGTGTCAGAAATGAGCGTACTATGCTTAAACAAAGGGGACTGAAGTGGAATGAGGGCAGAGTTGGCTAAAGTAGACTGGAAACACAGACTAAACGGTGGCACAATTGAGGAACAACGGAGGACTTTTAAGGAGCTCTTTCATAGTGCGCAACAAAAATATATTCCAGTGAAAAAGAAGGGCGGGAAGAGAAGGTATAACCAGCCGTGCATAATCAAGGAAATAAAGGAGAGCTTCAAATCAAAGACCAATGCGTATAAGGTGGCCAAGGTTAGTGGGAAACTTGAGGGTTGGGAGAATTTTAAACAACAGCTAAGAATGATTGAAAAAGCAATAAAGAAAGGAAAGATATATTACGAAGGTAAACTTGTGCAAAACATAAAAACAGATAGTAAAAGCTTTTACAGATATATAAAACGGAACAGAGTGACGAAAGTAAATGTTGGTCCCTTAGAAGATGAGAAGGGGGAATTTAATAATGGGAAATGTGGAAATGGCTGAGATCTTAAACAATGATTTTGCTTCGGTCTTCACAGTGGAAGACACAAAAACCATGCCAAAAATTGCTGGTCGCAGGATTGTGGGAAGGGAGGACCTTGAGAAAATCACTACCACGAGTAAGGTAGTGGTGGACAGGCTAATGGGACTGAAGGTAGACAAGTCCCCTGGTCCTGATGAAATGCATCCCAGGATATTAAAAGAAATGGCGGAAGTTACAGCAGATGCATTCGTTATAATCTACTAAAACTCTCTGGACTCTGGGGAGGTACCAGCGGATTGGAAAGCAGCTAATGTTACCCCTCTGTTTAAAAAATGGGGCAGACAAAAGGCAGTTAACTATAGGCCGGTTAGTTGAACATCTGTAGTGGGGAAAATGATTGAAACTATCATTAAGGAAGAAATAGCGGGACATCTAGATCGGAATAGTGCAATCAAGCAGACGAGCATGGATTCATGAAGGGGAAATCATGTTTAACTAATTTACTGGAATGCTTTGAGGATATAACGATCATGGTGGATAGAGGTGTACCGATGGATGTGGTGTATTTAGATTTCCAAAAGGCATTCGATAAGGTGCCACACAAAAGGTTACTGCAGAAGATAGAGGTACGCGGAGTCAGAGGAAATGTATTAGCATGGATAGAGAATTGGCTGGTGAACAGAAAGCAGAGAGTTGGGATAAATGGGTCCTTTTCGGGTTGGAAATCGGTGGTTAGTGGTGTGCCACAGGGATCGGTGCTGGGACCACAACTGTTTACAATATACATAGATGACCTGGAAGAGAGGACAGAGTGTAGTGTAGCTAAATTTGCAGAAGACACTAAATTTGTGGGAAAGCGGGTTGTGTAGAGGACACAGAGAGGCTGCAAAGAGATTTGGATAGGTTAAGCGAATGGGCAAAGGTTTGGCAGATGGAATACAATGTCTGAAAGTGTGAGGTCATCCACCTTGGGAAAAAATAAACAGTAAAAGGGAATATTATTTGAATGGGAAGAAATTACAACATGCTGACGTGCAGAGGGACCTGGGGGTCCTTGTGCATGAATCCCAAAAAGTTAGTTTGCAGCTGCAGCAAGTAATCAGGAAGGCGAATGTAATGTTGGCCTTCATTTCGAGAGGGATGCAGTACAAAAGCAGGGAGGTCCTGCTGCAACTGTATCGGGTATTGTAAGGCCGCACCTGGAGTACTGCGTGCAGTTTTGGTCACCTTACTTAAGGAAGGATATACTAGCTTTGGAGGGGGTACAGAGATGATTCACTAGGCTGATTCCGGAGATGAGGGGGTTACCTTATGATGATAGATTGAGTAGACTGGGTCTTTACTCGTTGGAGTTCAGAAGGATATAAGGTGGTCTTACAGAAACATTTAAAATCATGAAAGGGATAGACAAGATAGAGGCAGAGAGGTTGTTTCCACTGGTAGGGGAGACTAGAACTAGGGGGCACAGCCTCAAAATACGGGGGAGCCAATTTAAAAGCGAGTTGAGAAGGAATTTCTTCTCCCAGAGGGTTGTGAATCTGTGGAATTCTCTGCCCAAGGAAGCAGTTGAGGCTAACTCATTGAATGTATTCAAGTCACAGATAGATAGATTTTTAACCAATAAGGGAATTAAGGGTTATGGGAAGAGGGCGGGTAAGTGGAGCTGAGTCCACGGCCAGATCAGCCATGATCTTATTGAATGGCGCAGCAGACTCGAGGGGCTAGATGTCCTACTCCTGTTCCTAATTCTTATATTCTTATGATCTTATGTTCTTATGAACATTTCACTGTATGACCATCACTTGTCCAATTGTGTGAACATTTCACTGTATTACCATCAATACTCTCATTGTGTGAACATTTCACTGTATGACCATCACAGTTCCCATTGTGTGAACACTTCACTGTATGACCATCACTGCTCTCATTTTGTGAACATTTCACTGTATGACGATCACTGCTCTCATTGTGTGAACATTTCACTGTTTGGCCATCACTGATCTCATTGTGTGAACATTTCACTGTATGACGATCATTGTTCTCACAGTGTGAACATTTTAGTATATGACTATCACTGCTATCGTTGTGTGAACATTTCACTATGACCATCACTACTCTCATTTCGTGAACAATTCTCTGTAAGACGATCACTATACTCATTGTGTGAACATTTCGCTGCATGACCATCACTGCTCCCATTGTGTGAAGTATAATGTGGATAAATGTGAGGTTATCCACTTTGGTGGTAAAAACAGAGAGACAGACTATTATCTGAATGGTGACAGATTAGGAAAAGGGGAGGTACAAAGAGACCTGGGTGTCATGGTACATCAGTCATTGAAGGTTGGCATGCAGGTGGGTAGGCGGTTAAGAAAGCAAATGGCATGTTGGCCTTCATAGCAAGGGGATTTGAGTACAGGGGCAGGGAGGTGTTGCTACAGTTGTACAGGGCATTGGTGAGGCCACACCTGGAGTATTGTGTACAGTTTTGGTCTCCTAACCTAAGGAAGGACATTTTTGCTATTGAGGGAGTGCAGCGAAGGTTCACCAGACTGATTCCCGGGATGGCGGGACTGACCTATCAAGAAAGACTGGATCAACTGGGCTTGTATTCACTGGAGTTCAGAAGAATGAAAGGGGACCTCATAGAAACATTTAAAATTCTGACGGGGTTAGACAGGTTAGATGCAGGAAGAATGTTCCCAATGTTGGGGATGTCCAGAACCAGAGGTCACAGTCTAAGGATAAGGGGTAAGCCATTTAGGACCGAGATGCGGAGGAACTTCTTCACCCAGAGAGTGGTGAACCTGTGGAATTCTCTACCACAGAAAGTTGTTGAGGCCAATTCACTAAATATATTCAAAAAGGAGTTAGATGAGGTCCCTACTACTAGGGGGATCAAGGGGTATGGCGAGAAAGCAGGAATGGGGTACTGAAGTTGAATGTTCAGCCATGAACTCATTGAAGGGCCGAATGGCCTACTCCTGCACCTATTTTCTATGTTTCTATGTTTCACTGCATGACCATCACAGCACTCAGAGTGTGAACATTTCACTGTTGACCCTCACTGCTTTCATGTTTGAACATTTCACTGAATGACCATCAATGCTCTCATTGTGTGAACATCTCACTGTATGATCATCACTGATCTCATTTTATGAACTTTTCACTATGACGATCACTGCATTGATTGTGTGAACTTGTCACTGTGTGACCATCACTGCTTTATTTGTGTAAACATTTCATTGCATGACGACCACTGCTTCCATTGTGTGAACATTTGACTATGACCATCAATGCTCTCATTGCGTGAACATTTCAGTGTATGACCATCACTGCTCCCATTGTGTGAAAATATCACTGTGCGAGCATCACTGCTCCCATTGTGTGAACATTTCACTGCATGACCATCAAGGCTCTGATTGTGTGAACATTTCACTGTATGACTATCACTGTTGTCAATGTGTGAAACTTTCACTGCGTGACTATCATGGCTGTCATTGTGTGAACATTTCACTATGATCAACACTACTCTCATTTTATGAACACTTCTCTGTATGACGATCACTACACTCATTGTGTGAACATTTCACTGTGTGACCATCACTGTGCTCATTGTGTGAACATTTCACTGTATGACTATTATTGCTGTCATTGTGTGAACATTTCACTATGACCATTACTGTTCCCATTGTGTGAACATTTCACTGTATGACCATCACTTCTCTCATTGTGAACATCTCACTGTATGATCATCACTGATCTCCATGTGAGAACATTTCACTATGACGATTACTGCATTGATTGTGTGAATTTGTAACTGTGTGACCATCACTGCTCTATTTGTGTGAACATTTCAGTGTATGATCATCACTGCTCTGATTGTGTGAACATTGCACTCTACAACCATCACTGCTGTCATTGTGTTAACATTTCACTGTATGACCATCATTGTTCTCATTTTTTAACCTTTTACGGTCTGACCATCACTGTGCTGATTGTGTGACCATTTCACTGAAGAACCATCACTGTTCTTATTGTGTGAACATTTCACGTATGACCAACACTTCTATCATTGTGTGAACATTTCACTGTTTGGCCATCACTGCCCTCATTGTGTGAACAATGTCACTGTATGGCCGTCACTGCTCTGATTGTTTGAACATTTCACTGTATGACTAACACTGCTGTCATTGTGTGAACATTTCACTGCATGACTATCATTACTGTTATTGTGTGAACATTTCACTTTGACCATCACTACTCTGATTTTGTGAACATTTACCTGTATGATCATCACTGTGCTCATTGTGTAAACATTTCACTGTATGACCATCACGGCTCTGATTATGTGAACATTTCACTGTATGACTATCACTGCTGTCATTGTGTGAAAATTTCACTGCTTGACTATCATGGCTGTCATTGTGTGAACATTTCACTATGTCCATCACTACTCTAATTTTGTGAACATTTCACTGTTTGTCCATCACTGCCCTCATTGTGTGAACATCTCACTGTATGACCATCACTGCACCCATTGTGTGAACATTTCACTGTATGATCATCACTGATCTCAATGTGTGAACATTTCACTCTGATGATCATTGCATTGATTGCGTGAACTTTGCACTGTGTGACCATCACAGCTAATTTGTGTGAACATTTGACGATGACCATCACTGCTCTCATTGCGTGAGAATTTCAGTTTATGACCATCACTGCTCCCATTGTGTGAACATTTCAGTTTATGACCATCACTGCTCCCATTGTGTGAACATTTGACTATGATCATCGCTGCTCCCATTGTGTGAACATTTCAGTGCATGACCATCACTGCTCCCATTGTGTGAACAATTCACTGTGTGACCATCATTGCTGCCATTGTGTGAACATTTCACTCTTTGACTACCACTGCTCCCATTGTGTGAATATTTCACTGTTGACTCTCACTGCTCTCATTGTGTGAAAATTTCACTCTGACGATCACTGCTTTCATTGTGTGACCATGACACTGAATGACTATCACTGCACTCATTGTGTGAACATTTCCCTGTATCACCATCACAGCTCTCATTTTATGTGTAATGAGACAGGAAATATAAACGATCTCCTAGTAAAAGATCCTCTCGGAATGAGTGATCACAGTATGGTTGAATTTGTAATACAGATTGAGGGTGAGGAAGTTGTGTCAGAAACGAGCGTACTATGCTTAAACAAAGGGGACTACAGTGGGATGAGGGCAGATTTGGCTAAAGTAGACTGGAAACACAGACTAAACGGTGGCACAATTGAGTAACAGTGGAGGACTTTTAAGGAGCTCTTTCATAGTGCACAACAAAAATATATTCCAGTGAAAAAGAAGGGTGGTAAGAGAAGGTATAACCAGCCGTGCATAAGCAAGGAAATAAAGGAGAGTTTCAAATCAAAGACCAATGCGTATAAAGTGGCTAAAGTTAGTGGGAAACTAGAGGATTGGGAAAATTTTAAACAAAAGCAAAGAATGATTGAAAAAGCAATAAAGAAAGGAAAGAGTGATTACGAAGGTAAACTTGCGCAAAACATAAAAACAGGTAGTAAAAGTTTTTACAGATATATAAAACGGAACAGAGTGACGAAAGTAAATGTTGGTCCCTTAGAAGATGAGAAGGGGGATTTAATAATGAAAAATGTGGAAATGGCTGATATCTTAAACAATTATTTTGCTTCGGTCTTCACAGTGGAAGACACAAAAACCATGCCAAAAATTGCTGGTCGCAGGATTGTGGGAAGGGAGGACCTTGAGACAATCACTATCACGAGGGGCGTAGTACTGGACAGGCTAATGGGACTGAAGGTAGACAAGTCCCCTGGTCCTGATGAAATGCATCCCAGGGTATTAAACGAGATGACGGAAGTTAAAGCAGATGCATTCGTTATAATCTACTAAAATTCACTGGACTCTGGGGAGGTACCAGCGGATTGGAAAGCAGCTAATGTAACGCCTCTGTTTAAAAAAGGGGGCAGACAAAAGGCAGGTAACTATAGGCCGGTTAGTTGAACATCTGTAGTGGGGAAAATCCTTGAAACTATCATTAAGGAAGAAATAGTGGGACATCTAGATAGGAATAGTGCAATCAAGCAGACGCAGCATGGAGGAGAAATCATGTTTAACTAATTAACTGGAATTCTTTGAGGATATAACGAGCATGGTGGATAGAGGTGTACCGATGGATGTGGTGTATTTAGATTTCCAAAAGGCATTCGATAAGGTGCCACACAAAAGGTTACTGCAGAAAATAGAGGTACACGGAGTCAGAGGAAATGTATGAGCATGGATAGAGAATTGGCTGGTGAACAGAAAGCAGAGAGTCGGGATAACTGGGTCCTTTTCAGGTTGGAAAATGGTGGTTAATGGTGTACCACAGGGATCGGTGCTGGGACCACAACTGTTTACAATATACAAAGATGACCTGGAAGAGGGGGCAGAGTGTAGTGTAACAAAATTTGCAGATGACACTAAGATTAGTGGGAAAACGGGTTGTGCAGAGGACACAGAGAGGCTGCATAGAGATTTGGATAGGTTAAGCGAATGGGCGAAGGTTTGGCAGATGGAATACAATGTCTGAAAGTGTGAGGTCATCCACCTTGGGAAAAAAAACAGTAAAAGGTAATATTATTTGAATGGGGAGAAATTACAACACGCTGAGGTGCAGAGGGACCTGGGGGTCCTTGTGCATGAAAAAAAAAATTCTCCAAGTGCCGCCTATAAAAGGGGAGGGGGACACTAAAAACACCAGCAATGAAAACAAATTAAACTTTAAAACATAAAATCAAATTAAAATTTGGTTGCCGGGCGTGATGATGCACTCCAGTCCCTCCGGTGCCCACCTCTCGCGGAAGGCCGCGAGCGTACCGGTGGACACCGCGTGCTCCATCTCCAAGGACACCCTGGACCGGATGTAAGAGCGGAAGAGAGGCAGGCAGTCAGGTTGAACGATCCCCTCGACCGCTCGCTGCCTGGACCGGCTGATGGCCCTCTTGGCCGTGCCCAGGAGCACTCCTACGAGGAGGCCCTCGGACCTACCCACTCCCCTCCGCACAGGGTGCCCAAAGATCAGGAGTGTGGGACTGAAGTGCAGCCAGAATTTCAGGAGAAGCCACTTTAAATAATAAAACAGGGGCTGCAACCTCGTGCATTCGATAAAAACATGGAACACGGACTCTTCCAGACCGCAGACTGCTCCGTGCACCACCCTCCAGGCCAAGTCCCCGATAAATACTAGGAGGACTCCCGCATAGAGTGCCCTCCATCGGGGACCACCGCCTCCTCCGGACGGCAGGATGGTAGGCCATGGCGTGTCCGGACGGCAGGCAAGGATGGCAAAGTTGAGGGTGTGCAGGAGCAGCCCGTACAGGAAACCCCTCCGCGCGGAACTGAAAGGCACGGAGGGGATTTCCCCGAGGCGGCTCAAGTTGTGAGGCACCGGCTCCCGAGGGAGGTTTCGGGGTTTGGCGCCGATGAGGAATTCCGTCCGGACGGGGGTCAGTTCAGACGGGATATCTCCACGTGCTTGAGCCTCTTCGATGCATTGAACGGAGTCAGGGCCCAGAGCTGTTTTTAGCGACTCGATGGCATCGGCCACGCGGCGGACGTCGGCCGTATTTAGGCGCCGCGCCAGCGGGTCTGGCGCCATCCAGCCCACTCCTCCGCCATCGAGCAGGTCCCTGATCCTAGTCACCTCACCAGCCACAGCCCTCTCGTCCGACTGCCACCGACAACCTCGGTCGTGGAGGTACGGATTCCCGAGCAGCGGCTCCTGCAGGACGGCGGCCACTCCAGCCGGTGGAGAGCTGCGCTTGGTGGAGACTTTGTTCCAGACCCTGGTGAGTTCCTTGTAAAAGACAGGCAGCTCCTGGAAGGCGGTCCTGACGCCCCCCATGCTCACAAACAGGAGCTGCGTGTCATAGTTGAGGCCGTGCTGCTGGCGGAAGAAATATGTCGCCAGAGCACGCCACCTAGGAGAGGGCTCGACGTAAAGGCTTCTCTGCAGTGTCTGAAGACGGAAAGTCGCGAGCTGGGTGCTGATGCACACCAACGACAGACCGCCCTCCCCAAGCGGGAGACTCAAGACCGCGGCAGACACCCAGTGCTTCCTGTTGTTCCAGCAGAAGTCCACCAGCTTCTTCTGTATCTTGGTGACAAACGCAGGGGGAGGGGTCAAAGTGACCAGCCGGTACCACAGCATGGCGGCCACCAGCTGGTTTATGACTAGCACTCGACCCCTGTAGGACAGCACTCGGAGCAGTCCTGTCCAGCGCCCTAGGCAAGCGACGACCTTGGCCTCCAACTCTTGCCAGTTCGCCGGCCAGCCTTCCTTGTCGGGGCTGAGGTAGACTCCCAGATAGAGGAGATGGGTCGTGCTCCTGACTGTAGAACACATCCTGACTGAAGAACATATCCTGACTGTGGAACACATCCTGAATGTAGATCACATACTGACTGTGGAATACATCCTGACTGTGGAACACATCCTGACTGTAGAACACATCCTGACTTTAGAACACATCCTGACTGTTGAACTCATCCTGACTGTAGATCACATCCTGACTGTGGAACACATCCTGACTGTCGAACTCATCCTGACTGTAGAACACATCCTGACTGTGGAACACACCCTGACTGTAGAACACATCCTGACTGTAGATCACATCCTGACTGTGGAACACATCCTGACTGTCGAACTCATCCTGACTGTATATCACATCCTGACTGTGGAACACATCCTGACTGTAGAACACATCCTGACTGTCGAACACATCCTGAGTGCAGAACACATCCTGACTGTTGAACAGATCCTGACTGTGGAAGACATCCTGACATTAGAACACATCCTGACTGTAGAAAACATCCTGACAATAGAACACATGCTGACTGTAGAACACATCCTGACAGTAGATCACATCCTGACTGTAGAACACATCCTGACAAAAGAACACATCCTGACTGTGGAACACATCCTGACTGCAGAACACATCCGGACTGTAGATCACATCCTGACTGTAGAACACATCCTGACTGTAGATCACATATGACCTTAGAACACATCCTGATTGTAGAACACATCTTTACTGTGGAACACATCCTGACTGTAGAACACATCCTGACTGTTGAACACATCCTGACTGTAGAACACATCCTGACTATAGAAAGCATCCTGACTGTGGAACACATCATGACTGTAGAACACATCCTCACTGTAGAACACATCCTGACTGTAGAATACATGCTGACTGTGAAACACATCCTGACTGTAGATCACATGCTGACTGTAGAACACATCCTGACTGTAGATCACATGCTGACTGTAGAACACATCCTGACTGTAGATCACATACTGACTGTCGAACACATCCTGACTTTAGAACACATCCTGACTGTAGAACACATCCTGACTGTAGATCACATCCTGACTGTAGAACCCATCTGACATGTAACACATTCTGACTGTTGAACACATCCTGACTGTAGAACACATCCACACTGTAGAACACATCCTGACTGTAGAACACATGCTGACTGTGAAACACATCCTGACTGTAGATCACATGCTGACTGTAGAACACATCCTGACTGTAGATCACATACTGACTGTGGAACACATCCTGACTGTGCAACACATCCTGACTGTCGAACACATCCTGACTTTAGAACACATCCTGACTGTAGATCACATCCTGACTGTAGAACCCATCTGACATGTAACACATTCTGACTGTTGAACACATCCTGACTGTGGAACACATCCTGACTGTAGAACACATCTTGACTGTGGAACACCTCCTGACTGCAGAACACATCCTGACTGTTGAACACATCCTGACTGTAGAACACATCCTGACTGTGAAACACATCCTGACTGTAGATCACATGCTGACTGTAGAACACATCCTGACTGTAGATCACATACTGACTGTGGAACACATCCTGACTGTGCAACACATCCTGACTGTCGAACACATCCTGACTTTAGAACACATGCTGACTGTAGAACACATCCTGACTGTGGAAGACATCCTGACTGTAGAACACATCCTGACTTTAGAACACATCCTGACTGTGAAACACATCCTGTCTGTGTAACACATCCTGACTGTAGAACACATCCTGACTGTAAAACACATCCTGATTGTAGAACACATCCTGACTGTGGAACACATCCTGACTGTAGAACACATGCTGACTGTAGAACACAGCCTGACTGTAGATCACATCCTGACTGTAGATCACATCCTGACAGTGGAACACATCCTGACTGTAGAACACATCCTGACTGTCCAATACGTCCGGACTGTAGAACACATCCTGACTGTGGAACACATCCTGACTGTAGATCACATCCTTACTGTGGAACACATCCTGACTGTAGAACATATCCTGACTGCGGAACACATCCTGACTGCAGAGCACATCCTGACTGTGAAACACATCCAGACTGTGGATCACATCCTGACTGTGGAACACATCCTGACTGAAGAACATATCCTGACTGTGGAACACATCTTGACTTTCAAACACATCCTGACTGTAGACCACATCCTGACTGTGGAACACATCCTGACTGTGGATCACATCCTGACTGTGGAACACATCCTGACTGTAGAACACATCCTGACTGTGGGACACATTCTGACTGCAGAACACATCCTTACTGTGAAAGACATCCTGACTGTCGAGCACATTCTGACTGTAGAACACATCCTGACTGTAGAACACATTGCTGACTGTTGATCACATCCTGACTTTAGAACACATCCTGACTGTAGTACACATCCGGACTGTAGAAAACATCCTGACAGTAGAACACATGGTGACTGTTAGCGTTAGTGTTTTCTTAGAAGAATCACTCAACACTCAGGGTCGGTTCCAATGCTGATGCAGCTTTTATTACGCTCAGCGGGAAGGAAAAACTCAGGACCATATCCAGGTTTCTCTTCACAGAACAAAGAGTTACATGTACCTTTATATGTTTCACAACAGTTACAAAACAGTTTACTACAGTTACACAGCCCATCACGGCTGGACACAAGCCAATCACAACGATTATAGATTACATATAGGTTCTTTTAACCCAATAGAATTCTCCTAGTATCCAGGGAACCATATGTTCGGTTATTGTCAGCTTGGGCTGATCGATGACTTTATAGGTTCTCTCCCTAGTTCTTTCATCTGGGAGAAATAATTGGTTTGTAGCCTTGTTTACAGCAAATGGTTTCCCTCTTATCTTTCTTCCTGGGGAATTAATTGGTTTATGACCTTGCTCACAGGAGATGGCTTCCTTCTTATCTCTGTCTTCCCAGGCATTCCTACAGTGGGCCTCACAGGGTTATTGCTCGGTCAGTGAACGTTCAACAGTTCACAGCTTGACTACCTGGTTTCCCATCATGCCTGGGCAGCCATTTTATGTGTGTGTCCATTTAAGCTTATGTGAGTTTTAAATATCCAGCAGGTGCCTAATGCCTAAGTCTATATATATCTTTTGACTCTCTACAACAGTGACTATAGAACACATCCTGACTGTAGATCACATTCTGACTGTGGAACACATCGTGACTGTAGAACACATCCTGACTGCAGATCACATCATGACTTTAGAACACATCCTGACTGTAGAACACATCTTGACTGTGGAACACATCCTGACTGTAGAACACATCCTGACTGTTGAACACATCCTGACTGTGGAACACATCCTCACTGTGGAACACATCCTGACTGCAGAACACATCCTGACTGTAGATCACATCCTGACTGTAGAACACATCCTGACTGTGGAACACATCCTGACTGCAGAACACATCCTGACTGTAGAACACATGCTGACTGTGAAACACATCCTGGCTGTAGATCACATCCTGACTGTGGAACACATCCTGACTGTAGAACACATGCTGACTGTGGAACACATCCTGACTGCAGAACACATCCTGACTGTAGAACACATGCTGACTGTGGAACACATCCTGACTGTAGATCACATCCTGACTGTAGATCACATCCTGACTGTAGATCACATCCTGACTGTGGAACACATCCTGACTGCAGAACACATCCTGACTGCAGAACACATCCTGACTGTAGATCACATCCTGACTGTGGAACACATCCTGACTGTAGATCACATCCTGACTGCAGAACACATCCTGACTGTAGATCACATCCTGACTGTGGAACACATCCTGACTGTAGAACACATCCTGACTGTAGAACACTCCCTGACTGTAGAACACATCCTGACTGTGGAAGACATCCTGACTATGGAAAACATCCTGACTGCAGAACACATCCTGACTGTAGTACACATCCTGATTGTAGATTATATCCTGATTTTAGAACACCTCCTGACTGTAGAACACATCCTGACTGTGGAACACTTCCTGACTGTAGAACAGATCCTGACTGTAGAACACATCCTGACTGTAGAACACATCCTGACTGTGGAACACATCCTGACTGTGGAACACATCCTGACTGTGGACACATCCTGACTGTAGAACACATCCTGACTGCAGAACACATCCTGACTGTAGATCACATCCTGAGTGTGGAACACATCCTGACTGTGGAACACATCCTGACTGTAGAACACATCCTGACCTTGGAACACATCCTGACTGTAGAACACATCCTGACTGTAGAATACATCCGGACTGTAGAACACATCCTGACTGTGGAACACATCCTGGCTGTCGATCACTTCTTGACTGTGGAACACATCCTGACTGTGGAACACATCCTGACGGTGGAGCACATCTTGACAGTAGAACAATCCTGACTGTGGAACACATCATAACTGTGGGACACATCCTGACTGTAGAACACATCCTGACTGTGGAATACATCCTGACTGTAGAACACATCCAGACTGTAGAATACATCCTGATTGTAGAACATATCCTGACTGTAGAACACATCCTGACTGTGGAACACATCCTGACTGGAGAACACAGCGTGACTGTAGAACACATCCTGACTGTAGATCACATCGTGACTGTGGAACACATCCTGATTGTGGATCACATCCTGACTGTGGAACACATCCTGACTGAAGAACATATCCTGACTGTAGATCATATCCTGACTGTGGAACACATCCTGACTGTAGAACACATCCTGACTGTAGAACACATCCTGACTGCAGAACACATCCTGACTGTAGAACACATCCTGACTGTGGAACACATCCTGACTGTAGAACACATCCTGACTGTAGAACACATCCTGACTGCAGAACACATCCTGACTGTAGAACACATCCTGACTGTGGAACACATCCTGACTGTAGAACACATCCTGACTGCAGAACACATCCTGACTGTAGATCACATCCTGACTGTAGATCACATCCTGACTGCAGAGCACATCCTGACGGTGGAACACATCCTAACTGTAGAACACATCCTGACTTTAGAACACATCCTGACTGTAGATCACATCCTGACTGTAGAACGCATCTGACATGGAACACATTCTGACTGTTGAACACATCCTGACTGTGGAACACATCCTGACTGTAGAACACAACCTGACTGTGGAACACATCCTGACTGTGGAACACATCCTAACTGGAGAACACATCCTGACTGTAGATCACATCCTGACTGTAGAACACATCCTGACTGTGGAACACATCCTGACTGTGGAACACATCCTAACTGGAGAACACATCCTGACTGTAGATCACATCCTGACTGTAGATCACATCGTGACTGTGGAACACATCCTGATTGTGGATCACATCCTGACTGTGGAACACATCCTGACTGAAGAACATATCCTGACTGTAGATCACATCCTGACTGTGGAACACATCCTGACTGAAGAACATATCCTGACTGTAGATCACATCCTAACTGTAGAACACATCCTGACTTTAGAACACATCCTGACTGTGGAACACATCCTAACTGTAGAACACATCCTGACTTTAGAACACATCCTGACTGTGGAACACATCCTAACTGTAGAACACATCCTGACTTTAGAACACATCCTGACTGTGGAACACATCCTAACTGTAGAACACATCCTGACTTTAGAACACATCCTGACTGTGGAACACATCCTAACTGTAGAACACATCCTGACTTTAGAACACATCCTGACTGTGGAACACATCCTAACTGTAGAACACATCCTGACTTTAGAACACATCCTGACTGTGGAACACATCCTAACTGTAGAACACATCCTGACTTTAGAACACATCCTGACTGTGGAACACATCCTAACTGTAGAACACATCCTGACTTTAGAACACATCCTGACTGTAGATCACATCCTGACTGTAGAACACATCTGACATGGAACACATTCTGACTGTGGAACACATCCTGACTGTAGAACACATCCTGACTGTGGAACACATCCTGACTGTGGAACACATCCTAACTGGAGAACACATCCTGACTGTAGATCACATCCTGACTGTAGAACACATCCTGACTGTGGAACACATCCTGACTGTGGAACACATCCTAACTGGAGAACACATCCTGACTGTAGATCACATCCTGACTGTGGAACACATCCTGAATGTAGAACACATGCTGACTGTAGATCACATCCTGACTGTTGAACACATCCTGACTGTGGAACACATCCTGACTGTGGAACACATCCTGAATGTAGATCACATCCTGACTGTTGAGCACATGCTGACTGTAGATCACATCCTGACTGTTGAACACATCCTGACTGTGGAACACATCCTGACTGTAGAACACATTCTGACTATAGATCAAATCCTGACTGTGGAACACATGCTGACTGTAGATAACATCCTGACTGTAGATCACATCCTGACTGTTGAACACATGCTGACTGTAGATAACATCCTGACTGTAGATCACATCCTGACTTTAGAACACATCCTGACTGTAGAACACATCCTGACTGAGGAACATATCCTGACTGTGGAACACATCCTGACTGTAGAACATATCCTGACTTTGGAACACATCCTGACTGTAGAACACATCCTGACTGTAGAACACATCCTGACTCTGGAACATATCCTGACTGTAGAACACATCCTGACTATGGAACATATCCTGACTGTACAACACATCCTGACTGTGGAACACATCCTGACTTTAGAACACATCCTGACTGTAGAAAACATCCTGACTGTAGAACACATCCTGACTGCGGAACACATCCTGACTGTAGAACACATCTTGACTGTGGAAAACATCTTGACGATAGAACACATCCTGACTGTTGAACACATCCTGACTGTAGAACACATCCTGATTGAAGAACATATCCTGACTGTGGAACACATCCTGACTGTAGATCACATACTGACTGTGGAATACATCCTGACTGTGGAACACATCCTGACTGTAGAACACATCCTGATTGAAGAACATATCCTGACTGTGGAACACATCCTGACTGTAGATCACATGCTGACTGTGGAATACATCCTGACTGTGGAACACATCCTGACTGCAGAACACATCCTGACTTTTGAACACATGCTGACTGTCGAACTCTTCCTGACTATAGATCACATCCTGACTGTGGAACACATCCTGACTGTCGAACATATCCTGACTGCAGAACACATCCTGACTGAAGAACACATCCTGACTGTGGAACACATCCTGACTGTAGAACACATCCTGACTTTGGAACACATCCTGACTGTGGAACACATCCTGACTGTAGAACATATCCTGACTGTAGAACACATTGCTGACTGTTGATCACATCCTGACTTTAGAACACATCCTGACTGTAGTACACATCCGGACTGTAGAAAACATCCTGACAGTAGAACACATGGTGACTATAGAACACATCCTGACTGTAGATCACATCCTGATAGTAGAACACATCCTGACTGTAGATCACATCATGACTTTAGAACACATCCTGACTGTAGAACACATCTTGACTGTGGAACACATCCTGACTGTAGAACACATCCTGACTGTTGAACACATCCTGACTGTGGAACACATCCTCACTGTGGAACACATCCTGACTGCAGAACACATCCTGACTGTAGATCACATCCTGACTGTAGAACACATCCTGACTGTGGAACACATCCTGACTGCAGAACACATCCTGACTGTAGAACACATGCTGACTGTGAAACACATCCTGGCTGTAGATCACATCCTGACTGTGGAACACATCCTCACTGTGGAACACATCCTGACTGCAGAACACATCCTGACTGTAGAACACATGCTGACTGTGGAACACATCCTGACTGTAGATCACATCCTGACTGTAGATCACATCCTGACTGTAGATCACATCCTGACTGTGGAACACATCCTGACTGCAGAACACATCCTGACTGTAGATCACATCCTGACTGTGGAACACATCCTGACTGTAGATCACATCCTGACTGTAGATCACATCCTGACTGTGGAACACATCCTGACTGTAGAACACATCCTGACTGTGGAACACATCCTGACTGTGGAACACATCCTGAC
Organism: Pristiophorus japonicus; assembly: GCF_044704955.1. Taxonomy (NCBI): domain Eukaryota; kingdom Metazoa; phylum Chordata; class Chondrichthyes; family Pristiophoridae; genus Pristiophorus; species Pristiophorus japonicus. Next base: position 98,557,353 of record NC_091991.1, on the reverse strand, counting down.
TGTGGACACATCCTGACTGTAGAACACATCCTGACTGTAGAACACATCCTGACTGTGGAATACATCCTGATTGTAGAACATATCCTGACTGTAGAACACATCCTGACTGTGGAACACATCCTGACTGGAGAACACAGCGTGACTGTAGAATACATCCTGACTGTAGATCACATCGTGACTGTGGAACACATCCTGATTGTGGATCACATCCTGACTGTGGAACACATCCTGACTGAAGAACATATCCTGACTGTGGAACACATCCTGACTTTAAAACACATCCAGACTGTAGAACACATCCTGACTGTGGATCACATTCTGACTGTGGAACACATCCTGACTGTGGAACACATCCTGACTGTAGAACACATCCTGACTGTGGGCACATTCTGACTGTAGAACACATCCTGACTGTGGAACACATCCTGACTGTGGGACACATTCTGACTGTAGAACACATCCTGACTGTGGAACACATCCTGAGTGTGGAACACATCCTGACTGTAGAACACATCCTGACTGTAGATCACATCCTGACTGTGGAACACATCCTGACTGTGGAACAAATCCTGACTGTAGAACACATCCTGACTGTTGAACACATCCTGACTGTAGAACACATCCTGACCGTGGAACATATCCTGACTGTTGAACACATCCTGACTGTAGAACACAACCTGACTGTGGAACACATCCTGACTGTAGAACACATCCTGACCGTGGAACACTAACTGACTGTAGAACACATCCTGACTGTAGAACACATCCTGACTGTAGAACACAACCTGACTGTGGAACAAATCCTGACTGTAGAACACATCCTGACTGTAGAACACATCCTGACTCTAGAACACATCCTGACTGTGGAACACATCCTGACTTTAGATCACATCCTGACTGTGGAACACATCCTGACTGTAGAACACATCCTGAATGTAGATCACATCCTGACTGTAGAACACATCCTGACTGTAGAACACATCCTGACTGTAGATCACATCCTGACTGTGGAACACATCCTGACTGTAGAACACATCCTGACTGTAGAATACGTCCAGACTGTAGAACACATCCTGACTGTGGAACACATCCTTACTGTAGCTCGCATCCTGACTGTAGAACATATCCTGACTGTAGAGCACATCCTGACGGTGAAACACATCCTGACTGTAGATCACATCCTGACTGGAACACATCCTGACTGTAGAACACATCCTGACCGTGGAACACATCCTGACTGTAGAACACATCCTGACTATAGAATACGTCCGGACTGTAGAACACATCCTGACTGTGGAACACATCCTGACTGTCGAACACATCCTGACTGTGGAACACATTCTGACTGTAGAACATATCCTGACTTTAGAACACATCCTGACTGTAGAACACATCCTGACCGTAGAACACATCCTGACTGTGGAAGACATCCTGACTGTGGAACACATCCTGACTGTAGAACACATCCTGACTGTAGATCACATCCTGATTTTAGAACACATCCTGACTGTGGAACACTTCCTGACTGTAGAACACATCCTGACTTTAGAACACATCCTGACTGTGAAACACATCCTGTCTGTGTAACACATCCTGACTGTAGAACACATCCTGACTGTAAAACACATCCTGATTGTAGAACACATCCTGACTGTTGAACACATCCTGACTGTGGAACACATCCTGAGTGTGGAACACATCCTGACTGTGGAACACATCCTGACTGTAGAACACTTCCTGACCTTGGAACACATCCTGACTGTAGAACACATCCTGACTGTAGAATACATCCGGACTGTAGAACACATCCTGACTGTGGAACACATCCTGGCTGTCGATCACTTCTTGACTGTGGAACACATCCTGACTGTGGAACACATCCTGACTGTGGTGCACATCTTGACAGTAGAACAATCCTGACTGTGGAACACATCATAACTGTGGGACACATCCTGACTGTAGAACACATCCTGACTGTGGAATACATCCTGACTGTAGAACACATCCAGACTGTAGAATACATCCTGATTGTAGAACATATCCTGACTGTAGAACACATCGTGACTGTGGAACACATCCTGATTGTGGATCACATCCTGACTGTGGAACACATCCTGACTGAAGAACATATCCTGACTGTGGAACACATCCTGACTTTAAAACACATCCAGACTGTAGAACACATCCTGACTGTGGATCACATTCTGACTGTGGAACACATCCTGACTGTGGAACACATCCTGACTGTGGAACACATCCTGACTGTAGAACACATCCTGACTGTGGGACACATTCTGACCGTAGAACACATCCTGACTGTGGAACACATCCTGACTGTAGAACACATCCTGACTGTGGGACACATTCTGACTGTAGAACACATCCTGAGTGTGGAACACATCCTGACTGTAGAACACATCCTGACTGTAGATCACATCCTGACTGTGGAACACATCCTGACTGTGGAACACATCCTGACTGTGGAACAAATCCTGACTGTAGAACACATCCTGACTGTGGAACACATCCTGACTGTGGGACACATCCTGAGTGTCGAACACATCCTGAGTGTGGAACACATCCTGACTGTAGAACACATCCTGACTGTAGATCACATCCTGACTGTGGAACACATCCTGACTGTGGAACACATCCTGACTGTGGAACAAATCCTGACTGTAGAACACATCCTGACTGTTAAACACATCCTGACTGTAGAACACATCCTGACCGTGGAACACATCCTGACTGTTGAACACATCCTGACTGTAGAACACAACCTGACTGTGGAACAAATCCTGACTGTAGAACACATCCTGACTGTAGAACACATCCTGACTGTGGAACACATCCTGACTGTAGAACACATCCTTACTGTGGAACACATCCTGACTGTAGAACACATCCTGACTGTGGAACACATCCTGACTGTAGAACACATCATGACTGTGGAACACATCCTGACTGTAGAACACATCCTGACCGTGGAACACTTCCTGACTGTAGAACACATCCTGACTGTAGAACACAACCTGACTGTAGAACACATCCTGACTGTAGATCACATTCTGACTGTGGAACACATCCTGACTGTTGAACACATCTTGACTGTGGAAAACATCTTGACGATAGAACACATCCTGACTGTTGAACACATCCTGACTGTAGAACACATCCTGATTGAAGAACATATCCTGACTGTGGAACACATCCTGACTGTAGATCACATACTGACTGTGGAATACATCCTGACTGTGGAACACATCCTGACTGCAGAACACATCCTGATTGAAGAACATATCCTGACTGTGGAACACATCCTGACTGTAGATCACATGCTGACTGTGGAATACATCCTGACTGTGGAACACATCCTGACTGTAGAACACATCCTGACTTTTGAACACATGCTGACTGTCGAACTCTTCCTGACTATAGATCACATCCTGACTGTGGAACACATCCTGACTGTAGAACATATCCTGACTGCAGAACACATCCTGACTGAAGAACACATCCTGACTGTGGAACACATCCTGACTGTAGAACACATCCTGACTTTGGAACACATCCTGACTGTGGAACACATCCTGACTGTAGAACATATCCTGACTGTAGAACACATTGCTGACTGTTGATCACATCCTGAATTTAGAACACATCCTGACTGTAGTACACATCCGGACTGTAGAAAACATCCTGACAGTAGAACACATGGTGACTATAGAACACATCCTGACTGTAGATCACATCCTGACTGCAGAACACATCCTGACTGAAGAACACATCCTGACTGTGGAACACATCCTGACTGTAGATCACATTCTGACTGTGGAACACATCGTGACTGTAGAACACATCCGGACTGTAGATCACATCCTGATAGTAGAACACATCCTGACTGTAGATCACATCATGACTTTAGAACACATCCTGACTGTAGAACACATCTTGACTGTGGAACACATCCTGACTGTAGAACACATCCTGACTGTTGAACACATCCTGACTGTGGAACACATCCTCACTGTGGAACACATCCTGACTGCAGAACACATCCTGACTGTAGATCACATCCTGACTGTAGAACACATCCTGACTGTGGAACACATCCTGACTGCAGAACACATCCTGACTGTAGAACACATGCTGACTGTGAAACACATCCTGGCTGTAGATCACATCCTGACTGTGGAACACATCCTCACTGTGGAACACATCCTGACTGCAGAACACATCCTGACTGTAGAACACATGCTGACTGTGGAACACATCCTGACTGTAGATCACATCCTGACTGTAGATCACATCCTGACTGTAGATCACATCCTGACTGTGGAACACATCCTGACTGCAGAACACATCCTGACTGCAGAACACATCCTGACTGTAGATCACATCCTGACTGTGGAACACATCCTGACTGTAGATCACATCCTGACTGTAGATCACATCCTGACTGTGGAACACATCCTGACTGTAGAACACATCCTGACTGTGGAACACATCCTGACTGTGGAACACATCCTGACTATGGACACATCCTGACTGTAGAACACATCCTGACTGTAGAACACATCCTGACTGTAGATCACATCCTGAGTGTGGAACACATCCTGACTGTGGAACACATCCTGACTGTAGAACACATCCTGACTGTAGAACACATCCTGACCTTGGAACACATCCTGACTGTAGAACACATCCTGACTGTAGAATACATCCGGACTGTAGAACACATCCTGACTGTGGAACACATCCTGACTGTGGAGCACATCTTGACAGTAGAACAATCCTGACTGTGGAACACATCATAACTGTGGGACACATCCTGACTGTAGAACACATCCTGACTGTGGAATACATCCTGACTGTAGAACACATCCAGACTGTAGAATACATCCTGATTGTAGAACATATCCTGACTGTAGAACACATCCTGACTGTGGAACACATCCTGACTGGAGAACACAGCATGACTGTAGAACACATCCTGACTGTAGATCACATCGTGACTGTGGAACACATCCTGATTGTGGATCACATCCTGACTGTGGAACACATCCTGACTGAAGAACATACCCTGACTGTGGAACACATCCTGACTTTAAAACACATCCAGACTGTAGAACACATCCTGACTGTGGATCACATTCTGACTGTGGAACACATCCTGACTGTGGAACACATCCTGACTGTAGAACACATCCTGACTGTGGGCACATTCTGACTGTAGAACACATCCTGACTGTGGAACACATCCTGACTGTGGGACACATTCTGACTGTAGAACACATCCTGACTGTGGAACACATCCTGACTGTGGAACACATCCTGAGTGTGGAACACATCCTGAGTGTGGAACACATCCTGACTGTAGAACACATCCTGACTGTAGATCACATCCTGACTGTGGAACACATCCTGACTGTGGAACAAATCCTGACTGTAGAACACATCCTGACTGTAGAACACAACCTGACTGTAGAACACATCCTGACCGTGGAACATATCCTGACTGTTGAACACATCCTGACTGTAGAACACAACCTGACTGTGGAACACATCCTGACTGTAGAACACGTCCTGACCGTGGAACACTAACTGACTGTAGAACACATCCTGACTGTAGAACACATCCTGACTGTAGAACACAACCTGACTGTGGAACAAATCCTGACTGTAGAACACATCCTGACTGTAGAACACATCCTGACTCTAGAACACATCCTGACTGTGGAACACATCCTGACTTTAGATCACATCCTGACTGTGGAACACATCCTGACTATAGAACACATCCTGAATGTAGATCACATCCTGACTGTAGAACACATCCTGACTGTAGAACACATCCTGACTGTAGATCACATCCTGACTGTGGAACACATCCTGACTGTAGAACACATCCTGACTGTAGAATACGTCCAGACTGTAGAACACATCCTGACTGTGGAACACATCCTTACTGTAGCTCGCATCCTGACTGTAGAACATATCCTGACTGTAGAGCACATCCTGACGGTGAAACACATCCTGACTGTAGATCACATCCTGACTGGAACACATCCTGACTGTAGAACACATCCTGACTGTAGAACACATCCTGACCGTGGAACACATCCTGACTGTAGAACACATCCTGACTATAGAATACGTCCGGACTGTAGAACACATCCTGACTGTGGAACACATCCTGACTGTCGAACACATCCTGACTGTGGAACACATCCTGACTGTAGAACATATCCTGACTTTAGAACACATCCTGACTGTAGAACACATCCTGACCGTAGAACACATCCTGACTGTGGAAGACATCCTGACTGTGGAACACATCCTGACTGTAGAACACATCCTGACTGTAGATCACATCCTGATTTTAGAACACATCCTGACTGTGGAACACTTCCTGACTGTAGAACACATCCTGACTTTAGAACACATCCTGACTGTGAAACACATCCTGTCTGTGTAACACATCCTGACTGTAGAACACATCCTGACTGTAAAACACATCCTGATTGTAGAACACATCCTGACTGTCGAACACATCCTGACTGTGGAACACATCCTGAGTGTGGAACACATCCTGACTGTGGAACACATCCTGACTGTAGAACACTTCCTGACCTTGGAACACATCCTGACTGTAGAACACATCCTGACTGTAGAATACATCCGGACTGTAGAACACATCCTGACTGTGGAACACATCCTGGCTGTCGATCACTTCTTGACTGTGGAACACATCCTGACTGTGGAACACATCCTGACTGTGGTGCACATCTTGACAGTAGAACAATCCTGACTGTGGAACACATCATAACTGTGGAACATATCCTGACTGTAGAACACATCGTGACTGTGGAACACATCCTGATTGTGGATCACATCCTGACTGTGGAACACATCCTGACTGAAGAACACATCCTGACTGTGGAACACATCCTGACTGAAGAACATATCCTGACTGTGGAACACATCCTGACTTTAAAACACATCCAGACTGTAGAACACATCCTGACTGTGGATCACATTCTGACTGTGGAACACATCCTGACTGTGGAACACATCCTGACTGTAGAACACATCCTGACTGTGGGACACATTCTGACCGTAGAACACATCCTGACTGTGGAACACATCCTGACTGTAGAACACATCCTGACTGTGGGACACATTCTGACTGTAGAACACATCCTGAGTGTGGAACACATCCTGACTGTAGAACACATCCTGACTGTAGATCACATCCTGACTGTGGAACACATCCTGACTGTGGAACACATCCTGACTGTGGAGCACATCTTGACAGTAGAACAATCCTGACTGTGGAACACATCATAACTGTGGGACACATCCTGACTGTAGAACACATCCTGACTGTGGAATACATCCTGACTGTAGAACACATCCAGACTGTAGAATACATCCTGATTGTAGAACATATCCTGACTGTAGAACACATCCTGACTGTGGAACACATCCTGACTGGAGAACACAGCATGACTGTAGAACACATCCTGACTGTAGATCACATCGTGACTGTGGAACACATCCTGATTGTGGATCACATCCTGACTGTGGAACACATCCTGACTGAAGAACATACCCTGACTGTGGAACACATCCTGACTTTAAAACACATCCAGACTGTAGAACACATCCTGACTGTGGATCACATTCTGACTGTGGAACACATCCTGACTGTGGAACACATCCTGACTGTAGAACACATCCTGACTGTGGGCACATTCTGACTGTAGAACACATCCTGACTGTGGAACACATCCTGACTGTGGGACACATTCTGACTGTAGAACACATCCTGACTGTGGAACACATCCTGACTGTGGAACACATCCTGAGTGTGGAACACATCCTGAGTGTGGAACACATCCTGACTGTAGAACACATCCTGACTGTAGATCACATCCTGACTGTGGAACACATCCTGACTGTGGAACAAATCCTGACTGTAGAACACATCCTGACTGTAGAACACAACCTGACTGTAGAACACATCCTGACCGTGGAACATATCCTGACTGTTGAACACATCCTGACTGTAGAACACAACCTGACTGTGGAACACATCCTGACTGTAGAACACGTCCTGACCGTGGAACACTAACTGACTGTAGAACACATCCTGACTGTAGAACACATCCTGACTGTAGAACACAACCTGACTGTGGAACAAATCCTGACTGTAGAACACATCCTGACTGTAGAACACATCCTGACTCTAGAACACATCCTGACTGTGGAACACATCCTGACTTTAGATCACATCCTGACTGTGGAACACATCCTGACTATAGAACACATCCTGAATGTAGATCACATCCTGACTGTAGAACACATCCTGACTGTAGAACACATCCTGACTGTAGATCACATCCTGACTGTGGAACACATCCTGACTGTAGAACACATCCTGACTGTAGAATACGTCCAGACTGTAGAACACATCCTGACTGTGGAACACATCCTTACTGTAGCTCGCATCCTGACTGTAGAACATATCCTGACTGTAGAGCACATCCTGACGGTGAAACACATCCTGACTGTAGATCACATCCTGACTGGAACACATCCTGACTGTAGAACACATCCTGACTGTAGAACACATCCTGACCGTGGAACACATCCTGACTGTAGAACACATCCTGACTATAGAATACGTCCGGACTGTAGAACACATCCTGACTGTGGAACACATCCTGACTGTCGAACACATCCTGACTGTGGAACACATCCTGACTGTAGAACATATCCTGACTTTAGAACACATCCTGACTGTAGAACACATCCTGACCGTAGAACACATCCTGACTGTGGAAGACATCCTGACTGTGGAACACATCCTGACTGTAGAACACATCCTGACTGTAGATCACATCCTGATTTTAGAACACATCCTGACTGTGGAACACTTCCTGACTGTAGAACACATCCTGACTTTAGAACACATCCTGACTGTGAAACACATCCTGTCTGTGTAACACATCCTGACTGTAGAACACATCCTGACTGTAAAACACATCCTGATTGTAGAACACATCCTGACTGTCGAACACATCCTGACTGTGGAACACATCCTGAGTGTGGAACACATCCTGACTGTGGAACACATCCTGACTGTAGAACACTTCCTGACCTTGGAACACATCCTGACTGTAGAACACATCCTGACTGTAGAATACATCCGGACTGTAGAACACATCCTGACTGTGGAACACATCCTGGCTGTCGATCACTTCTTGACTGTGGAACACATCCTGACTGTGGAACACATCCTGACTGTGGTGCACATCTTGACAGTAGAACAATCCTGACTGTGGAACACATCATAACTGTGGAACATATCCTGACTGTAGAACACATCGTGACTGTGGAACACATCCTGATTGTGGATCACATCCTGACTGTGGAACACATCCTGACTGAAGAACACATCCTGACTGTGGAACACATCCTGACTGAAGAACATATCCTGACTGTGGAACACATCCTGACTTTAAAACACATCCAGACTGTAGAACACATCCTGACTGTGGATCACATTCTGACTGTGGAACACATCCTGACTGTGGAACACATCCTGACTGTAGAACACATCCTGACTGTGGGACACATTCTGACCGTAGAACACATCCTGACTGTGGAACACATCCTGACTGTAGAACACATCCTGACTGTGGGACACATTCTGACTGTAGAACACATCCTGAGTGTGGAACACATCCTGACTGTAGAACACATCCTGACTGTAGATCACATCCTGACTGTGGAACACATCCTGACTGTGGAACACATCCTGACTGTGGAACAAATCCTGACTGTAGAACACATCCTGACTGTGGAACACATCCTGACTGTGGGACACATCCTGAGTGTCGAACACATCCTGAGTGTGGAACACATCCTGACTGTAGAACACATCCTGACTGTAGATCACATCCTGACTGTGGAACACATCCTGACTGTGGAACACATCCTGACTGTGGAACAAATCCTGACTGTAGAACACATCCTGACTGTTAAACACATCCTGACTGTAGAACACATCCTGACCGTGGAACACATCCTGACTGTTGAACACATCCTGACTGTAGAACACAACCTGACTGTGGAACAAATCCTGACTGTAGAACACATCCTGACTGTAGAACACATCCTGACTGTGGAACACATCCTGACTGTCGAACACATCCTGACTGTAGAACACATCCTGACTGTAGAATACGTCCGGACTGTAGAACACATCCTGACTGTGGAACACATCCTGACTGTCAATCGCATCCTGACTGTAGAACACATCCTTACTGTGGAACACATCCTGACTGTAGAACACATCCTTACTGTGGAACACATCCTGACTGTAGAACACATCCTGACTGTGGAACACATCCTGACTGTAGAACACATCATGACTGTGGAACACATCCTGACTGTAGAACACATCCTGACCGTGGAACACTTCCTGACTGTAGAACACATCCTGACTGTAGAACACAACCTGACTGTGGAACAAATCCTGACTGTAGAACACATCCTGACGGTAGAACACATCCTGACTCTAGAACACATCCTGACTGTGGAACACATCCTGACTTTAGATCACATCCTGACTGTGGAACACATCCTGACTGTAGAACACATCCTGAATGTAGATCACATCCTGACTGTAGAACACATCCTGACTGTAGAACACATCCTGAATGTAGATCACATCCTGACTGTAGAACACATTCTGACTGTAGAACACATCCTGAATGTAGATCACATCCTGACTGTAGATCACATCCTGACTGTGGAACACATCCTGACTGTAGAACACATCCTGAATGTAGATCACATCCTAACTGTAGAACACATTCTGACAGTAGAACACATCCTGAATGTAGATCACATCCTGACTGTAGATCACATCCTGACTGTGGAACACATCCTGACTGTAGAACACATCCTGACTGCAGAATACGTCCAGACTGTAGAACACATCCTGACTGTGGAACACATCCTTACTGTAGCTCGCATCCTGACTGTAGAACATATCCTGACTGTAGAGCACATCCTGACGGTGGAACACATCCTGACTGTAGATCACATCCTGACTGGAACACATCCTGACTGTAGAACACATCCTGACCGTGGAACACATCCTGACTGTAGAACACATCCTGACTATAGAATACGTCCGGACTGTAGAACACATCCTGACTGTGGAACACATCCTGACTGTCGAACACATCCTGACTGTGGAACACATCCTGACTGTAGAACATATCCTGACTTTAGAACACATCCTGACTGCGGAACACATCCTGACTGTTGATCACATCTTGACTGTAGAACACATCCTGACCGTAGAACACATCCTGACTGTGGAAGACATCCTGACTGTGGAACACATCCTGACTGTAGAACACATCCTGACTGTAGATCACATCCTGATTTTAGAACACATCCTGACTGTGGAACACTTCCTGACTGTAGAACACATCCTGACTTTAGAACACATCCTGACTGTGAAACACATCCTGTCTGTGTAACACATCCTGACTGTAGAACACATCCTGACTGTAAAACACATCCTGATTGTAGAACACATCCTGACTGTCGAACACATCCTGACTGTGGAACACATTCTGACTGCAGAACACATCCTGACTGTAGAACATATCCTGACTGTGGAGCACATCCTGACTGTGGAACACATCCTGACTGTAGATCACATCCTGACTGTGGAACACATCCTGACTGTGGAACACATCCTGACTGTAGAACACATCCTGACTGTAGAACACATCCTGACTGTGGAACACATCCTGAGTGTAGATCACATCCTGACTGTAGATCACATCCTGACAGTGGAACACATCCTGACTGTAGAACACATCCTGACTGTCCAATACGTCCGGACTGTAGAACACATCCTGACTGTGGAACACATCCTGACTGTAGATCACATCCTTACTGTGGAACACATCCTGACTGTAGAACATATCCTGACTGCAGAACACATCCTGACTGTAGAACACATCCTGACTGTCCAATACGTCCGGACTGTAGAACACATCCTGACTGTGAAACACATCCAGACTGTGGATCACATCCTGACTGTGGAACACATCCTGACTGAAGAACATATCCTGACTGTGGAACACATCCTGACTTTCAAACACATCCTGACTGTAGAACACATCCTGACTGTGGAACACATCCTGACTGTGGATCACATCCTGACTGTGGAACACATCCTGACTGTGGAACACATCCTGACTGTAGAACACATCCTGACTGTAGAACACATCCTGACTGTGGGACACATTCTGACTGTAGAACACATCCTTACTGTGAAAGACATCCTGACTGTCGAGCACATTCTGACTGTAGAACACATCCTAACTGTAGAACACATCCTGATTGCAGATCACATCCTGACTGTGGAACACATCCTGAGTGTGGAACACATCCTGACTGTGGAACACATCCTGACTGTAGAACACGTCCTGACTGTAGAATACGTCCGGACTGTAGAACACATCCTGACTGTGGAACACATCCTGACTGTGGAACACATCCTGAATGTAGAACACATGCTGACTGTAGATCACATCCTGACTGTTGAACACATCCTGACTGTGGAACACATCCTGAGTGTGGAACACATCCTGACTGTAGAACACATCCTGACTGTAGATCACATCCTGACTGTGGAACACATCCTGACTGTGGAACAAATCCTGACTGTAGAACACATCCTGACTGTTGAACACATCCTGACTGTAGAACACATCCTGACCGTGGAACACATCCTGACTGTTGAACACATCCTGACTGTAGAACACAACCTGACTGTGGAACAAATCCTGACTGTAGAACACATCCTGACTGTGGAACACATCCTGACTGTGGAACAAATCCTGACTGTAGAACACATCCTGACTGTTGAACACATCCTGACTGTAGAACACATCCTGACCGTGGAACACATCCTGACTTTAGATCACATCCTGACTGTGGAACACATCCTGACTGTAGAACACATCCTGAATGTAGATCACATCCTGACTGTAGAACACATCCTGACTGTAGAACACATCCTGACTGTAGAACACATCCTGAATGTAGATCACATCCTGACTGTAGAACACATTCTGACTGTAGAACACATCCTGAATGTAGATCACATCCTGACTGTAGATCACATCCTGACTGTGGAACACATCCTGACTGTAGAACACATCCTGAATGTAGATCACATCCTGACTGTAGAACACATTCTGACGGTAGAACACATCCTGAATGTAGATCACATCCTGACTGTAGATCACATCCTGACTGTGGAACACATCCTGACTGTAGAACACATCCTGACTGCAGAGTACGTCCAGACTGTAGAACACATCCTGACTGTGGAACACATCCTTACTGTAGCTCGCATCCTGACTGTAGAACATATCCTGACTGTAGAGCACATCCTGACGGTGGAACACATCCTGACTGTAGATCACATCCTGACTGGAACACATCCTGACTGTAGAACACATCCTGACCGTGGAACACATCCTGACTGTAGAACACATCCTGACTATAGAATACGTCCGGACTGTAGAACACATCCTGACTGTGGAACACATCCTGACTGTCGAACACATCCTGACTGTGGAACACATCCTGACTGTAGAACATATCCTGACTTTAGAACACATCCTGACTGCGGAACACATCCTGACTGTTGATCACATCTTGACTGTAGAACACATCCTGACCGTAGAACACATCCTGACTGTGGAAGACATCCTGACTGTGGAACACATCCTGACTGTAGAACACATCCTGACTGTAGATCACATCCTGATTTTAGAACACATCCTGACTGTGGAACACTTCCTGACTGTAGAACACATCCTGACTTTAGAATACATCCTGACTGTGAAACACATCCTGTCTGTGTAACACATCCTGACTGTAGAACACATCCTGACTGTAAAACACATCCTGATTGTAGAACACATCCTGACTGTAAAACACATCCTGATTGTAGAACACATCCTGACTGTCGAACACATCCTGACTGTGGAACACATTCTGACTGCAGAACACATCCTGACTGTAGAACATATCCTGACTGTGGAGCACATCCTGACTGTGGAACACATCCTGACTGTAGATCACATCCTGACTGTGGAACACATCCTGACTGTGGAACACATCCTGACTGTAGAACACATCCTGACTGTAGAACACATCCTGACTGTGGAACACATCCTGAGTGTAGATCACATCCTGACTGTAGATCACATCCTGACAGTGGAACACATCCTGACTGTAGAACACATCCTGACTGTCCAATACGTCCGGACTGTAGAACACATCCTGACTGTGGAACACATCCTGACTGTAGATCACATCCTTACTGTGGAACACATCCTGACTGTAGAACATATCCTGACTGCAGAACACATCCTGACTGTAGAACACATCCTGACTGTCCAATACGTCCGGACTGTAGAACACATCCTGACTGTGAAACACATCCAGACTGTGGATCACATCCTGACTGTGGAACACATCCTGACTGAAGAACATATCCTGACTGTGGAACACATCCTGACTTTCAAACACATCCTGACTGTAGAACACATCCTGACTGTGGAACACATCCTGACTGTGGATCACATCCTGACTGTGGAACACATCCTGACTGTGGAACACATCCTGACTGTAGAACACATCCTGACTGTAGAACACATCCTGACTGTGGGACACATTCTGACTGTAGAACACATCCTTACTGTGAAAGACATCCTGACTGTCGAGCACATTCTGACTGTAGAACACATCCTAACTGTAGAACACATCCTGATTGCAGATCACATCCTGACTGTGGAACACATCCTGAGTGTGGAACACATCCTGACTGTGGAACACATCCTGACTGTAGAACACGTCCTGACTGTAGAATACGTCCGGACTGTAGAACACATCCTGACTGTGGAACACATCCTGACTGTGGAACACATCCTGAATGTAGAACACATGCTGACTGTAGATCACATCCTGACTGTTGAACACATCCTGACTGTGGAACACATCCTGAGTGTGGAACACATCCTGACTGTAGAACACATCCTGACTGTAGATCACATCCTGACTGTGGAACACATCCTGACTGTGGAACACATCCTGACTGTGGAACAAATCCTGACTGTAGAACACATCCTGACTGTTGAACACATCCTGACTGTAGAACACATCCTGACCGTGGAACACATCCTGACTGTTGAACACATCCTGACTGTAGAACACAACCTGACTGTGGAACAAATCCTGACTGTAGAACACATCCTGACTGTAGAACACATCCTGACTGTGGAACACATCCTGACTGTCGAACACATCCTGACTGTAGAACACATCCTGACTGTAGAATACGTCCGGACTGTAGAACACATCCTGACTGTGGAACACATCCTGACTGTCGATCGCATCCTGACTGTAGAACACATCCTTACTGTGGAACACATCCTGACTGTAGAACACATCCTTACTGTGGAACACATCCTGACTGTAGAACACATCCTGACTGTGGAACACATCCTGACTGTAGAACACATCATGACTGTGGAACACATCCTGACTGTAGAACACATCCTGACCGTGGAACACTTCCTGACTGTAGAACACATCCTGACTGTAGAACACATCCTGACTGTAGAACACAACCTGACTGTGGAACAAATCCTGACTGTAGAACACATCCTGACTGTAGAACACATCCTGACTCTAGAACACATCCTGACTGTGGAACACATCCTGACTTTAGATCACATCCTGACTGTGGAACACATCCTGACTGTAGAACACATCCTGAATGTAGATCACATCCTGACTGTAGAACACATCCTGACTGTAGAACACATCCTGACTGTAGATCACATCCTGACTGTGGAACACATCCTGACTGTAGAACACATCCTGACTGCAGAATACGTCCAGACTGTAGAACACATCCTGACTGTAGAACATATCCTGACTGTAGAGCACATCCTGACGGTGGAACACATCCTGACTGTAGATCACATCCTGACTGGAACACATCCTGACTGTAGAACACATCCTGACCGTGGAACACATCCTGACTGTAGAACACATCCTGACTATAGAATACGTCCGGACTGTAGAACACATCCTGACTGTGGAACACATCCTGACTGTCGAACACATCCTGACTGTGGAACACATCCTGACTGTAGAACATATCCTGACTTTAGAACACATCCTGACTGCGGAACACATCCTGACTGTTGATCACATCTTGACTGTAGAACACATCCTGACCGTAGAACACATCCTGACTGTGGAAGACATCCTGACTGTGGAACACATCCTGACTGTAGAACACATCCTGACTGTAGATCACATCCTGATTTTAGAACACATCCTGACTTTAGAACACATCCTGACTGTGAAACACATCCTGTCTGTGTAACACATCCTGACTGTAGAACACATCCTGACTGTAAAACACATCCTCATTGTAGAACACATCCTGACTGTCGAACACATCCTGACTGTGGACCCACTCTGACTGCAGAACACATCCTGACTGTAGAACATATCCTGACTGTGGAGCACATCCTGACTGTGGAACACATCCTGACTGTAGATCACATCCTGACTGTGGAACACATCCTGATTGTGGAACACATCCTGAGTGTAGATCACATCCTGACTGTAGATCACATCCTGACAGTGGAACACATCCTGACTGTAGAACACATCCTGACTGTCCAATACGTCCGGACTGTAGAACACATCCTGACTGTGAAACACATCCAGACTGTGGATCACATCCTGACTGTGGAACACATCCTGACTGAAGAACATATCCTGAGTGTGGAACACATCCTGACTTTCAAACACATCCTGACTGTAGAACACATCCTGACTGTGGATCACATCCTGACTGTAGATCACATCCTGACTGTAGATCACATCCTGACTGTAGAACACATCCTGACTGTCGAGCACATTCTGACTGTAGAACACATCCTGATTGCAGATCACATCCTGACTGTGGAACACATCCTGAGTGTGGAACACATCCTGACTGTGGAACACATCCTGACTGTAGAACACGTCCTGACTGTGGAATACGTCCGGACTGTAGAACACATCCTGACTGTGGAACACATCCTGACTGTCGATCGCATCCTGACTGTAGAACACATCCTTACTGTGGAACACATCCTGACTGTAGAACACATCCTTACTGTGGAACACATCCTGACTGTAGAACACATCCTGACTGTGGAACAAATCCTGACTGTAGAACACATCCTGACTGTGGAACACATCCTGACTGTAGAACACATCCTGACTGTAGAACACATCCTGACTGTGGAACAAATCCTGACTGTAGAACACATCCTGACTGTAGATCACATCCTGACTGTAGAACACATCCTGACTGTAGAACACATCCTGACTGTAGATCACATCCTGACTGTGGAACACATCCTGACTGTAGAACACATCCTGACTGTAGAATACGTCCAGACTGTAGAACACATCCTGACTGTGGAACACATCCTTACTGTAGTTCGCATCCTGACTGTAGAACATATCCTGACTGTAGAGCACATCCTGACGGTGGAACACATCCTGACTGTAGATCACATCCTGACTGTGGAACACATCCTGACTGTAGAACACATCCTGACCGTGGAACACATCCTGACTGTAGAACACATCCTGACTGTAGAATTCGTCCGGACTGTAGAACACATCCTGACTGTGGAACACATCCTGACTGTCGAACACATCCTGACTGTGGAACACATCCTGACTGTAGAACATATCCTGACTGTAGAACACATCCTGACTGCAGAACACATCCTGACTGTTGATCACATCTTGACTGTAGAACACATCCTGACCGTAGAACACATCCTGACTGTGGAAGACATCCTGACTGTGGAACACATCCTGACTGTAGAACACATCCTGACTGTAGATCACATCCTGATTTTAGAACACATCCTGACTGTGGAACACTTCCTGACTGTAGAACACATCCTGACTTTAGAACACATCCTGACTGTGAAACACATCCTGTCTGTGTAACACATCCTGACTGTAGAACACATCCTGACTGTAGAACACATCCTGATTGTAGAACACATCCTGACTGTCGAAGACATCCTGACTGTGGAACACATTCTGACTGTAGAACACATCCTGACTGTAGAACATATCCTGACTGTGGAGCACATCCTGACTGTGGAACACATCCTGACTGTAGAACACATGCTGACTGTAGAACACAGCATGACTGTAGATCACATCCTGACTGTGGAACACATCCTGACTGTGGAACACATCCTGACTGTAGAACACATCCTGACTGTAGAACACATCCTGACTGTGGAACACATCCTGAGTATAGAACACATTCTGACTGTGGAACACATCCTGACTGTGGAACACATCCTGACTGTAGAACACATCCTGACTGTAGAACACATCCTGACTGTGGGACACATCCTGACTGTCGAACACATCCTGAGTGTGGAACACATCCTGACTGTGGAACACATCCTGACTGTAGAACACGTCCTGACTGTGGAATACGTCCGGACTGTAGAACACATCCTGACTGTGGAACACATCCTGACTGTCGATCGCATCCTGACTGTAGAACACATCCTTACTGTGGAACACATCCTGACTGTAGAACACATCCTTACTGTGGAACACATCCTGACTGTAGAACACATCCTGACTGTGGAACAAATCCTGACTGTAGAACACATCCTGACTGTGGAACACATCCTGACTGTAGAACACATCCTGACTGTAGAACACATCCTGACTGTGGAACAAATCCTGACTGTAGAACACATCCTGACTGTAGATCACATCCTGACTGTAGAACACATCCTGACTGTAGAACACATCCTGACTGTAGATCACATCCTGACTGTGGAACACATCCTGACTGTAGAACACATCCTGACTGTAGAATACGTCCAGACTGTAGAACACATCCTGACTGTGGAACACATCCTTACTGTAGTTCGCATCCTGACTGTAGAACATATCCTGACTGTAGAGCACATCCTGACGGTGGAACACATCCTGACTGTAGATCACATCCTGACTGTGGAACACATCCTGACTGTAGAACACATCCTGACCGTGGAACACATCCTGACTGTAGAACACATCCTGACTGTAGAATTCGTCCGGACTGTAGAACACATCCTGACTGTGGAACACATCCTGACTGTCGAACACATCCTGACTGTGGAACACATCCTGACTGTAGAACATATCCTGACTGTAGAACACATCCTGACTGCAGAACACATCCTGACTGTTGATCACATCTTGACTGTAGAACACATCCTGACCGTAGAACACATCCTGACTGTGGAAGACATCCTGACTGTGGAACACATCCTGACTGTAGAACACATCCTGACTGTAGATCACATCCTGATTTTAGAACACATCCTGACTGTGGAACACTTCCTGACTGTAGAACACATCCTGACTTTAGAACACATCCTGACTGTGAAACACATCCTGTCTGTGTAACACATCCTGACTGTAGAACACATCCTGACTGTAGAACACATCCTGATTGTAGAACACATCCTGACTGTCGAAGACATCCTGACTGTGGAACACATTCTGACTGTAGAACACATCCTGACTGTAGAACATATCCTGACTGTGGAGCACATCCTGACTGTGGAACACATCCTGACTGTAGAACACATGCTGACTGTAGAACACAGCATGACTGTAGATCACATCCTGACTGTGGAACACATCCTGACTGTGGAACACATCCTGACTGTAGAACACATCCTGACTGTAGAACACATCCTGACTGTGGAACACATCCTGAGTATAGAACACATTCTG